>NC_132853.1:42996071-43303656 GCF_048164855.1 Canis lupus baileyi
GTAGGGAAGACATGGAAGCAGAAGCACCTAGGATTTACTGGGCTCAAACTATCACCACCACACTCCTGGGCTGGCTGTCTGCTCTCCCCTACCTACTGCCACCCTCAAGGTTTCTCCAGCCCCATTTCTTCATGTCACCCCACCCAGTTACAGAGGCAACTGCCCACACCTCTCACAAAGGCCAAAACTTCCACGTCATGCTCTAAGGAAAGATTCTCAAGAAGCAGAAACTGAACAAACCGAAGCTCCACCCATCCTGGGTTCTGTCCCCCATCCATTAGGAAGGGTGGGTGAGAGGAGGGAGGGGAGGAAGTCACAGGGATAGCCCTGTTGCTAGGCAAAAGGAATGTTGGGGGGGCAGTGGCAGTGCCAAAGGGGGCTGTCACCCCTCTGTATTCTCCACAATGCCCCTCAAGCCCCTTCAAGGAAAGGTGTACCCACCGTGCTTTGAGACAATGTCAGTTCTGTAACAATGAAACCCCCAAATACATTGCTTCCGTCTTACTAATATACCAGTTCTGAGCAGTCGTTCTGGGATTGTGGGTGGCTTTCCTCCAATGCAGTGATTTAGAGACAATTTAGAGACCGGGCTTTTTGCATTTTTGAAGCCCTACCATCCCCTGGTCTAGCTGTCATCCTCGGCACCCATCTAGGAGGAGGGGAAGGAAACCCTGCAGAAGGCATAACCACTTGGCGAAAGCCTTGGCACAGAGGTGACACCCTTTATTTACTTTTGCTCACTTTCCATTGGCAAGGACCTATTGTGGGGCCACAGTTCGACACAGGGAGCCTGGAAAAATGTGGCTCCTGGCTCCGCAGCTCTTTCCCAGGGACAACTTGACACTGGAAAGAAGAATTTGGATTTTGCTGCCCCTGCCACTGAGCCCTGCTGAGTTTTAACCAGCCTTGAGAGCTTGTTCTATAAACTGTAGAGGGCTGTTTGGATTTGACAAACCCCTTCCCAAGTGTGGATGTCTCATGATTTTCCTCTGTCTCAGAAGTTGCTTTCCACCTCACTCAGCCACCCCCTGCACCTCCTTCTAGACACTTTGCCTAAATCTGACTCCAAGAAGCTAAATCAGCTTCCAAGAAGCTTTTCAGGGATCTTAGTATCCACACTGAGGTCTTCCATTCTCTGAGCACCTTTTTTGCCATAAAACAGGAGCAGGAGCAACATTTGGGAGCAGATCTCCCCCTTCCTCATCTGCTCACAATGTTTGAAATTCTCTCAACTGAAGACCAAGGCTTTCTCCTCACAACTAACACCAAGGCTTCAGACACAGGCGCCTTGGGAAAGAGGACAGAATTCTCGCACACTGCAGGTCCATATAGATCCTTCTAGAAGGGAGGGAAGGAGACAAGGGTGCTCTGGGCTTAGGGCATGGCCAGTTTTGGACCAGATGTCCCCTGCTTTGCTGGTGTCTTAGCTAGTCTCCTCAATCATATATTGAGCATCTTCAACTTTTTCTAAGCAAATTGAGGCTAATTAAATAGCCTGTATTTGTTAGTGCTTACCACGTGCCAGGGATTGCTAAGGACTTTTTATGAGCACTATCTGATTAATCTTCTCAACAGTCTAATGAGGTAGGGACTTTTATTTGATCCCTGTTCTACAGATGAGAAAAGTAAGTCTCAGAGAAATGAACTTTCCCAAGGTCACAGAGCTAACTATTGATGGAGGCTGGGTTTGAACCTAATTATTCAACTTCAAAGTTGGCTAATTCCTTGTGCCTCTGTATCCCTATTCCCTGGGACACCCGGTGTGGCAGAGGCACCCAGTACTCACTGATTAGCCATGTGCTCCTCCACACTTCCTTGCCTTCCTTGTGGTCATGTGACTAACTCTGATCGGTGGGTTGTGAATGGAAGGGACATATGTCATTTCTGGAGCAAAGCATTTAAATGTTGGACCCTCCTGTTCTTTTCCTGTTAGTGGTGACTATAGGGGCCATGGCTTGAAAGGGAGGAGCCCCTAGAAGGATGCAGCTTGGATCAGCAGGCCATTGTACAAAGGACAGCTGACCTGGAGAGTTGTCTGACTTGTGTGAGTGAGACACATCTCTGTTGTGCTAGAGCCCTGAGATTGAGAGATTAATTTTTTTTGAGAGATTAATTTTTTTACTGCAGCTCACTATGGCTGTTTCTGACTAATATACCAGAACAGAATTCCAGACACATCACTGTTGTACCCACTTGGCTACTGAGAACAGAGAACACCAGACATGTTGTTATGAGAGTCAGAGTTACCAGAGTAAGCATGGGGCTGAGGGGACTGCCCCAAGACAAGCCACCAGAAACAGATGGGAGAGTACTGAAGGTCTCTCTGAGCCCCCACATAGCAGAGACCCCTGGGGTCTGGCCTCCTGCTCTGCTTCCTCTTCCACACGGCATTAGGCTTTTCCCTATTGCTTCTTTCCCAAGCTGCTCATTTTTGGCACAGCTTCTCTGTGTCCACACACCGCACCCTCCCAAAGCTTCCAAACACTAAGGCCCAGATGCCACTGGCTCCTCTCCAGATGCTGGCCAGAGTGCCTGGAAGTCTCTGAGCCTCATATTGTCTTTTAGATGTATCCCTGTGGATGCAGAGCTCTTGCAATCTGGGCAATCACCGCTTTTTGGCCCCCACTGACTCTGGAGCCATGGGCTGGGAGTGGCAGGCAGGAAGCCCAGGGTAGGGCTGCCCATTATCAGGTCAGGCCTGGGGAGAAGGAGGGGGTCTCAGGACCCTGGGCTGGCTCCTGCCTGGGCCAGGACAGTGAGAGTGTTCACTCCTCATCCAGACAGTTCTCAAACGCTCATCTCCGAGTGTCTCTGTGGGGAGGACCCTGTATGGGTGCTGGGGGAGCACAAAGCCAAGAGGCTGTGGTCCTGCCTTCCAGGAACTTCTATCCCATAGGCTCAAATAGGACATTAGCTATGGAAAAATCACAACACAGGGGAGTATAACAGTCAGGGATTTTTTAGTTATAAGTAACTGGATGTCTAGATAGAAAAGGTTGTGTGCTTCTCACTTCTGAAAGTGATTCAGATTCAAATGTAATTTTCTGGAATGCTAATTTTTTAAAAGATTTATTTATGGGGCAGTCCTAGTGGCTCAGCGGTTTAGCGCCGCCTTCAGCCCGGGGCCTGATCTTGAAGACCCAGGATGGAGTCCCACGTCGGGCTCCCTGCATGGAGCCTGCTTCTCCCTCTGGCCTGTGTCTGTCTCTTCTCTCTCTCTCTCTCTCATGAATAAATAAATAAAATCTTAAAAAAAAAAAAAAGAACTTAAAAAAAATCTTTAAAAAAATTTTAAAAAAATAAAAGATTTATTTATTTTGGAGAGAGAGAGCGAGAGTGAGCAAGCAGGAGGAGGGGCAAAGGGAGAGAATTTCCCAAGAAGATTCCTGCTCAGCGTGGAGCCTGATATAGGGCTTGATCACACGACCCATGAGATCAGGACCTGAGCCAAAACCAAGAGTCAGATGTTCAACCCACTGAGCCACCCAGGTGCCCCTGAAATACTATCTTCTTTTTAAACACTATTTTTTGAAATAATGTGTGTGATGTGTGTGTGTGCCAAAATTAACATGGACTCTTTAGATGTTCTGATTGCAGAATTCAAAGTAAGTTTATCAAAGCTGACATCTTTATCTTTTTGTTAGCCCCCTAACTTCTCTGTTACCTTAAGTCCATGCTTTGAGTTAATCAAACTGAACCAACTCAAAAAAAGAGTATTTTGTCCCCATGTCTAAAAAAAAATCCAGCTTCAGGCTCGGCTGACTCCAAGGCCTTGTATGCAATCTGCCTGGCTCTGCTTTTCTTTGTTTTGGCTTCATTCTCCTAGGACTATATTCTGTGTTTGTCAGTCTCACCTGAAAAGATGGGTCCATCTCCTGGTCATACCAGAAAAACCCTGATTTAACTGACTCTGGGTCCCAGGCCTGATCTTGAACCAATCTCTGTTGGGGATGGGGATGGGGGTGTTGAAGAGAACATGTGATGCTTTGGCTGCTAGGCCTGGGTCATAGGCCCCTCTCTGGATCCTTGGGTGCAGTCAGCTTCTTCTGGATCACATGCCAAATCTAGGGGAAGATTGGGGTGCTATGATCTGAAGGAAGATGAATGAGGAGTGGGGTAACAGTGCCTACTGTTGACAGAACAATGAAATGTGCCCTCTGAAAGGTATGAACCAGGGGCTGTGGGAGTTCAGAGGAAGGAGATGTCTCTTTTATTTTTATTTTTTTAAAGATTTTATTTATTTATTCATGAGAGACACACAGAGAGAGGCAGAGACAGGTAGATGGAGAAGCAGGCTCCCCGCAGGGAGCCTGATATGGGATATGATCTCCAGATTCCCGGATCACACCTTGAGCCGAAGGCAGATGCTCAATCACTGAGCCACCCAAGTGTCCTGGAGATATCATTTTTAGTTAAGGGGATCAAGGAAGGCTTCATGGAAGAGGATGCATCTGGGTTGGGCCTTGAAGGATGACTGCCATTTGAATGTTAGATCTGGGGAGTTGGAGAAGAAAGAAGATTCTGGGCAGAGGGTTTAGCATAGAGAGGAGCAAAGGCTGAAGCTGAAAGAGGGAAAGGCCTTGAATGCCAGGTCAAGGGGTATGGATTGAACACCAGGGAGGCATTCATGCATGTTTCTGGAACCAATGATGGAGTCATCAGATGTGAGCTCCTGAGAGCTGATACTGTTTGTCAGAGGGGGCCTGACCCCTTGTCCTTCCCCATCCCCTTGGGTGCCCACAGATCCCTTCTCCTTTGGTTCAGCTCAGACAAGGCTAGAGTTTTCCAATAGAAAAGCTCACTGAGGGGATCCTTGGGTGGCTCAGCAGTTTGGCGCCTGCCTTTGACCCAGGGCGTGATCCTTGGAGTCCTGGGATCGTGTCCCACCTCGGGCTCCCTGCATGGGGCCTGCTTCTCCCTCTGCCTGTGTCTCTGCCTCTCTCTCTCTCTCTCTCTGTCTCTCATGAATAAATAAATAAAACCTTAAAAAAAAAAAAAGAAAAGAAAAGCTCACTGAGAAACAGGGAAAGTGAAAGCACCAAGTGTAATTATAGAGCTTAGCTTTTTCCTCACAAAGTTCAGAAAGCCCGAGTACCTCTTACATCCCCCATACTCTGGGCTTCACCTCCTCTCTCCCACCCTGTGAGCTGAGCCTGAGGCTGGGGTGGGAAGAGGGCAGAGGTGCCCACGCTCTGGGGACCTCAGGCTCTCCTACCTTACCCCTGTCCTGCCCCAAATAGTACCTGCTCCGCAGCTGCCCTGGCCTGGGATGAGCGGGTTACCATTTCTCAGGTCCTCCCCTGACACTGCCCTCATCAGAGATAACTCCGAGATGTCTGCCAAGAATCAGAGGAAATCCCTCCAGGGTAGGGTCATGGACCAGCCACAGGTATGAGCTTTGGAGTTAGTCAACCTGTGCTTGAATTCCATTGCCAACCCTTAAGGACAAGACATGTAGCCCACCTGAGCCTCTGCTTCCTCTTCAGCAAGATGCCACAAAGAAGCTCCACCTCACGAGCTTGGTCGGAGGATGAAATGTTTGATCCGGGCATAAGGTACATCTGCAATAAATGGTGGCGATGATGATGGTCAAAATGAAGAAGATGAAGGAACCAACCAACCAACCAACCAACCAGGGGGAGAGGAAATGACCAGCAGAGTCTGGTCCCTCGGAGCAACTGAGCTTAGACTGCGCGTGAAGCCATGTCGCTGGGCAGACGCAGGCCAAGGGAGGCCAGGACAGGGTGCAGGGGCCGAGGGCATCCAAAGCAAGCTCAGGATGGCTGGAACAGGCCTGAAGGATGAGGTGAGGCCAGCCGGCAGGAGGATCAAGGCTCAGGCCAGGGCTCTCCAAACTTTACTGATACCCTTTCAGGAAAATAATTTTAGGCTATATCCCCCAAATGTATTTATTTACTTATTTATGTCAGGAACATATACTATTACACTAATATAGTATGCTCACTGTGAAATTATATATATTTTTATAAAATTACACATAAAATGACAATTTTAAAGAGATTTCAATAAGAAACAAACGAATTATGCCTCATCCATACAACGGAACACAACTGAGCTATAAAAAAGAATAAAATCTGGGATCCCTGGGTGGCGCAGTGGTTTAGCGCCTGCCTTTGGCCCAGGGCGCGATCCTGGAGACCTGGGATCGAATCCCATGTCAGGCTCCCAGTGCATGGGGCCTGCTTCTCCCTCTGCCTGTGTCTCTGCCTCTCTCTCTCTCTCTCTCCTCTGTGTGACTATCATAAATTTAAAAAAAAATTAAAAACTAATAAAATAAAAAAGAATAAAATCTGGGACACCTGGGTGGCTCAGTGGTTGAACGCCTGCCTCTGGCTCAGGGCATGATCCTGGAGTCCTGGGGTAGAGTCCCACATTGGGCTCCACGCAGGGAGCCTGCTTCTCCCTCTGCCTATATCTCTGTCTCTCTCTCTCTGTCTCTCATGAATAAATAGATAAATAATCTTTTTTAAAAAAGGAATGAAGTCTTGTAACTCAACAATAAGAGGACAACTGAAGTTAAAAATGGACAAAAGAGGGGTCCCTGGGTGGCTCAGCGGTTCAGCGCCTGCCTTTGGCCCAGGGTGTGATCCTGGAGTCCCGGGATCGAGTTCCGCGTCAGGCTCCCAGCATGGAGCCTGCTTCTTCCTCTGCCTGTGTCTATGCGTTTTTTTCTCTCTCTCTCTCGAATGAATAAATAAATAAATAAATAAATAAATCTTTTAAAAAAAATGGACAAAAGATTGAGTAGACATTTTATTGGAGAAGATATACAAATGGTCAATAAGCACACAAATATGCTCCGTTTCATTTTTATCAGGGAAATGCAAATTAAAACCACATGCGATACCCCTTCACACCCTCTAGAATCAAAAAGATCATAACAAGTGCTGTCGAGGATGTGGGCAATTTAGAATGGTCATCCACCACTGGGGAGAATGTAAATAGGTGCCACTGCTTTGGAAAGCAGTTTCACAGTTTTTTAAAAAGTTAAACAAAAACTGATCACGTGTCGCAGCAATGCTTCTAGGTATCTATCCACCCAAGAGGAATAAAAACATGGGCACCACAAAGACTTGTCTGCGAGTGCTCATAGCAGCATCATTCACATTATAAAAACCTGTGAACAGGGGATCCCTAGGTGGCCTCACAGTTTAGCCCCTGCCTTCAGCCCAGAGTGTGATCCTGGAGTCCTGGAATCGAGTCCTACGTCAGGCTCCCTGCATGGAGGCTGCTTCTCCCCCTGCTTGGTCTCTGCCTCTCTCTGTGTGTCTCTCATGAATAGATAAATAAAATCCTTAAAAAAAAAACAACAACAAAAATCCTGTGAACATCCTAATATCCATCAGTTTGTGAGTGGATAAACAAAATGTGAAATACCCATACAATGGAATACTACTCAGGAGTAAACTCATTAAACATGCTACCACATGGATAAATCTCAAAGACATGATGCTTAGTAAAAGAAACCAGACACAAATGACCATATGAAATTTCCAGAGAAGGCAAGCCATAGTGAGAGGAAGCAGCTCGATGGTTAGTGGGGTGAGGGGTGGGGGTGAGGATTAAACTTTAAAGGACCCAAAGGAACTTTAGGGATGATGGAAGTATTTGAAAATCGATTGTACTCAAAACTGCACAATTCTGTAAGTTTACTAAAAATCATTGTACAGTATACTTACAGTGGGTGAGTTTTGTGCAAATTCTATCGGCAAAGCTGTTTTTAGTATATGTGCTCCTAAAGTGAGCACAGTGAAGCCATTTTTTAAAAAAAGATTGTCTTTGGGGCACCTGGATGGCTCAGTTGGTTAAGCATCTGCCTTTGGCTCAGGTCATGATCCTGGAGTCCTGGAATCAATTCCCACATCTGTCTCCCTGCTCAGTGGGGAGCCTGTTCTCACTCTGCCCCTCTACTGCTCATTCTCTTTCTCTCAAATAAATACATACAGTCTTTAAAAAAATAAAAAGATTGTATGTATGTATGTATGTATGTATGTATTTAGAGAGTGTGTGTGCAGCGGGGAGAGGCAGAGGGAGAGAATCCCAAGCAGACTTCAAGGCTTAACCACCCAGGCACCCCATAGCCAATTTTTTTTTTTTTAGCCATTAAAAAAAAAAAAAAAAAAAGCAAAATGAGGAAGTTCATCTGTATAGAAAGTGGAAAAGGTAAAGTGTGAGTATGCTGCTGTCTACACTTTTTAAAAAAGAAAAAGTGTGCATAGATATGTTGTATTCATGTTTATACTTACACATTTATAGGATGCATGTCAGATGGACTTGCTTGTATATGTATAGCTTCTCTCTGGAAGGATACACAAAACTGATGGTGACATTAGGGGGCTTGGGGTAAGGAACTGCATGGCTGCTGGACAGGAGGTAGAGGACTGACTTTTGCACCTTTACATTCTTCTTCTTTTCTGAAAAAAATTTGTAGTAAAACACATATAGCTTGAAGTTTACCATTTTAACCCTTCTGAGGTATCCCGCTCAGCGACATCCTGCACATTCACACTGCTGTGTAGTCCTCCCGCTGTCCCCCTCTAGGAGTCACCCACCTTTCCAAGCCAGAGCTCTGTGCCCACTAAACACCAGTGTCCCCACTCTAGTCACTTTCTAGAAGTGGAATCCTCCAACATCTGCCTCTATGTCACCGAATACTCTCACTTAGCATAATGTCCTCGAGGTTCATCCATCCTGCAGCAGGTGTCAGAATTTGCTTCCTTTTTTTTTTTTTTAAATTTTCTTCCTTTTTAAGGTTGAATAATATTCCACCGCATTTTATATATACCACATTTTGTTTATTCTTTCATTTCTCCATGGACCCCTGTGCTTTCACCTTTTGGATACTGAGAATAATGTTTCTACCCAGATGGGTGTACAAATCTTTCTTGGAGACCCTGGTATCTACCTTTCTCAGGTGAGAAAGATACTTAGAATATGTGAATATACTACATGTTTGAAAGAAAATTTTTAAAGGATGAAATACAAAGAAAGAGACTAGGAAGTTGTACTATTTCTCCCCACATCCCCTTCGGAGGCCCAGGGAGCAAGGGCGCCCTTCGAGGAGGAGCGCTGGCGGGGAGGGCCGAGCGGGGCGGGTGGGGGCGCGTCCTCTCTGCAGCGCAGGGCAGCGCGCGTACCCCAGGGGTCCGCAGGGCGGGTGTCGCTTAGTCCCCGGAGGCTGAGCGCTGCTGTGCCCTCGCCGCGCAACCCCCCGCCCCCGGGGCGCCGGGCCCCCGCCGCATTCCTGCGCCGCCTGCTGCCTACCGGGTGACTCAGGGCGCAGGCAGCCGGGGAACGCCCCGCCGCGTCCCGGGCCCGCAGCCGCTTTTCCTATTTGGAAACTCTGTAGCCGCCTCCGCGCGCACCAGCCAGCGCCGGGCTCCTCCCGGCCCCTCGTAGGCGGCTCGGGAAGGAGCGCAAGGGAAGCCTGGGGACCAGCGCCCTTTCTGCAGGGCGGTGGGGTGGGGTGGCGGGAGGGGAGGGGGACGACCCACCGGCCCTGGAGAGGATGGGTGCCTTCTTCTCCCTTGTCCCCAGTTCAAGAATCCCGAAATGCCTGAAAGCCAGATTTACAGGATGGCAAAACCTGACCCGAAAGGACATGTGACTAGGTTGCAGTCCTTATTTATCCCACAGAACGTGGGTGCTTACAGATTTTACTGCGGAAATGCACCTGAGTACAAGATGCTGTCCCAGGTCCCCTGGAGGAGCTACATAATATACAATCGATGCACTGATTTTCCTTTCTAAAACCAGAGAATGGGGCACCTGGGTGGCTCAGTGGTTGAGCATCTATCTGCCTTTGGCTCAGGTCGTGATCCCGGGGTCCTGGAATCGAGTCCCCACATCGGGTTCCCCGTGGGGAGCCTACTTCTTCTCCCCCTGCCTCTCTGTGTCTCTCATGAATAAATAAATAAAATATTAAAAATAAAACCAGAAAAAATCCAGATTCCAAAACCCATTGGACTTCCAGAAGTTTATGTTTATTTTTTTAATTTTTAAAAAAAGATTTTATTTTATTTATTTTTTTTAAAGGATTTTTATTTATTTATTCATGAGAGACACACACACACACACAGAGAAGCAGAGGGAGAAGCAAGCCCCATACAGGAAGCCTGATGTGGGATTCAATCCCAGGACTCCAGGATCACGCCCTGGGCCAAAGGCAGGCACTAAACTGCTGAGCCACCCAGGGATCCCTAAAAAAGATTTTATTTTATTTTATTTATTCATGAGACACACACATACACACACAGAGAGAAGCAGAGGGAGAAGCAGCTCCATGCAGGGAGCCCTATGTGGGACTCAATTCTGGGACTCCAGGATCAGGCTCTGAGCCTAAGGCAGATGCTCAACTGCTGAGCCACCCAGGCGTCCCAACTTCCAGGAGTTTAGATGAGACACTGTGGGTCTGTGCTGTGCCCATTTTATGGAGCACCAGAGTCAAGGCTCAGAGAGCTGGGGCACAGCTGAGAATGGGCTGGCAGTTGGAGTCTGAGTTGCTCTCTCTTCTCTGACTTGCCTCCCCCAGGACTCTGTCCACTTTGTGTCCCGCCTCCTTTCCTGTCCCTCCTCTGGGAAGCTTTTCTGGATCTTCCCCCGACCCCCCCCACCCCCCCACCCCCCCGCCAGCCAGAGCTGATCTTTCCCTCTGGGGTCTCAGAGCCCAGCCCCATGCCTACCACTTATGGGCATTTGTTGGGATACAAGAGAAGGTGGTGATTAGCAGACTGACCCGAAGCTCCAGGTGCTCAGGATCTAGCCTTGACTTGGCCACTTGGCAGCAGTGTGAGCTCTGACAGGTTACTTATCCCTCTTGTGCCTCTGTTTCCTCATCTGTAAAGGGGCATGTTAGTAATAATGTCCCGCAGGGTTGGTGTGAGAATTAGAGAATGTGACCTGGTTTGGATAAAATGCAAGACACCCAGATTACATGGGACTTACCTATGCTAAGAAAAATTATTTATTTACTTGAAATTCTAATTTAACTGGGTGTCTTATATTTAAATTATTTGCCAAATCTGGCAACTTTAGTCTGGCACAGAGTTAGTTAGTCCCTGGTGTATGTTAGCTGGGTTTTTTTTTTTTTTTTTTGTTAGCTGGTATTTTAAAAAAAGATTTATTTATTTGAGAGAGAGAGAGAGAGAGAGAGAGAGAGAGAATGTGCATGCATGAGCTGGAGGAAGAGGTAGAGAGAATCTGAAGCACACTCCCTCCACGCTGAGCACAGAGCCTGACCTGGGGCTTGATTCCCAGGATCTTGAGATCGTGACCTGAGCCGAAACTAAGAGTTGTCCGCTTAACTGAGCCACCCAGGCACCGTGGTTAGCTGGTATACTAATAATAAATGTTGAATGACAAAAAAAGCTTTTTATCATAGTATTTGTATGTGCCTCGTCTTTCCACAGTAGATTAAAAGCACTTTGAAAGCATTCATTCATTCATTCACTTAAATAACTTAACAGTTATTTATTGGGCATCTCCTACATGCAAATCATAGTTCCAAGCTTTGGGGATAAAGCAGTGAATCAGAACGAGTCCCTACCTCATGGAGCTTCCAGTGTGACAAGGAGAATGCATATTAAGCATGAATTACCCCATGTGATTAATAAGCATTGTGACAAGCCCCTAGGAGACATCTGAGCTGTAAGGACAAGCTGGGTGGGCACCCAAGCCTGAGACTTTTCCATCTTTCCCCTCCCACTCCTGCCCTGTTTCCTGCCTGGTGGGTGGCTGGACACGTGCTAGGGGACACGGAGAGATGCTGGGACAGGTGCTCCTGATCCCTGGGAAGGAGAGTCAATGTGCACAGTGCTTTCTACAGCAGTGCTGACCCCTGCCCCCAGGCCATCCACACTCTCCTCATCCTCCCTGGGAATGGGGTGAGGTAGGAGGGGGTCAGGTCCAGCTTGGGAGAAACTCTGCCTGAGATCGAGGTGGATCTAGGCTGAATCCAAGACCTCATCTTTAGGAACATCTCCTGTGTGTTTGTCCAGTTAGCAGGCTCTGGGTGGGGGCTAAGAGAAGGGGTTTGGGGTGAACTGGTGTCTCTGGAGAGGGCAAGTGAACTCGTGATGTCAGTGGAGGGGAGCGCCTTTAAAGATCAACTGTCTTGACATTTGGTGGATGAGGAAACTAAGCTCTTGAGAGGGAAGTGCCTTCTGAATGTCACACAGCTCTTTCCTGGTGGAGCTGCCACCAATACCCAGGCTGACTCCCAGGCCAGAGTCCCTGCCCTGCCCCCTCTGGGCCGCAGCCCCCATGGCGTTCACCAGCCTTCTCCCCACTGGGAATCCCCAAGGAGGGGTCACCTGGGAGCCAACGGTCTGCCCTTCTCCCACATCCCCCAGGCAAGTTTCTGGGCAGTTCAGGCTCCAGGCCTCTGTCAGCAGCTCGGAGCAGGGTGGCCGCTGAAAGCCAACCTCAAACAACAAACGAGAAATTTGGCCTTGAAAAAGTTTCACTTCCCAAATCTCACCGTGGTGGCTACACTCTGGGCAGGGATCTGATATCTCTAATGCGCTCTCACCAGCTCCTCTTGAAAACTCTGAGAAGTTTGGCTGGTGACCTGTCCAGGCTCACTGAGGGCAGGGCCCTCCTCCCTTCTCCCCGGTACTAGGCACCGATTCAGTCCCCCACCCCCACCCCTGCCACCCAGAAGTGGCTCTGTGAACATACACACCCCCATCCAGCCCAGTGGTCCCCAGTCCTCTGTGTGTCCACACTAGAGATGTCCATGACAGACAGGACAGAGTTTCCACCTGGATAGTGTCCCCTTTGTCTCCTCTCTATGCCCACATCCACTGCCTTAGTGAGGACCCTTGCTTCTCTTTCCCAGTGGTCTGGGATCACATGAAGTCCTGTGCCCTAATGTGGAGACTGCCATCAGACATCCCAAGTTCACCTGGTGCCACCACTCCTAGCCATGTGTGGCAGTTCTAAAACATGTCCACAGGGATGCCTGGGTGGCTCAGCGGTTGAGCGTCTGCCTTTGGAGCTTGGCGTGATCTCAGAGTCCCGGGATCGGGTCTTGTGTTGGGCTCTAGGCACGGAGCCTATTTCTCTTCCCTCTACCTGTGTCTCTGCCTCCCTCTCTCTGTCTCTCATGAATAAATAAATAAAATCTTAAAAAAAAAAAAAACACGTCCACAAATTCTTTGGCACTGCACCCATTGAGAACTGGGGTCTGTGTCTTCTCTTCTTGAAGCTGAACCAGCCTTAGAGAGAGTATGGTGACAGTAGGGTAAGATAGAAGTGCTGTGATAGGGCTTCCCAGGCGAGGTCGGGTGGACACTTCAGCTTCCTTCAAGTTCTCCAGGGACATTCATCATTGGAGCTCTGAGCTGCCATGTGAATGGTACAAAGTCTACCATATTGTAAGGAAGGCTGCACGTAGGTGCCAACAGTCCCGGCCAAGGTCTGTGCTGCCAATGAGCATCAGCTATAGACAGTGGGGGGAGCTGCACTTAGAAAGGGATGAGCCGGGGGTGCCTGCCAGGATGCTGGAAGCTCCTCAATCAGGGCCCACTGAGGAGTGGAAGCTTGACTGGCCCTATGTGGCTTGCAGGCCCAGAAACTCAATGTTATTATGATCTTCGGAGATGGATGGGTTTGGAGGGCCAGAGACCCCCCCCCCAAATCTGAGCTCATAATAATGAGAGGCTTTGGCTCTGGGGGCTGCCCCCACCTCTTGAGTCAGCACCCTCCCTTCCTATGGGCTCCAGCATGGGCAGAGTGTTCTCAGGGTCATCGGGTTAGAAGGAACCAATGATCTGGCCTGTTAAAGCACACCCACTCTCTAATCTATGTTTCCTTTATTTCTTTGTTACTTAGCTTCCAGTAGAGTAGGAACTTCATGAAGGCAGGAGCTTATAGGGGTTTATCTGTGTTGAATTCTACTACATCTCCAGTACTTACAACAGTGTCTGGCACATAGTAGGTGCTCAGTAAACACTCACGAGGGAAGTAAATGGATGGATTGTGTGTCTGTTACTGTGAGATCAGACCAACTGTAGACTAAGCACTGCTTGCTTCTCTGTGAAATGCCCCATGGATGAGGCCTATCCATCAGAGGCGTTGGTGGTGACTAGAGAGGGTGGAGTAGCGCTCATGCCGAGTATGTTGCTGAAGCTCAAGTGGGGATTATGGGGATTGTCAGCATTATTGGCTGTCACAGGTTGAGTCTCTTCAGACCAGGAAGATAAATCCAGGCTTCCTGCTGGCCCTTGGCCCAGGCTCCATGAAGATTCCCAGCCTATGAGCATATCTGGGCTTCTGGGCCTCCAAGCAGAAGGGGCACCTCCTTGGAGTTCCCATAGCCACCCCCCTCCCACCTTGTGTTCCCCAACACTGGCTCTGGCACACTGATCACTTGTCAGTCTGGGAAATCCCCCAGTTTGAGGACCGGGCCTCACCCCTTGTATCCCAGGGTCTAGCCCCACTCCTGCCCAGTGAGCGCTGGGGAACGGACAGTGAGGGGATTGAGTTGGTCAGAGCTTCCCCTGAGATTGTCCTATACCTTCCCATTCTTCAGATTTTGACTGGAAACACCAGAGCTTCAATCTGTGACACTGTAAGGATTACTGTTCTGTAACAACCAAAATGGTGGGCCACAAGGCCAGTATCTTCTCTGTTTCCTCCCCAAGCTGGAGCGCCATGGGAGCGTGTCGGGAGGAAGGTGGCAGTACTGTTAACCAGGTCCCACCTGCACACAGGGATAAGGTAGTCATGGCCCTCTGGGAGGCACCTGCTTTCTCCCCAGCAAACACAGTGGGGAGACTGCAGGGGTGCCTGATGGCTAATCTAGTGACCGAGGCTCCCCACCGACCCTCCTCGTGGTTGAGGAGCATTTCTGCACCTGCGCTGTTAGGCAGTGCCCCTCTGCTGCCCACAGAGGTTATCTGTAAAGGAGCAGGGGTGGGGAGACAGGGGGCCTGCCCTCTCTGGGCCCTTCAGGTACTTGCATCTGAGTCTGTGCAGCCTCCGGCCTGGCTGGGAGGGGACTCCCTCCCCCAAGAGTGGGGTAAGGAGGGAGGGGGCCTGGGGAGATTGTTCTGCAGTTCTAGAAAAGCTCGTTTTAACCCCTGTTCCAAGCTAGTTAACTTCTGCCCTGCTGGGGACCCTTCCTCCCTCCACAGAGCCCTCTGCTACCGAAACGCACGGTTTCCACATCCTTCTCTTCCTGTCACCTTGCTGCCCAGCTGGCTCTTTCTTCTACCTCTGTTAGTTGAGAGGTGTGCCAAATGTCAGCTTGGCCCACCTCCCTGTCCAGGCCTCTCTCTCGAGCCCTTTGCAGCCCTTTCTGGGGACCCTGGGGTTCCAGGGTATCCCCTCCACTTCCTGGCCCTGGGGAAGACTTCCCAGCATCCCCCAAGAGGAGGCAGCTCCGGGCTGGGAGGTAGAGGTGGGCATCCTTCTGGTTTTCCTATCTGTCTTAGAAACCATTCCTTGTCCCCCTTCCTCCCTCGAGCCCCTGGATCATTTGACTATGCACGATGAACCGGCAATCTCCCAGGCCCCTGCCTGCAGGTGCCAGCATCCACCACCTCCCCCCCACTCCCCTGCATTCTGGGGGTGCTCACTGCCTGCTTTCCACCCCAGCCTCCTCCCCTGTGACTCTAGCACTCACACCATGCCCCGTCAGTACCCCAACCTCCTCACCTCCAGAAACGACTTTCTCCATTCTGCCCAGCTGCCCACTCCCACAGTCACAGCCTAGACCTGTCCTCGGTGCTAACAGTACCATCCCTGGATTTCCACCCTGCCCACGCCTCTTATCCTTCCAGCTCACCTCCTCTCAGTAGGCTCCTTCTATAACCCCCCACCCAGGGACTCTCCCATTCACTCAGCGGCCATCACCCTGCCCTTGCCTTGAGGTCCAAGGTCTACCACTTTGATTATTGCAAAAAACCTGACTCTTGTTCCCTGCCCCTCCCTTGTCATTTTTGCCTGACAGAGCCTAACGGTGGCGGAAGCCAGCTCTCTGCTTTCTCCCCACCTGCACGGAGACAAGGGAGGTGCCTGAGACCCCCCCAACAGTCTGCCTGGGCACACCTTCCCTCGGATGGGTCCTCTGCCGCACCTGGAAACTGCTCCATTTTCCTGGTGCAGACAGGGACAGAACTGGTTGGGTGTTGGTGGGGTAGAGAAAGGATAAGGTGGACTTAGAGATTTTTGGCTGGAACAGGAGGGTGTGTGGTGGTGCCCGTTTGTTTTCTGAGATGGGAAAGATGGGCCGAAACAGGTTTGGAAGAGAAACCAAGGCTTTTTGCAGATGGTTCTGACAGTCTTGCCTCCCTTGTAGATCTTTTTTTTTTTTTTTTTTTTTTAAGATTTTATTTATTTATTCATGAGAGACACAGAAAGAGGCGGAGACATAGGCAGAGGGAGAAGCAGGCTTCCGGAGGGGAGCCTGATGTGGGAATTGATCCCAGGACCCCAGGATCATGACCTGAGCCAAAGGCAAATGCTCAACCATTGAGTTGCCCAGGAGCCCCTCTCATGTAGATCTTAAGCCAGTGAAGGTCTTCCACCATTGCTGCCTCCAGCTCGGCCTGTGATTTCATTGAAAACCTCCATCGGGGGCACCCAGGGTGGCTCAGCGGCCCAGGGCCTGATCCTGGAGACCTGGGATTGAGGCCCATGTCAGGCTCTCTGCATGGAGCCTGCTTCTCTCTCTGCCTGTGTCTCTGCCTCTCTCTCTCTCTCTCTGTCTCTCATTAATGAATAAATAATATCTTAAAAAAAAAACCCTCCATCAGAATACATCAGCTCGCTTCCCCAAACCCTTTGAATGCGTTCACATCTCATTGTAGAATGAATCCAAATGTCTACAAGCCTTTTTCATAATCTGGCTGCTGGCTTCCTCTTCTCCCTCCATCCTTTCCACTCCCTGTTTTACCCCCATGGAGCTTTCCAGTCGTCTAGCTATCCAGAGCACCTTCTTCTGCTTCCCAATGCCCCAGGCACTGTCCCACCCTAGTACCTTTGTACCTGTTGTGCTCACAGCTTGCCATGCTCTTTCCATGGCTGGTGACTTCCCAGATGTCACCTTCTTGGAGGGTCTTCCTTGACCACACATCCAGGGCAGCCCCACCAAGTCACTCCATGTCACTCCCTGTCCATCCCCGTGTTGGTCATCTCTTTCACAGAATTTATCATAATCTAAGGCCACCTTGTGGATTTGAGTTTATCCTTCCACACACCCTGAGAGGGGGGTCTCGTGGGTCCTGCCTGCTTTATGTTCCAGCCCCTGGCACATACTAAGTGCTCAATATGTGAAGATGACTCGTGATATGTGGTAGGAAAATCACTCTGGAAACTGGCCTGCGCTGCACATGGTAGGTGTTCCACTCCAGCACCACTCTCGGCATGTAGTAGGTGCCTAGTAAGTGCTAATAAATGAACTCATATGCCACGAGGCAGGATTTAGGGTGTGAAAGAAGTGCCGACAAAGTGCCAGGAGTGGGTATTGCTCATTAGAGAAGCAGGGGGAAGGCTTTGCTGCCCTGCCTGCCCTGCCCACTTTGCCCCTCACCAGTTCCTCTCTGGCTCAACCCCAGATGTATCACATTCCCTCCCAAGTCCTGCTGGTCCTGCCTCCAGCCCTTGGGTCACAAAGCACCTCCTTCCTAGGTAGGGTAGGATACCTCCTGAAGGGCCAGCTTCCACTGATCCCTCACAGAGGTGTTCAGCAATTACCTGATACTTTCACAGACATTCAGACCATGGGAACAGCTGAGGACAAGCATGATGTCTCTGCCTTCCTGAAGCTTACACAGATCAGTAATCAAAACATTCACTTTCTTCCAGAAGGCCTTCTCTAATCTCTCCTCCCCAAATCTGGTGCCTCTTCTCTGACCACCCTGTGCCCCTCCCCCTGTGTCCCTCCTCCAGTGCCCTTCCCCCACTATAGGCCCCACCATGTACTGTGAATTTCCCTGGGGATCTGTCTCTACTTACAAGACAGGAGGACCTAGATTCATGTCTTTTCCATCTATTAGCCTGACTGGCATGGCTCTTAGTTGTAATTGTACTTTTGGGTTGCATTCCAGGGGCTGAAAAGTTGAGGTGTCCCTGCTGAGGGCCATAATGAGGCAGAGCCGCCTTGTCGCATGAGTGCCTGTGTGCTTAGGAGACTGTGGAGGGCAGGACGGTGGGGTGAAGAGGCATGTGAGTTGGTGCCACATCTTAGACGGCTGTATAGGTTTCAAATGGGGTTCTGTAGGACTTGTCTTGCTAAGGGATATGTCCCGATTTACTAAACCACCAAGGAACCACGGCCTTGGTCACATCTGAGGCCACGTCTGACCAAGTTGTCCCACTTTCCCAACTACCTGGCTAAAAACTTATAATAGTTTAAAACTAAGTGTGACTATCTCACACGGCAAGTGCCTGGCGTGGGGAACCTGTTAGGCCACCAAGAGGTTAAGTAGCAGTTAGAGGCAATGTCATGAGTGACCTATCCATATAGGGTGGTAAAGGGAACTGGGATGATTTGGGGACATCCCTAACCTTTGAGGCTGACGTCATGGTGATAACCACTCACCCACAACACATCTCGTGGTGCCAGTTCTCCATAGAGGTGGTTGAGGTCCCTAATGCAGGGCTACATGGTTGATACTCTTGTGAGCACGCAAAAGGAACCAGCATAGAAATTAGAACCATTTCAAGAGCTGTTCATTTTTTAAAATTTATTTTTCTAAAAGATTTTATTTATTTATTGGAGAGAAAGAGAAAAAGAGAGAGAGAGAGCAAGCATAAGCAGGAGAGAGGGAGAAGCAGACTCCCTGCTGAACAGGGAGCCCGACGTGGGGCTTGATTCCAGGACCCTGGGATCATGACCTGTGCCAAAGGCAGATGCTTAACCAACTGAGCCACCCAGGTGCCCCAAGAGCTGTTCATTTTTTCATGTAACAAGTATGTATCTACACCCTCTTGTATAGCCAGTTGCCAGAAATAGCAAACCATATAAACTATATGTGCTCATGAGTGGGATGGTGAAGAGGGGGCAGGGTTAATCTCATGTGGAGCGGAGTATCACAAAGGAGGAGGTGTTTAAGCTGGGCATCAAAGGATGGACAGTGTGATCACGAGGTGGAAGGGCATTCTAGAAGAGGGAAGAGCATGCACAGACACTTGGTATGAAAGAGCAGGGCTTGTTCAGGGGTGCAGTGGGCAGTTGGATGTGGTTCTATTTATCAAGTCCTCCTTGTGTGCCCAGTGCTGGACCACTTCATTCCATTGATCAAGCCCATCACCCTCTAAGGTGATTTTTGTAGATGAAGGTGCTGGTGCTTAGAGAGGTTACATAACTTGTTTCAAATCCCAAAGACAGCGGCAGAGCTCAGGTTCAAACTCAGATTCATCAGATCCCCAAATATGTGCTCCTAACCACCATATGGAACTGCCCCATAACATGATATAGGATCTGAGGAGCCAAGGGTGGCCAGTTGGACTTGATTCTAGAAGGCAGAGCCTCCCAAATGCTTGCCATTTGCACTCCATCTCCAAGAGAACTATCATGGTTTTTATTTTGTTAATGCTTGCCTTTAAACGTTTTAATTTTAAAAAATTTAGATGATTTTTCTCAATATATAAAATACCTATGAGGAAGTACACAGATCAATTAATTTTCACTCTTGTTAAAATCAGTAATTTTTCACCCAAGTCAAAACCAGAATATTCCGAGGCCCTTAGCAGCCAGCCTCATGCCTCCTCCCAGACACAAACCCACTGACAACCACTCTCCCGGTTGTAATGGCAGAGATTAGTTTTGTTTACTTTTGAACTTCATATAAATGAAACCATAAATACTGTTCTTTTTTTGTGTGTGTGGCTCAACATTTGTATAGTTTAATTTATTCATTCTCACTTCTATACAGTGTGCCATTATTTGCATGTACCAGAATGTATTAATCCACTCTGCTGCTGACATATAGATTGTTTTCAGTTTGGGGACTGTTATGAATAGAACTGCTATGAAGATTCTTGTACATGACTCTTGGTGAACGTTTGCACTCATTTCTAATGGAATTATAACTCAAGGGTTGAGCTCTTGGGTCAGAGAGTAGTATGGGTATGCTCTGCTTCAATAGATCTGGCCAGCGTCCCAAAGTACTTACAGTTTACAGCCTACTACCAGTGAATCAGAGTTCCAATTGTTCCACATCCTTGCCAACATTTGATACTGGAAGTCTTTTTCATTTGAGTCCTAGTGGGTGAATGGGGATATCAAATTGTAGTTTTAATTCACATTTTTCTCATGACTAATGTGGTTGAGCTTTTCATCTGTTTATTAGCCACTTATAAATCCTCTTTTTATGAAGTATTTAAGTCTTTGCTCATTTTTCTCTCTTTTTTTTTTTAAGATTTTATTTATTTATTCATGGGAGACTGAGAGAGAGAGGCAGAGACATAGACAGAGGGAGAAGCAGGCTTCTTGTGGGGAGCCTGATGTGGGACTCAGTGCCAGGACCCCAGAGTCACTACCTGAGCCAAAGGCAGATGCTCAACCACAGAGCCACCCAGGTGCCCCCTTTGCTCATTTTTTTATTTGATTTTTAATTTCTACTGATTTTTCTTTTCTTTTCTTTTCTTTTTTTAGAGAAGGAGGATAGAGGGAGAAGGAGAGAGAGAATCTTCAGCAGGCTTCCTGCCTAGCATGGACTCGGTCTCAAGACCCTGAGATCATGACCTGAGCTGAGATCATGACCTGAGCCAAAATCAAGAGTCAGACGCTTAACCAACTGAACCTCCCAGGTGCCCTATTTTTTCTTTTTGCTAAGGAAGAGTTCTTTATATATTCTGGATGTTAGCCTTTTGATGGACATATGGTTTGCAATATATTTTCCCAAATAAAGTATTTTATGGACCAATATTAGCATAACTAAAAAAAAACCAGAACTACATGTCATAGATAGTAGGCGACTATAAAATATGTAAAATAAAAATAAGACAATGTCATTAATATCTGCTAGCAGCATGGCTAGAGTCCTGATCCCTGGTAAGTGATTAGCAAGTCAAAAAAGAAGTGTTAAAGACACTAAGGTCAGAAAGAATTAAAAAAGAAATAGCTACCTCATTCTGCAACTCCATATTAATGATCACCCTTCAGTACCTTTTGTCCTTGAACCTTCTGTAGTTATGCCATCTGCCACCTACTGTGTGAGGTCTACACTTTGGGAAACACAACAGTAGGGGATAAGAATGCAAAAAGGACCTTAAGTAAGGGTTGACATAGTGAGATGGATGTGTTAGAAAAATTGTTCAGGTGGCAACTCATATAAAAGTAAAAGTAGAGGTAAGAGCCCAAGTCAGGAGCAGTTGAGGAGGCCCAGGTGTAAGTACTAAGCACTGGGGTGGGTGTGAGGATTGGAAAGACAGGAGAGAGAATCTGAGCAACATAGTGTCTGATGGATGTGTTAAGAGAGGAAAAGATGTCTGTGTGACTCGGATTTCTAAGTTGGAGGATTGGGAGGAAAAAGGTAACAAAGACTGGAGAAACAAATTGTGGGATGGGAGGAGTTGAAACCAATCTGAGATATGTTGCTTTTGAAGGGTCCTAGTGAGATGCCTGGGTGGCTCAGTGGTTGAGCATCTGCCTTTGGCTCCGGGTGTGATCCTGGAGTCCCGGGATTGAGTCCCACATTGGGCTCCCTGCATGGAGCCTGCTTCTCTCTCTACCTGTGTCTCTCATGAATAAATAAATAAAACCTTTAAAAAAAAAACATTAAAAAAATCTTATAAAAAAGAAAAAAAAGGATGCCTCGGTGGCTCAGCGGTTTAGCACCTGCCTTCGGCCTAGGGCATGGTCCTGGAGTGCAGGGATGGAGTCCCACATCAGGCTTTCTGTTTTGGGCCTGCTTCTCCCTCTGCCTGTGTCTCTGCCTCTCTCTCTCTGTGTCTCTCATGAATAAATAAATAAAATCTTAAAAATAAAACATTGAAAAAAGAAAGAAAGAAAGAAAGAAAGAAAGAAGAAAGAAAAGAAAGAAAGAAAGAAAGAAAGAAAGAAAGAAAGAAAGAAAGAAAGAAAGAAAGAAAAGAAGGGTTCCAGGACCTCAGAGAGTTTCCCATTCATTCATTCCGCAAATACTGAGCATGCCCAGTTGTCAGAGGTCATAGCCATCAATCAGACAAGATTCCTACTCTGATGGAGCTTATCTTTCCTGGGAAAGACAGTGGGGAAGACAGATAAGGACAAGCAAGTTATGCAAGGGGCGTGGGGCTTTGGGCCACAGGGTGGCCTTGGGGCCTGTCGGGGACATGGTGAGTTTGCCTAGGGAGAGGAATAGAGTGGCAGGGGAGAGGGTGGAATGCCACCCATTTAGATTCAGGGAGGAAAGAACACTCACAAAAACAGCGGCCCAGGAGCGATTAGAGGAGGAAAAGATTGGAAGCAGATCATAAAGAGAGGGTTTCAAAGATCTATCAACTGATACATTCACTCATTTATTCAATCAGACTTGACTTGGCTTCTGAGTGCCAGGCTCACAGGATTCAGAGATGAACGAGAAGTCTCTGGGGGACACAGGTGTGTTAAGGATGAATTATTAGGCAAGGCTGCTCGCGGAAGATTCTGTCACGGAAGTACGCATGACATGGGTTGTGGGCACCCAGAGGCTGGGAATTCACACTTTTGGAACCTACTGGCTATTAGACACCGGGAAGACTTCCTGGAGGAGTGGGCACAGAGGTGGAGAACCGACACAGAGCCGGGCAGGAGCAGGGACTGTCTTGAGCAAGGGCGCAGAGGTGGGGAGCTGTGGGGTGTCCGGGCATCCAGGCATCCGCCAGCACGTGAGGGATGGAGCAGCCAGAGGACAAGGAGCCTGGGACCGGGCTCAGATCATGAAAAGTGGGTAGAATTCAGAAGGCAGTGGGCCAGTGCAGGTTTTGAAGACTGTGCCTGCACCTCGGCACTGTTCTGCCATCGGGGCCAGAGTCCCTGGGAGTGCTGTTTCTCTTCCCGGGGCCCCGGGCCAGCAGGTGCCACACACAGTAACTGCCCATTCTGTGTTTCACAAAGCGGGCTTTGTGCAGCCCAGCCCTGGATCAGCTTGGTGTTGGGGGGCCAGGGAATGGCGAATGGCGGGAGGCAGCTGGCAGGGCCGTATGCAAGAGAGAGACAGAGTATGGGGACAGGGGGATTAGCACCTGTTCCGGGGTTCTGGGAGAGTTCTCTGGGAGGACAGAGCAATTGTCCTGGGTGGGGAAAGGTGGTTAGGACGGGGGGTGCCCAAGGCCCAGCCCAGTGCCCTGAGCTCAGAGCCACGCTGTGATGGGCAGCCTTGGGCAGGCTGAGGGCCAGAGACTCTCCCTCGGCAGCTCCTTCACTGCACCTCATCGGCCTCTTCCCCCAGTCTTGGAGCTCAGGGCAGCCCTGAAGCTTGGGGCTGGGGTCCGGAGGGGAGCAAGACTCCAGAGTTCTGTGGTTAGCACGCACAGCAAGCGGCCCAAAGTGCCCGGCAACCCTCCCTGGCGGTCCCTGCGGAGAATCACCCTTTGGACAGAAGACCTCTGGCGCCCCCTATTGTCAATTGCGCTCCAACAACCCCAATGCCTCCCCAATCCGGCTCGGACACATCTAGGGCTAGTTCCAGAGGCGGGGAGCCCCGCAGGGATGGAAGTCTGACTTGCGATATTTACCTGGACTCCAGCAGCTTCCTAACTGGTCTTCCTCCCTCCGTCTTCCACCGGCAGCTGGGAGACCTCTTTAAATATACTACTTAGCAATAACAAGCCATGAACTATTGATACCCAGGAGGACTTGAATGGATCTCAAAGGCATTACACCAAGCCCAAAAAGCCAATCTCGAAAGATTGCATAATTTATGATTCCATCTATATAGCGTTCTTGAAATGACATAATTATAGAGATTGAGAGCTGACAGGGCTGTCAGGCATTAGGGAAGGGGAGGGAGGGGTGTGGCTCAGAAGGCGCAGTGTGAGGGATATCTTTTAAGGTGATGGAGCAATTTGAGATCTTGTGGTGGTGGTTATATGAATCTTCACATGTGATAAGATGTCTGGAGTTATACACAAAGACATACAACAAAAGGAGTGCACATAAGAAATGATGAAATCTTATGGTGCTAATCCCATGATTAATCGTTCGGTGCTAATCACTTTCCTGGTTTCCATAGGCTACAGTTACTGAGTTGCCACCACTGGGGGAAGCGAGGCGATGGGCACAAGGGACCTGTCTGTGCTATTTGTGTAACTTCTTGTGAGTCAGTAATTCTTTCAAAATAAAAAGTTTATGAGAAGAAGAAGAAGAGTTCCTGGCCTTATCATCCACCTGGCTCATTTACTCAGGGGCAGCCAGTGACCCGTGGAGGATAAAGTCCATGAAAGGAAATCTGTCAACTCTTTGAATGAACCAAGCCTTCCTCTGAGGCTGGCGACAGAAGAATGTCCCGTCTTAGAAGATACCGAGGCTGGGCCTTAGAGCCAGGATTCTAATTCTACCCGGTAGGGCTGCACTTGTTGTCCCAGTGGGTCCCCTCCTGTACTGGCCAGAGGGGGGCGCTGTCTCCTCCTCCTCCACCTCTTCCTCCTCCTCCTCCTCCTCCTTCTTCTCCTTCTCCTTCTTTCTCCTTCTCCTTCTCCTTCTTCTTTCTTCTTCTTCTTCCTCCTCTTCCTCCAGCTCCTCCTCCTCCTCCTTCTGATGCTGCGGCCCCAAAATGGACAAAGGACCCTTCCCTTGGCTCTGCTGAGACTCAGGCTGAAGTCATGAAGAAACACTGCTCTGGACCTCTGGGAAACAAAAGGGGCCCAGTGCCATGTGCTGTCCTGCCTACCAGGTCTTCTGGCTGCACCTGGAGGCACTCAGAACACTTCTGCTTATGGCTTCCACTGGCCTCACCACCGAGGCTGGCTTACCCCAGGACCCAGGACCATCCTCAGGCCTGAGGAATGAAGACTAGCAGTGCTTCACAAGTGTTTCCTGTACCGGCTTCTGGGCTATGTTTATTGCACACATCTCATTTTATAATCATAAGAAGTCTCTGAGGTAAGCCATGAATGCCTTAACTTTACAGATAAGTCCACTGAGACGAACAACTTGCCCAAGATCACTTGATAGAAAATGGCAGAGCTAGGGTTTGAACTCTGACTGTCTGCCTTTTTACATAGTGCCTCATCGACAATTATTTATTGAACACTTGTCTGGTACTGGGCACTTTGTCAGCTGCTAGGCTTACAAAGGTGAGCATAGAAAAATGAAACTGAGGTTTATAGTATCACAGAGGGCAGACAGCAATACATAATCAGGGTCTGTGGTTGTAAAATGATAAGCTAAGATAAGAGAAGCATGTGGGTCTCAATGTATAACACAGGAAGCTGACCTAACTGGATATTCAGAAGAGATGTCTGAGGAAAGGTTACCTGAGCAAAATGCAATAAGATGACTAAAGCAAAGGGAAGAAGAGAACTGCAGAGTGGGTACAGCACATGCAAAGGTCCTGGGGCAGGAGGGATCATGAAACACTTCAGAAACTAATGGGAGGTTAGTGTAGTTGCAGTGCAGAAACCAGGAAAGCAAGTAAGACACAGGCCAAGCAAGTGTTTACTGAGTGTTTATTCTGGGAGACTCATTCTCAGAACCTCAAAAGTAGTCCCTCCTGTAATCTTTACAATTGTGCTATGAGGTTGTTACTGCTGCCGGCATCCCCGTTTTCCAGATGAGAAGACAGGGACACAGAGGAATAAGTCAATTATTCAGAAGCATCTACCAGGGGTTTTGTGGACTTAGATTTGAATCCAGATAGTTTGGCTCCAGAGCTAACCACTAAGCAGTACGGCTCCATGAAGGGGAAGCTGAGAAGAACACAGGGGACAAAACAGGCAGAGGCCTGGAGGCCATGTTAAAACTCGTGGTCTTTTCCTAAGATGAGCCAAATGCTTTTTAAGCGAGGTGATAATATAATCAGGTTTGTATTTTTATTTATCCTTTCATTTAAAAATTATTTATTTATTTATTTATTTATTTATTAAGATTTGTATTTTTTAAAAGATTTTATTTATTTATTCATGAGACGCGCACACACGCACACACACACACACACACACACAGGCAGGCAGGCAGAGACACAGGCAGAGGGAGAAGCAGGCTCCATGCAGGGAGCCCAACGTGGGACTGTGGGACTGTGGGACTGTGGGACTGTGGGACTCAATCCTGGGTCTCCAGAATCACGCCCTGGGCTGAAGGCGGTGCTAAACCGCTGAGCCACCGGGGCTGCCCAAGGTTTGTATTTTTAAATGAGTGTGGGTGGGGTGAGGGGGGAAAGAGGATGTGGGGAGGGGAGGGGCTGGGAGGTACTGCAGGGGTCCAGGCAGGAGATGTGAGCCTCTGAGATGAGTGGGCCCCAGTTGGAGAGATGTGGGTGGAAGTGAGAGGTAGAATGGACAGGATGTAGGCATAGATCCGGTGTGGAGGGTGGAGAGAGGGGGACAGAGAGGGAGAGGGCCTTACTCCCAGGTTTCTGACTTACCCAGCTTGGAGGATAACACAGCCATTTCCTGGGACAGGAAGGGCTAGGTTCGGGGAAGATCATGAATCCAGCCTGAGGACCATCCCAGGCAGGTGTCAGGTTGTCAGGCAGACACAGCGGCCTGAAGCTTCTAGGAGCAGATAGGCCTGGTGCTACCCATGAGTGAGTCACCGATGCCCTGGGTGTGGATAGTATCACCCAGGGAGGGAGTACAGAGAGCGAGGGGTGGCTGGGCCCAAGGACACTGACCTTTCCAGCTGGGAGGAAGAGAATGAGAAGCTGTGGCTGGAGTGGGAGGACCACCAGGAGAACGTGGTGGTGCGCAAGCCAAGAGGAAGAGGATGTTTCCAAGGAGGGGGTGGTCAGATGGGGTGTTCCTGAGGGGACAACTAATATGTCCAGCAGTTATCGATGTGGGGTCATGGGTGAGTTTTGAGGGAAATTCAGGAGTCTGATGGTGTGTGTGGGTCAAGGAATAAGGAGAGGACAGAGCTCGCTGGATGCTGTAGTGGGTGCCCTGGGCACTTATTTTCCCTAACAGGTCCCACCTGAGGGGCTCTCTAGGACATGCCTTGGGCTGAAGAGAGTCTTTTTGCCCAAATTCAAGGGCTCTCCCCCTAGCCCTCCAAGGAGGTCTCTGGATGATAAAGGCAGTTTAAAGGTCTGCCCCCCTAGCCACAGTGTGGGACAACGCTGAGGCTAGCCCAGCTCTAGAGCTACCCGTGGGCTCAGTGGAGGCCTGAGATGGGCCTGCATTTGGGTCAGTTCCCTCAGCTGGATCCTGCGCACCCCCCCCCCCCCCCCCCCCCCCCCCCCCCCCCCCCCCCCCCCCCCCCGCCACACCAGGTGTGGTCCTGAGAGCACTCCCTCCATGAACTTCCCACATGCTTCTCTCTACTTCCTGGGGAGTTCTGCCTGAGACAGCAGTTCAGTGAGGAGGAGAGAAAGGTGGCCATGGTGGCAGATACTTTCCAGAAATGGGAAAAGATTAGCAGAGATGTCTGCTCTGAGGTACCAGGGGCAGGGAAGCAAGGGAGGATGTGGTGGGGGAGCTGCGATCTTGGCTGGTGGGATGCTGAGGGTTTCCATTATTTCTGTGAGGTAGAGGTGAGGTCATCAGGAGGATAAGAGGGAGTGGGAGAGGGAGAGGGAGAGGCAGGCAGGGCCGGAGGTTTGAGGAGAATGAATCCCTGAAACAGTGGTTGCGGAAAACGGGAGAGAACAGAAACACGCGTGGCTGATGAGAATGTAAAATGGTGTGGCCACCATAGAAGACTCTAGTTCGGCAGTTCATCACGAATTTAAGCACAGAGTGACCATCTGACCCAGCAATTCCACTAGCAGGAATGTACCCCAGGGGATTAAAACATATGTGGATGGGCTGAATGTTTGTGGTCTCCCAGATTCATATGTTGAAGCCCTAACTCCAATGTGGTGACCCTGGGAGGTAGGGCCCACAAGGATGGGATTCCTGTCCTTATAGAAGAGACAGTCAGGCGTCAGAGTCTTGGTTTCGGCTCAGGGTCCTGGGATGGTGGTCTGAGATGGGCTCCCTGCTCAGCGGGGAGTCTGCTGGAGAGTCTCCCTCTGCTCCTCCCCCCTCGCTCAATGCACGCTCTTTCTAAAATAAATAAGTCTAAAAAAAAAAAAAAAAAAAAAGAAGAGGAAGAAATGAGCTCTCTCTTTCAGCCAGAAGGCAGCCTGTCTGCAGGCCAGGAAGACAGCCTGCACCAGAGCCCCACCACGCTGGTGGCCTGATCTGGGACTTCCAGCCCCAGGACTGTGAGAAATGATTTCTGTTGTTTAGGGTGCCCAGTCTATGGCATTTTGTGTTGGAAGCTGGGACAGTGTGTCCACATAAAACCTCGTACATAAATAGTCACAGCAACATTATGCATAATAGTAAAAAAATAGGAATAAGCCAAATGTTCATCAATGAATGAATGAAGAGAGAAATGTGTGTCTCCATACGATGGGGTTTACTTGGCTGTAAAGAGAACGGTGAAGATGTGCTGGCCTACAGCCTTGTGAGGAAGAGCTGGAGGTAGAAGCACACTTATAGTGCGGGGAGGCCAGTGTGCTGAGAGCTGGGGGGGTGGTGGTGAGCTGAGAGCAGCGAGGAGGAGGAGGAGGAGGAGGAGGAGGAGGAGGAGGAGGAGGAGTGGGGGGAGGAGGAGGAAGAGGGGGAGCAGGAGGGTGGGGGAAGAGGGGGAGGAGAAGTCAGCAGGTGAAAGGGAGGAAGGCAGGGTGAGTGGCAGCCCTGGGCATTGAGGCGGGGACAGCGTGGCTGGGAGCTATAGGCAGGGGCACAGCTGGTGTGCAAAGAGGTGGGAGACGGGCTGGAATGGCCTTGGAAGCTACAGTCAGATGGCTGCTGGGTGGAGGATGAAAAGGGAAAGAGAGGAGCCCATTCAGAGGCCACCGTGTCACCCAGGTGAGAGACTGAGGGGGATGGGAGGCAGATCAGGGAATAGTTAGGAAAGGATGGTGGCTGCCTGGCTATGGGGGAGGGGGAAGGAGACTCTGGTAAACCTCTGTGCCTGGGAACAGGGAGATAGGCTGGTTTCAGGGTATTGTGGGCAGGTTGCACTCAGGGTGTCTGGCAGCCATCCAGGCAGAGATGTCCTGTAAGCTGGAGGCCACTTGCACCTGGAACTCAGGAGAGTGGTCCTGGCTGGTAAGAGATTTAGGTGACCCATGCGTAGTCCTGCTGCCTGGGTCCCCAGGATGGAATGGGTGAGGGCCCTTAGGGAGGGTGGAGGGGAAAGGGCAACAGGCTGAGGCCGCCACCCAGAGGGCATCACCATTTACAGGGTGGGCGAAGACCCATGATGCTACAGGCAAAGGAAGAGCGTGTCACGGCAGGACAAGAGTCACGTGTCCACTTGCGTGAGGTTTGGGAATGTCCGCCAGACTTCACGACCAGGCGGGCACTGGTGACCTTTGCTACGGTGGCTTTAGGGGCAGATGCCAGGCTGCAGGAGGGTCTGGAGCATCTGCTGAGAGGGGGCAGGCTTGGGGACAGGGCCCTCTGCGACAGCCCTTATCAGCTGCGGCATTTATTTTTAGGTCTATTCCCCAACCAGCTGGTGCTTCACGAGGGCAGATGCTATTTTTACATCTTTGTGTTTCCACACAAAAGCCAATTTGTTCCGAACATAGTCAGTGAGCACCAACGGTGCTCCTTGAGCACTGCGCTCGGTCTTGATCTATGGCTGAGCCCACACTTCCGGTGGCCCTGACTGCAAATGAAGCTCTGGGCACGCTCTGCCACCCATCTGCCCTGTGACTTCCGGTGAGTTATGACATCATCTCTTGCAGTGTTTCCTCATTGGCAGTGGCTGATTTCTGAAACTGGTGACAAATCATGATGATTCTGGGACTTCTTTGGCTGCTGCTGCATTGTTTGCTGACCAAGGCGTTGGCAGGGTCAGAAGCCTGGGGTGGGGTGAGGATCAGACGGGGGAGCTGACACTTCCCAAGACCTCCCTTCCCAAGGGTCCTCCTGCCAGCTGTCCTGCCACAGGTCCCCATTCACCGTGGCCCACAAGGCCCCGCACACCCTGTCCCCTGCCAGCCTCTCTGGCCTCACCTCACACCCACGCTCACTGCTTGTGTGGGTTCTTTTCAGATTTTGTTCTCTCCTCGAGCCTTCCTGCCGCAGAGCCTTTGAACATGCTGTTCCCTCTGACTAGATACCTTTCTCTTAGTTCCTCACCTTGAGGACTCCTCTTCATTCTTTTTTTTTTTTTTTTTTTTTTTTTTTTTTTTTAATATTTTTTCTTTATTTATTTATGATAGTCACACAGGGAGAGAGAGAGAGAGAGAGGCAGAGACATAGGCAGAGGGAGAAGCAGGCTCCATGCACCGGGAGCCCGACGTGGGATTCGATCCCGGGTCTCCAGGATCGGGCCCTGGGCCAAAGGCAGGCGCCAAACCGCTGCGCCACCCAGGGATCCCGACTCCTCTTCATTCTTTAGTGCTGGGCTCAAATGGGGCTTCCGCAGAAGCATCTCAGGTTCCTGAGGAACAGTGACCTCCGAGTGGCATACCTTCAGAGCACCCTGTGCTTTTTCGTAGCTTTTGGAGGGTGTGAGGGCTCCTTGCCCTGCTGTGAGTCCCCGCTTTAGAAGGCTCTACTCTTGACCTTCTCTGTCTGCCTCTCCCCACAGGCTCCTTGGAGCCTGGGCCCTTCCCTTTGGACCATACCCCTAACATGCAAGACCCCAGAATTCCCTGCTCCAATGGCCCCAGGCCCCTTCCCTTAAGGATGGATCATGTGGGGTGGCCACGGGGCAGCAAGTGGCAGGGGGTGTGGCAGTTTGTGCTAGTGGACGGGACTGTCCACATATGTGCATGTGGACCTCCCTTGGGCCAGGATAGCTCTGAGGGTGGCCAGCCACAGGGGGCAGGCTGACAGCAGAGCCAGATCTTATGCCAACCTACCCACATATAGGATTCAGAAGAATCAAAGAAGTTTAGTCTTCTAGGTCATTATGAAAGTATATTTGTCAGAGTAGGAGAATAGAACATATTTTATTTAACAGTTATAACTTGATTTGTAACTTTACAGTATTGCAATGTATGGTGTGAGGCTTCCATTTGTACTCTTGTCCCGGCCCTGCTGGCATTTGCGGTGGGCTTGGGCCTACCACCAACCGCAGGCTCTACCAGTGAGGCTGCACTCGCAGTACCCCTACCCCAGAGCACTGAGCCTGGCACAGAAGAGCAGATAATAAATATTGGCTGTGAGAAACAAATGAGATGATCCAAGTGAAATGCTTGGCAGGGTGCAAATGTCAATAAATATTAGCTATTATTGTTTGTTGAACAGACCAACAGTTTGTGGGGCAGGTGGGCCAAAACCCAGAAACTGAAGGGGTTTGTGCCTGAGGAGAGAAAGGGCATAGCTGCTCCTTCCTTCTTCCAGCCCTGTAGGCCTCTCCCAGCTCCTGAGGGTAAGGTGGGCACCGGGCAGGTAGCCTGACAGCAGAGATGCTGAGAGCTGGGGGCTCCTGCTACTTGCCCACCCGGCAGAGCAGAAGAGCTGGGCAGGTTTCCTGTCTGCCTCCAGCATCTCCCCAGGCCCCGACAGAACCCATTTGCCTTAGTTTCTTTTGCTCTGCCTGTGAGCACATGATGGGGTGTGGAGGGGTGCGGGGGGGGGGGGGAGGTAGCTGAAAGAGCTGAGGTGGCCTTCCCGAGGCTGTGCTGTGCTGTGAGAGGAGCCTGTGAGGCAGTCAGGTGGCCCACAGGACCCCGAACAAGTCACTTTGCCGCTGCCACACCCTCTTCACTTGTCAAATGTGACTGCGTGTGGAAATGGTGCATGTCTCGTAGCCAGTGTGAGGGACACAGTTAATATGAACAGCCGGTGCACAGAACACAAGTGGGTCAGGGAGGGCAGAGGCCTGCCCAGAACAGGAAAGCAGGTGAAAACCGTCCACCATCAGCCACTGAGGGTGTCAAGCAGGAGTCTGGCCCCGAGACAAGGCAGGGCAGCAGGGGAGCTGTAGGCCGCTGTCCCAGGGCTGACACCGGGGACTGGGGAGGGGCGGAGGAGGGGAGGCAGGCCTGAAAAAGCCAAGAAGCCCCTCACCCAAGGCCTCCTCCTCCAATAGAACGATCCCGAAAAACAAACTCTCACCCCAACACATTCTCACACGCACACAGCAGGTGTCGCTGTAATAAAGAACAGAACCCAAGTAAGCTCCGAAATAGGACAGGCCGAGGGTGGGGGTGGGAGTGGGGGTGGGGGTGGGGGCGGGGAAATCACATTTTGCAAACGCCCACCAGGGGTCTCCATACTGCACCAAGGGGCGCAGATTACACTTCCGCCTGCGGACCTGTGGGAGGCCGAGGGCCTCACCGGTGAATCTGGCCAAGCGGCCTCCAACCATCCAGCTTCTAAGGCAGGACCACTGTCGCTGCCCTCAGTCCCAGGTCTGCAGCGCCAGCCCCGAGGGTGGGGATAGGGGCCCGCGGTCAGTGCGGCGGGAAAATGTCTGAGCACCGCTGCAGGATGAGTTCCACCACCTGGTTCTGGAACACCATGGTCATGGGCATGCTGGTCTCCTCGGTCTCGGGCCGCAGCAGCGTGGGCCCGAACACTATGGCCACGCTCTGCACGGACATGCGGTTCTGATTGCCGTGGTCGATCACCCTGCAGAGGGGAGACGAGAGAGGGTGGGGGTCAGGGCCCAGAGCTGGAGGGGGCTTTGGCGGGTGTGTGTGTGGGGCGCCGCCAGTACCCGCCTCCCCATTCCCGCGGCTGGCTCTCAGGCTCACCTGCACAGGTGCTGGAAGAGCAGCCGCAGCGTGTCGTGGTTGGGGGCGGGCAGCGAGCGCACCAGGTCCCGCACACACCGGCAGCGCTGGGCCTGGTCCTGCAGCTCTGGGGAAGGGAGGGTCGGCTCGGCGAGGGGAACTGAGAGGCTGCAACCCGGTGGGGGGAGAGGGGTCCGCCCAGGGGGTGGCCGCGGCTGGCCGGCCCTGTCCCAACCCCCTCCCCCTCCCCCCCAGGCGCTCACTGATGGCAGCGATGAACTGGCGGAAGTGCGAGAAGGGGAAGAGGGGCTCCGGCAGCTCTCGAAAGAAGAGCTTCAGGGCTCCGGTGATCACGTGCACGTCCTCCCAGCGCCCGTCGTCCAGGTCCAGGCGCTCATCTGCGGCAAAGGGGGGAAAGGGGGTGGGAAGAGGTGGTCAGCGCCCCCTTGGTGCCTTCAGGCCCTGGGCTTAGCGGCGGGAGCCGGGCCTCACCGTGGTCCACCTTATAGCGCAGCTTCTGGATCGTGGCCAGGTTTCCACTGATGCGGTACAGGCCGTCGATGTCCAGCCCTGGGGCAGAGGGAGGCGCTGACCTCGGGCTCGGTGGGGGTGGGTCCAAAGCTCCCGCGGAGATTCCCACTCAGGGGCTCCCGTTCTCCCGCACCCCCACCGCCGCCCCCGCGCCCACCCGGGGAGGTGTCCAGGCGCCGCGCGTACCCCGAGCCTCCACCGTGCGGATGCACTGCTGCACGAAGCGCGGCACGGAGCTCCTCTCGCGCTCACACAGCGCGGCCAGCGGGCAGCCGAACACCTGGTCTGGGGGAGAGGCTGGTCAGCGCCGCCCCGCCCCGGGCCCCCGGCGCCGCGCTCCGGCTCCCTCCGATACCTTTGATGTAGCCCTTCTCCCGCAGCGACTGCAGCGTGGGCCGCTTCAGCAGGAACTTGCGGAGCCTGTGCCGGACCTTGCTCAGGTCGCCCTCCGCGGCGGCTGCGCCTGGGCCAGGGCAATGCGGGACTGAGTCACTCGCCCGCGCCGGGTCAACCCCCGGGTGCCCCGCCCCGTCGCCCCCAAGAGATGCCCTCCACCCCGCCCCCGCCCCCATTGCCCCCAGGAGATGACCCCCGCCCCCCCCCCCCCACCCCGTGCACACCTGCACCCAGCCGCGCCTCGTCCTCCCGCCAGCTTCCCAGGCGCTCGCTGGACCCGAAGTCCGCGCCGCTGCTCTGGCTCTCCTCCTCCGGGGGCAGGTCTGCGGACTGGAATCACACGGACTCAGAGAGGCAGGGCCCCTGGCCTGCCAGGGTCCTTCTAGGATGGGGCGAGGGGCCCCACGTGTCCTCCCGGCCGGCCTGGCGAATCCCAGGCAGAGTTCACGATTCCCTCCTCCAGTTAACTCCCCTGACCTCCACCAACGGACCTCAGGATATTCACCGCCCCCAGCGGCACGGAGCCCTTCAGGTGAACACCGTCACCCTGTTCTCTCCCACTCTTTGTTATCCCGGTCCTCCTGGCCCATGTATTCCTAGCTCCTCTGTACACACTCCCTAGGTCAGCATTCCTCAATATGTGGCTCCTAGCTCTGAACTTACAGTTCCACCTGAGGCCTCAGCACTGCCAACAACAGCATCAGCATCACCACCGGAGATCTGGATTCCTACCTCTAGTAATACAGCCAAATTCTGTACTCAGTGTTGGCTCCTAGGGAATTGAGGGTCAAGAAGCCCCAGGCTGTTTCCAGGTGAACAGCTGTCAGAGGGAGCCTGTCCCATCTCTATTGTGGATATTTTGAACCTAAAAAATGGTAGACTCTTTGATTTTTACCTTCTGGTTTTAGCCTGTCATTCTAGCCTGAAACTCCTGCTCAGGTATTTCCTTTTCTTCCTGCCTCCCTTGAAATGGGACATACCTCTAGGATGTGCCCCCCAGCCGGACCTGGAGAGTCCTTCTGCAGGGCCAACCCCACAGGCTGGATTTGCATACTTAAGACTATTTCTTCAGCAGCCCATCTGCCATAAGCCGTAAGTATACGCCAGTAAGTGGAGCCTCATCTGCAAGGAGGGCCACTTACACTCTGATGTCCCATCCACAGTGGGCACAGCTGCTCTGCATAATGGCTGACCAGCCCATCCCCCCACCAGCCCTGGAGGCCCCAGGCTCTGCTTACCACCTCCTGGATGCCCTCACTAATGGCCTTGTGCCAGGTGCTGATGATGGCCTCGGAGTCGTGCTGGATCAAGTACTCTGAGCCATCTCGGCTCTGCAGCTGGAGAGACACAAGTCACTCAGTAATCTTTGATTCCCTGGGTCTGCCCTGGGGCCAGGCCTCAGTGGTGGGCGGTGGGCGTGGGGGGAGCTACAGAAATGGTGGAGATGATCTGTCCTTGTCCCTCAGGAATGGAGAGCATAATAGAGCAAGGGCTTCACCCCAGGTCAAGGCATTCTGCATCATTAAAAGCAATAAGTGACAGCATATCTGTTACAGATTGCAAATTGAGGACCTCTTAAAACATAATCAGTTCATATCTGAAAGTTTTGTACAGAAGGAAAAGCTATATAGCCACCTATAGTTATAGCTTTGGGAGGACTCAAACTGAAGTTTTCTGTGGCTCTGAAGTGACTAGGAAGACTCGCTGGGAAAATCTGCAAGGCCCAACTAACCTGGCCATGATAGACAATGTGGGACTCTTTTTTTTTTTTTTTTTAAGATTTTATTTATTTATTTGAGATAGGGATGGAGGAAGATAGATAGCATGAGAGGGGGTAGGGAGAGGAGGAGGAGCAGAGGGAGAGGGAGGAGCAAGCACTCCACTGAGCATGGAGCCCGACTTGGAACTTGATCCCAGGGCCCTGGGACCATGACCTGAGCCAAAGTCAGATGTGTAACTGACTGAGCCACCCAGATGCCCCTGTGAGGCTCCTAAGAAAAATCCTAGAGGTGCCTGCAGGCCACTGCCTGAGTGAAGGGAGGATGGCCACCTGCCAGCCAGGAAGCAGGGGGCTCCTCCATTTCCATTCAAGACTTTCAGCCTTTCCAACATCTTGAGTAGCTTCCAAGAGTACCATCTGCCTTCTGGTTCTTGCCAGAAAACACAACGTATAAGCATTTACTCAGAATCGTTCTCCAAAGGCAAGACAAAGAGATGACATTTATAGAGCAGTGGCCGAAGGATGTCCCTCTAGGTCAGGGAAGGGACACGCCTAGCAAAAGTGATGTCCATCTTCAATCTGACACCTGTGACAACCATTGCTAATGGATCACAGCACTTGACCCTGCTGGGCCTGGATAAGGCTCCAGACTTACTGATCAGAGCAGCTCATGAGACCAAACTGGTTTTCCAGCCCTGCTCTGTGGATAAGCTGGTTCTAGAACTGAAGGAAGCTTGGTGAATCTTCACAAAACTACCCTTTCAAGCGCATTGTGGAATTGCTTTTTCTGAGACGAATTGACTGGTTATGCCGTTGAAGCAGCTCCGAGGGTCCCTTACTAAACTAGACTGGAGCTGTACATAAAAATTGCTTCAAGAGCTAAGGGTTAGGAAAAGCTTTGGTTTTGCTCAGAATTTGGCAAAGTCCCTCCTCCAGCCCCATAATAAGAGCCATGTAACTGATCCCCCTTCTCTTTTCACTTTGGGTACCAGGAAAGCTGAACAATTTTTTTTCAGCAACAGCCCAGCATCTGTACATCATCTGCCCCCAATCCCTGTCCACGCTGCTTGCTGGAACTTGTGCCTCGTCCTGGCTTCTCATTCTTAAACAGCTTACCTTATGTTTTTGTTGTTGTTGTTGTTGTGAGCTTCCCCCGAACTTCTGGGGACTGAGGTGATGGTAATTTAAAACAAGACAACACGTGGAGAGTGGAGGGTGGTGGCACCAGGAGGGTCCTGGTTGGGATTCCACCTGGCCCCTGTATTCCTGCTAAGGGAGCCTGGGAAACTAGGGACCTAGCTTCTTCACTGAGAACCCAGTCCAGTTGGAAGCTGGGTTCTGACCGGCCAGAGCAGGTATCCAACCTGTCAAAGTGAGTAGCAGGGGGACAGGGGGTCTCCTGTCTAGGATGAGGGCTGCCCTGCCAGACACTACTCCTCACTACCCTCCAAGGCCAAGAACTAGTAAACTGGGTTCCTGGAGAGGGAACTGCAGATCCATGATGCCAGAAACACTGTGGACAGATCCCCAAGGTGGGCACAACTTTGGCTTTCAGTCCTGAGAATTCCAGTCCCACTTTCCCCAGGTTCCCCTTCTTGGGGCTCACCTAGTGAGGACCTCAAGCTACCAGTAAGCCCCCTCTCCTCCCAACCCATACCACTCACCTCCAGCACATTCTTCCTGCTAGATTTCTCTTTGGGGGCCCAGGAGAGAGAGGCCCCCCTCAACTCCACTGTGTACTCAGGGGTAGAGAGCTTGGGAGGCTGCCTCTGTGGGAGAAGCATTGGGGGAAGCAGAGTTACAGGGAGCCCGCAGTTCAGACAGGCCTGCCACAGCCCCTGCCTCCAATCCACCAGGCTCCCTTGGCTCAAGGGCCAGAATGGGGAAGGGGCACCCAAGGGTTCCTGGAACCCAGCGGTCCTGGGCTCGCAGGTCCTTTGCTGCCTGCCCACCCAGGAGAGGAAAAGGGAAAGGCACAGCCCTTGTCCCGGGGAGCAGGGGCCCCAGTCCCCAGTCCGCCTGCCTCCCAGGCTGGAGCGGCCACCCTCAAGGACCGCTCCCCATGCCCAGGGTGGCTGGAAGCGCTTGTCATGGGCTGAATCCACTGTCATCACCCCCTGCCAAGGCCCGGCTCCCTTGTCACTCATGATCCACTATTGCAGACCTAGCCTCTGACAAGCCAGATCAAGTAAAGAGCTGCACGAGTCAGGAGCAGATGGGGCTGGAGGTGGGGGGCAGGCAGTGTCCCTACCCTGGGAGCCTGGGCCTTACCAGGCCGCCTGCAGCTGAGGCCTTCGAGTCCTTGAAGAATGTCAGGACGCCACCCTCCAGCACCGTCCAGGAGGCACTCCAGTGCTTCTTCCTAGGTGGAGGTAGGGAAGTGGGGGGGTGGGGGGCTGGGCTTGCATTTGGCCCTGAGCTGAGGCCCCCTTCCACCCCCAGGAGCAGGGCACAGAGCTTAAGAACACAGCTCAACTTGGGCCATCCAACGGTGAGGGCTGGACTCCCAATTCTAACACTTGGTAGCCAAGGGACCCTGGGCAAGTTACTATCTCTAGGTGCCTCAGTGTCCTCATGCGACTTCTTAGCAAGCTGCTATAAGGATTAACAAGAGCCGGGAGGGGCTCGGTAAATGTCATCGTTAAGGCCCACTCTGCCGTGGTCTGGGTGCAGCCGCCTCTTACCGGAGCCGCTTCCCCTTGTCCACCGTCTTGGTGCGATGAAGCACACCGGCCTTGTCCAGAGTCTTGATCTTAGAAAGCCAAGGGGAAAGAGGAGGCAGTTAAGGGGCTGGGCCACAAGGGGGCAGAGGCTAGTCTCCTCCACAGCCAGCAACTCCTTACAGGCTGGGCCTGAGTCACCACTGAACCCTCCTTGCCGCTGGTGCAGGTGGGGTGCCAGTTCTCAGCCCAGGAGGAGAGATTTTCTCCCAGTTCCCAACCTCACGCATCCCTGGGGGGTGGGGGATGACCCAGACCCAGGCCCAGGCTAGTCGCTGGGGCCTGTGGGGGAGACATGCCCAAGTCTGTCCCGGCCCCCACAGCCTTCAGGAAGCCCCTGTGTCTTCTGTGGGGGTCCTGCCAAGGCCTACGAGCTCCTTCCCTTACCTTCTCCTCAGGGGGGCTGGCCTGGGCTGGGGTCTCACTGTCCTGGTTGGATCTGCAGATGCTTCGAGGGGCAGGGACAGGAACCTGAGGAGAGAGAGACGTCATCTATAATCCCCTCCTCTCTCCCCAAGGCTCTCCCTATCCCAGCTGGTTACCTGGGGCAGCTCCCACTGAACTGAGGTGTCTTCTGGGTTGTAGAAGTAGGGCTTCCCATGTTGGTCCTCCAACCGCACCCACTGTGGGAAGAAGGATGGTCAGGGCTCTCAGCCCACCTCATGGGAGGCAGGCAAAGTTTCCCCCTGTACCAGAGCCCAATTCAGCCCCAAGGAGTTTGGAGGGTCAGGTGCAGGCTACCGGCCCAGGAGCTGCGGTTTATGGTGTTAAGGGGAACTACTGGAACTACTAGTGAGGACGAGGTGGAGGAGTGACCGGGGGGCTGTCCGGGCACATCTGCCCGCTGCCCATACCTGCTCTTGGGTGTAGTGGTTGGTGTAGAGTGTCTGGCCCTCGGGGCTCACATGGCAAGACCAGCCCGGGGGCGCGGCCAACGGAGAGGTGGGCCGAGGCTCACTCAAAGAGCCCACGGGGGAGTAGTCCTCCTCGGGGTAACTGGTCAGCGACTCGGGGTAGTCCGTTTCAGGGGTAGGGGGCTGCAAGGAGCAGGAGACAGAGTCAGACGCTCTCCGAGCCAGTAGGGACCCTGGGCCCTGCCCTTTCATAGCAGGCCACGCCCCTCTATAGCAGTCCAGGGGACTGCGGGGTGCAGGAGGGGGGGCCTGAGGCCTGAGTCACCCCGCACCCCCCGCACCCCTCCCCCCCCCCGCCCCGCGCCTCACCCTCATTCCCGGGGGGCGGGGGCAGGAGGCGGGGTCTGAGGCCTCAGTCACCCCGCCCCCCCTCCAACCCCCCCCCACCCCGGCCCGGCCCCGCCCCTCTCCCTCATTCCCGGGGGGCGGGGGCAGGAGGCGGGGTCCGAGGCCTCAGTCACCCCGCCCCCCCGGCCAGGCCCCGCCCCTCACCCTCATTCCCGGGGAGGGGCAGGAGGCGGGGTCCGAGGCCTCAGTCACCCCGCCCCCCCTCCAACCCTTCCCCGGCCCCGCCCCTCTCCCTCATTCCCGGGGGGCGGGGGCAGGAGGCGGGGTCCGAGGCCTCAGTCACCCCGCCCCCCCCCGGCCAGGCCCCGCCCCTCACCCTCATTCCCGGGGCGGGGCAGGAGGCGGGGCCTGAAGCCTCAGTCACTCCGCCCACCCGGGCCAGGCCCCGCCCCCTCACCCTGCGGTCCCCGGGGTCCAGTGGGCTCAGGCCTGGCTGCATGTCCTCCAGCGCGTCCTCGGGCTCGTCCTCGGGCTCGTCCTCGGGCTCGTCCTCCAGCTCGTCCTCCGGCTCGTCCTCCCAGACGGCCTCGCCCGTCAGCGGGTTGTAGAAGAACACCCTGCGGCTCTCCTCATCCCAATACTGGCCCCAGTCTGTCTCGAGGCTCTCGCGGCTGCCCACCGAGGCCGGAGAGGTGGCTGGGCTGGCGGCGCCCTCAGAGGCCTCGAAGGGCGACTCCCAGGTGGTCACGCCCGTGTCTGGGTTGTAGTAGTAGGGGCGCCCGCTGCCCGCGTCCCTGTGCGTCTCCCATGCGGGGGGGCGGGGGACCGAGGCGGTGCCGGGTGACGTGGGCAGGGGCTGCCTCTCGACGTTCTCGTACACGGGCTCCGGGGGGTCGTCCACCTGTGGGAGCAGGAAGGAGGCGTGACCGTCAGGGCAGCTCCGGGGTCACCCAGTCCCGACCCAGCCACTTCCCACCTGGGCGACCTTGGGCAAGTTGGAGTACCCCCTCCTTCAGTCCCGCCGCTGCACAATGTCTGCCCTGCCCGCTCCGGAAATTGTAGTGAAGAGAGAATGAGGAAATATTCGTGAAGGGGCATTGTCAAATATGAAATGTCCCAGATGCGTAGGGCACTTACATTATTTATTAGCAATAATAAAATATCGATATCTTGAGTTCTCCCAGCTGCGCACTCACTGTGCACTCCAGGGGGCCAATCAGAGGTTGGGCAGGAATAGAGAAATGGCCTGGGCCCCATTCCTTTTCCTCCCCATTCAGGTCACAGAGGGGCAGGGCCCTGCTGCACTCTACAGCCCCCACCCCTCCTTCCTTCCTGTCCCTGAAATCTCTGGGACTGGAATCCGTACCACCTCTGATCTGGGACTGAAACTTCCTGAATGTGGTTTTTGCAGACCTCAGGATCAACTGCAGAGAAGGGAGAGAGGCAAGCCAGATGGGAGGAAGAAAGGAGGAGCTAGGAAAGATGAGCCCCTCGTGCCCTCCAAAGGAAAGCGAGGTGGGCTGGAGGGTCCGGCCACACACAACATACCTCTGGTCATGCTCAACACCCCACTGCTCCTTGCGGCCTGCGGGGCAAAGTCTACGCCTTTAACAGGGCACCGGAGGGGCCTGTCGCCTCTCTGTCTACTTTATTTCCTGCCATTCCTGGCCCCCTGCCTTGAACTTTATGCTCTAGTAGCCTGGGGCTGCTGGAGGCTCCACCCTCCCTGCTGTATATCTTTTATGGGCCTGGATCCTTCAGAGTGCCTAGGCCCATCCCCACCCCTTTTTTCACCTGGCCCACTCCAATTCCTTCTTCAGGACTCAGCTCAGGTGTCAGGTTCAAGACCTTTCCTGAGATTCCTCTGGCGTGCCCACCATCGCCTAGCACCCTCAGCTGGCCAGAGGGATAGATAAGGACACTCTTAAACCCCAGGCAGCAGAAGAGCACCAGAAGATTAAGACTGTTTCTAGGATGATCTAATGCTACGGGGGAAATGCAGACTTCGACATGGGGAGCAAGTATATAGTTTCAAATCTGTGTTTTTAGAAACCCTCCAAAATGCTAACAGAGATAGTTATCTCCTCTGGGCAGTATAGTTATGGGGATGGGGTATTTATTTATTTATTTATTCTTTAAACTTTTCTCAAAATTTTGTACAATCACCCTCCCCCCCGCCCCGCCTTTTTTAATCACAGAACTGCCTGTGATGCCTTCACTAAGCTGTAAACTTCCCAAGAGGGGAAGCCGGTCATGTCAAGGTGGCATCTCCCTGGGCCTTAGGAAGGCGCCTAAAAACACACTCGTTTGTCCCACAAAGATTCACCTGTCCGGTGCACGCACTGTTCTAGGCACTGGGGAACGCAGCAGTGAACAAAGGGACCCACATCCCTACTGGGCAGCCTGTGTAAATGGTCAGGGAGCAGGGAGGGAGATGAGCAGGGTGAGAAGTGAAATGCACAGCACAGCACGTTGTCCGTGGTAGTTACTGCTAGCAGGAGACAAAGTGTCAGAAAAGCAGTGGTACAGTTTTAGATCATCAGGGGCAGGTCCCAGGCATGGAGGGAACAGGAGGAGCTGGATACACCAGATCCTCACTCCTCTCCCTCACCCTGCAAGCGCTTGTGTGGCTGAGACAGAACCCCCCACCCCACTTCTCCTTTCTCTCTGTCCACCGCAGCCATCCCATATTCCACCCACACTGGCCCATGGACCCTCCCGCAAACACAAAGCCACCTCCTATCTCTGCACCTTTGCTCCAGTGGGTCCTTCAGCCTGGAACTCTCTGCTCTCATACCTGCCTACCCAGATCCTGCTCCTCTGCTGGTGCTCTGCTCCAAGCCTCCGGGAGAGGCCTTCTCCCTCAGGAGAGACGTCTGGCGCACGGACATGCTGTTCATCCCTCTGTTCGGGCCCGGCAGCATTCCGCCTTGGGTTGTCCACTCATCTGCCTACCTCCTCTGACCCCAAAGGCGGGGTTTTGTTTTTGAGCAGGGGACCCAGGATGATGTACTTGACCCCAGTTGCCCTCTAGCTGCTGGCCCAATGCCCTGAAGCACACATCCAATCCACCAAAAGTACTTATTGCTTGAGTACAAAAGCCAATTCCAAGCCACATTTCAGCAGCAAACAACAAACAAACACACCTGACACCACAGGAGACTCAAGTTAGCTTTGGACAAGGACTTCCTGGGAGTGGGGGTTCAGCACAGGAGTCTCTTTGGGAGACCAGGATGGAGGCAGTGGACAGAGGAAGGTGGGTGACCAGACACATCTCCCACCTGCCCCAGCTGGACCTGCTGAGGCAGGCACCTTCCCCTCCTTGGGACAGGGGCTGGGAGGTCATGTGGGGCATAGATGAGCTGAGGAAGGAGCCAGGCTCTATGGAGCGGGGATTTCCACCTGCAGGCTGCTAGTCTTGGCTGTGAGTCCATGGGGAGTCCCAGGCTGGCCAGGGTGATGGGGATCTCACACGAAGTGCCCTAGTGGGTACAGAGGTGAGACCTAGGAGCTGGATGTTTAGGCTCTCAGCATGAGGGGGCTGTCAGAGGAAGAGAAGATGCAGAATCGCACTGTGGGGCTCCAGGCTGCAGACCAGAGGCCAAATGGGGGCAGGGCAGGGCCCCTGGGAGGGGCTGCCCCAGAGACACAGGCTGCTTCAGGAGGTAGGAAGGGGCTTTCACTGGACGTGAGCAGGCAAAGTCCAACCCCCTGTCAGTGATGCTACAGCCCTGTGGTGGGAGCTGGACCACACGCAGCGGCCCTGAGGCCCCTTCAAACTCTAGAACTTTCTCCCTGTAGAGCCCCTCCAGTGCTAGGATAAAGCCAGGATCAGACTGGAAGCCAGGCAGGGCCAGTCCCCCTGTGCCCTCTGGCCTTCAAGGGGAAGCTCGTGCAGGTTAGAGCAGGGTCTGCCACCCTGCCCACGACTCCTGGAGGTCCAGGCAACACCCAGTGACAGCCCATCAGTGGGGCCCTGACTAGGCACCAACAGCTCTCGGGGCCCAGATCCCAATCACAACAGAGACACGGGGGACAACAGTAGGAAAGGGGAAGTGGTCTCCTACCTCAGCGGCAAGAGGGGCTCTGGCTCTCACCACGCCCAGCTGCCCAGCCCCGCAGCCCTCCCCTTGCCCACAAGCAGGTGGCAGGCCTGCCTCTGCCCCTGCGCTGATCACCATCTCTCAGGGTGCCCCTGCAGCCCCTCCCAGGCAGGCGAAGGCCTTGGCAAAGGGAAGAGGAAAGCAGGGAGGAGTCCCCGAAGTCTGAGAGATGTCCTGCTCCGAAGCTCCGCTCAGCCAGCCCCTGAGAGGGCCAGAGAACAGAGGCCCACTAGTGGCACCTTGATCCAGAGCCCTCGGCCGTCCCCACCAGAGGCTGAGCTTGCCCCCAAATGCCACGGCCCCCTACCTGTCCCCGCAGGGCCTGACTCCGCCTCCTGGTCAGCCTGGCAATCATGTCCACCATCCTGTCCCCTCAGAGCTGCTGGGACGAAGCCCTGGGCAGGCTTTAGGGGTGGAGCCAAGGGGCACAACCCCAGGGCTGGCACAAGGCAACAAGGAAACAAGAAGTGGCTTTGAGATGGCGGGAGGCTGAGCCTCCAGCCCATTTCCTGTCAGGGCTGCGGAAGTGCTGCCTGAGACAGAGGCTGCCTGCTGTGGGGGGAGGGGGGTGGGGTGAAGTGGGGGGGGTCTTAGGTCGGGGGTGTTTCTATGTGTCCAGGGAAGCGCCGGCCTTCCTACTCCATACTCTGATCACCGGCAAGGTCTGAATCCCAGGGCAGATACAGCCAGGGAGCAGGATGGCGCCAAACCGAGGTTGGGGGAGGGGAGGCCAGACAGCTGGGAGAGGGCAGAGGGGGCAGTTGGGTGCTGGGGCCCCAGGCTGGCGTAGACAGGACATGGAGTGGCCCTCAACTCCCCCAGTGCCCAGGGCGATGGGGAAGAGGAAGCTTGTGTGTGGGGTGCCGGGGCGGGGGCGCAACGTGTCAAAGAGGAAGGGGTCTGGGCAGCTGTGGCATCAGACGGAGTCAGTGTCTGGAGTTCTGCAGCCTCACAGAGGACAGGAGGGATTCTGACCACACCACAGTCCACTCGCCTGACTGCCTGAGCCTGTCCCCTCCCGGTTCGCTCTCCAAGATGCACGCATGCACCCTCGCCTGGGTGTCTAATACGTGCACAAGTATGCCTGCGTCCCCACTCTCTAAGGACCCGGAGAAGGGGACAGGGACTAGCCTCTCCACAACCCCACAACCAAGAGCTTCCCCTGGGCCTGTTCTCTCTCCTGCTTCAGGCTCTGACCCCACCTTCCACCAGGATCCCAGACCCATTGTCTCCTGCTCTTCCATTCCAGTAACCCTCCTGTCCCCAGCCCTGGTCTTACTTCCTCCCCTGCCCATGCCCCCCCAGACCACTCCTTCCCTGCACCCACTGTGGGCCCAGGGCAGGGACACCCAAGGAGAGCCAGGCATGGTGTAGATTTGGAGTGTGGGCCCTTTGGGCAGACCGCATCCAGAACAAGCCAGGGATTCATGCCCTACTCTGCCCTCCAAGCTCCTGTATTGCTCCCCTCCCATCCCAGGTGGGACTCAGAAGCCTGGAACACTGAGGGCAGAGAGGCCTGGGGTCCTCCCACTTGTCACACACATGACACATCCCACTGCCCCCGCCCTGGGGGACATGGGCCACACGCAAAATAGGTCACCAGGAGAGATGGAGCCAGGCCCAGAAGATGGGAAAGGCCGGAAACTCTGAGCTGGCAGCAGGCAGGAGCTGGGGAAGGAGAGAGAGGACATGGGTGTGGGGACCTGAGCCCTCAGCACTGCCCCGCTGGAGAACTAGGGAGCAGGGTCTTCCTGTGGCAGGAACCAAGAGTGACAGTACAGGAGACTGGGACCACCGAAAAGGCAGCCCACGTGCTGTTCCTCCTCTGTAAGAAGCTGGGCCCCCCAGGCCTGGGGTCTTCCCAGGGGGCTCTGGCCCCCCACCACAGGGGCTGAGCCAAACCCACACAGCTCTGGCCTGCTCTTCTTGGTCAAGGAGCTTGGTTCCTCAGGCTTCCAGTCTAGGCTTCCCCTCAGCAAGAGGAGGCGTGACCACAGCAGCTCCCCAGTGGTGTCCTCCTCCCTCAACCGCATCTTCACGCCTGGCCTGGCCCTCTAGAGGCACACGGTGGAGGAGGGGACAGAACAAGCCGGCTGCTCTGTCCTCACCCCTTCTCCCCAAAACCCTCACAGGAGGCTTGTGGCAACCAGAAAAATCCTATCAGCTCTCTGAAGCCAGAGGCAAAAGAAATGCCTGCAAACCAGTGACTGGAGCCCAGAGACTGGCTCAGGGGGGCTGCCGCGGGGTCGGGACCTCCTTTGCTGACTTCAGTGCCTCCAGAGCTGAGCGGAGGGAGAGTGGAGGGTGGGTTGTGATCTTTGCCTCAGAGAGCCTTGCAGGGTGCCCAGAGCTGGCGTCCTTCCCTTCCCTGAGCACGCCATCTCCAGGACGGAGTCCGGGCCTCACTGTACCCACCCCCAGCCCTGAGCCACAAGTCCACTGATGTGCAGTGGGGGAACTGGGGGTCCCCTCAGAACGGAGGGAACCACGCCTGGAGCTGTCCCCAGAGTCTGGTGTAACAGGTTTGGGCCGGGGCTCAGACCCCTCGTTTTGTACTAAAGCCCAGGTGAGGCTCAGTGTAACCTTACTGCTCGGCCTGTAGCCTGCGAAGACGAACACAGTAGCCCGAGGTCAGGTTCCTCTGTGGGGTTTAGAGCAGAGGCATCATCATTTGATTAAAGGGGGGCGGGGAGAATGACGCAGGATTCAGAGAAATGGCTTCTTGTGTCGCTGGTGCCCTAGCTTCTCCCTGGGCAGCCCCTTGAATCTCTGCACCTCTGTTTCTTTATCCATAGAATGGTGCTGTCATTCTCTCCCCGCTCCCAGGGCTGGCTTCTGTGGAGGCGTCAAGCCGCCCCCGGGATCCTACACCCTACACTCTACACTCAGGGACGTGGGAAAGAAAGCGGGGTGACACTTCCATTTTTTTGGTTCTGGGTTTCGATTGAGTGCCCTCGGCTCTGGACTCTGCCCTCAGCCTCTTGGTGACCTCATGGGACTGTGTGCTTGGCCTGCTCCTCAGGGTAGGTGGGGTGGGGGGTGGAGCCCCTTTGCCACTCACATGCTCTGTGCTCTGGATAAGGCTGGCTGACGCCCAGGAGGAATCAGAAACCGTCTGTCAAGGAAACTGCTGGCTGGCAAAGGCTGTCATCGTGAGCCAACCGAGGGAGAGAGATGTGACAGGGGCCTGTCCCTCCAAATGTGTCTGCACCTGTACCCACCGCACCTCCTCACTTCCCCACTGGAGGGACCAGGTTCCCCCGTCCAAGAGGGCCTCCCGAATATGGGCCCCTGAGGATCCCACTGCCTCTTGCTCAGAAGCTGCCTCTCCACAAACCTCTCACTAACCCTCCCACTTGATGGCTGCAGGCCCTTTGGCGTGGCAACAAATTCCAGGTCTCTCCATCTTAAAAAGAAAATGTGTGCTCCTGGACCCAGCTCATCCTGCCTCCTTTCCGGAGCCCACCTGTTGAAGGTGTGTGTGTGTGTCTGCCGTCCTGCTTCTGACGTCCAGCCCACTGCCCGGGGGTCCTACAACTCCTTTGATGACAGCAGTGGTCCTTGGAGGGTCTGACTCTCCTCAGGACTTAGTCCTTACAGGCCTCTCCCTCCTCACCCTCTGGTGCCTCCTGGGCTGTGAGCCATGCTCCTCTTCCTCCGCTTAACTCCTTGATACTGGGTCTCCCATTTGCTTCTCACTCTCCTGTCCCGGGGAAGCCCAGCCGGATCTGTTAGCTTAACTACCTGCAAGACCATCTCCAGGAGCAAAAACCTGAGTGGAGTCCTGGGGGTCCTTGGTACACCCTACAAGCTGCATATCCCAGAAACCAAGTTCACCTTCCTCCTCTCCTCCTTCCCATCTTGGCATCATCTTGTTTTTGTTTTTTTCTTTTTTTTTAAGATTTTATTTATTCACGAGAGACAGAGAGAGAGGCAGAGACACAGACAGAGGGAGAAGCGGGCTCCCTGCAGGGAGCCCAATGTGGGACTTGATCCCAGGACTCTGGGATCATGACCCAAGCAAAAGGCAGCCGCTCAACCACTGAACCACCCGGGTGCCCCATCTTGGTTGTTCAAGCAGAGATCTAGAGTCCCCGAGGCTGGGGACCAGCCTAAGCCTTTCGGACCTATCAGTCCCCAGGTAACACAGGGGCTAGGGGAACATGGCAACCCCACCACAAGGAAGCAGAAATTCAAATCTAGAATAGATGTCCTATGGGGCAACCACTCTGGTCCCTGTCCAGGCAGGAGAAGAGGGAGGGAAACAGCAAGAGAGATTTAAGTGACAAATGAGATGCATGGTCCTTGAGCTGATTCTGGTTCGAACAAACTGACTGTGAGAGATTTGTTTTAGGACAATGAGGGACATTTGACTATGGCCTGGATCTTAGCTGATATGAAGGAACTAATATTAATTTTGTTAGATATAATAATGGGTATAGTATTGTGGTTATGGAAAAAAAACATTTTTAAGACATACAGGCTGGGGCACCTCAGAAGCTCAGTTGGTTAAGCGTCTGCCTTTGGCCCAGGTCATGATCCTGGAATCCCCGGGGCGCATAGGGCTCCCTGCTCAGCAGGGAGCCTACTTCTCCTTCTGTCTCTTTCCCCTTGCTCATGTTCTCTCTCTCACTCACTCAACATCTCTCAAATAAATAAATAAATAAATAAATAAATAAATAAATAAATAAAACCTTGTTAAAAAAAGACATACAGGCTGAGTTTTTAAGGGATGAGATAGGATAAATTCTGGAATTTATTATTTCTCAGCAAAAAGAAAAAAAGAGAGAGAACTAACTTGACAAGAATTGTTAAATCTAAGTAATAGGTATAATTATATTAATTATAATATTCTTTTCACTTCTTTGCATGTTTGAAAATCTTCATAATAGGGACACCTGGGTGGTTCAGTGGTTGAGTACCTGCCTTTGGCTCAGGTCATGATCCTGGGGTCCTGGGATCGAGTCCCGCATCAGGCTCCCTATAGGGAGCTTGCTTCTCCCTCTGCCTCTCTCTGTGTGTCTCTCATGAATAAATTATAAAATCTTTAAAAAATTTTTCATAATAAAAAGGGGAGAAAACCTCCCTTAAACTTGTTTACTCTTCTGGATTCTCAGTGTTACTACTCCAAGGTGTTCACTGTTTCTTATCCAGAAAGACAGGCCCTTCCAGCTCTCCCCTACCCCTGGTAGTAATTTCTCTCCTTTATGACGCAGCTCTGGCTCTAGGAATTCTGGAAACATGGCAGCTTAAACATGTCCTGCTTCTTCTCTTCTCCTGGACGCTACCCTCAAGGAAGGGGCTGTGCCAGCTCCTGGGCAGGGCTGGCTGGCCGGAGTAGAGGGCCTGAGATAGAAGCTGGAACCCAGGAGACCCCGGGGCAGACCAGGCCACCATAGGACCCTAGGGGGAAAGCAGGGTGACCCCTAGGAGCTGACAGGGAGTCAAACAGGTGGGCTCAGCACTCTCTGCCCAACAGGCTGGGGATGCCGAGGAGGCAGCAGGCAGGGAGAATTCTTGATGGTGTCTTAGAAGAGGCTGCCCAGCCCGGCTGGCCCACTGGCAGAGACCACCATTCCTCTGCTCTAGGGCCGCGCCTAGTGGGGACACTTCAACAGCTCATCCCAGCCCCAGTGAGAAAAGACACATAAACCCCACTCCTCTGACAGGACAGTGGCTGGAGAGAGGTGGAGCAAAGAGAACAACCAAATCTACCTGGGCTGCAAGACCCTAATACAGCAGGGTCAGGACGTGCTAAAGACCAATCACCAATCCGGGTAGGAAGAGGAGTTTGTCAGTAAAAGGTGGCAGGATAGGTGGATGGCCATCCAGAAAAATAATTAAAGGTGGGTTGACATCTTACTCTGTCCACTCGGATATACCCCCAAATAGATCAAAGATTCAGACATAAAAAGCGAAACCATAAAAATACTTAAAGAGAAAAACATAAGCAAAATTGTATATTAAAAATAAAAAAGGCAGAAGGGCACCTGGGTGGCTCAGTGGTTGCGCATCTGCCTTTGGCTCAGGCAGTGATCCCGGGGTCCTGGGACTGAGTCCTGTATTGGGCTCTCCCTGCAGGGAGCCTGCTTCTCCCTCTGCCTGTCTTTGCCTCTCTCTGTGTGTTTCTCATGAATAAATAAATAAAATCTTAAAACCAAACCAAACCAAACAAACAAAAAAGCAGAGACTCAAACTCTAAAAGCCATACATTTGACCAAGTAAATGCATCTTAAGTCATTTGCGTGGCCAGAAAATAACATTAGCAAAGTCAGAAGAGAAACTTACATGACAACTCCTGTAAGAGATAGAGGGCTGTTTTCCTTCGTATGGCAAAACCTCCTAATAACCAATAAGTAAAAGACCAATAAGTCAATGGAAAAATGAGCACTGGCTCTGAACAGGTTAACAGAAAAAGGAAAACAAACAGTCCTTAAATCTATGAGAAGATGCTCACTCTCACTGAAAAGAGAAATGCAAATTCAAGCTATCCTAAGATCATATATTTTACTATTGGATCAGCAGGAAACGACATCTTGTTGACACCTGGTTGGCAAGGCTGTGGGGGATCAGACACTCACATTTGTGTTGGTGGGAATGTAAATTGGTATAAGCCCCCAGGAAAGGGACAGCAATTTGGCAAAATTTAACAAATATCCATCGTTTATCCTTCCACCCAGCAATCCTACTTCTGGGATTTATCCTTGATTTATCTGCACGTGGGGTGAAAGATTATCTATTACAGGATTGTGCATAATAGCAAGAGATGGGAAACGATTCAAGGGCCCATCACCAGCGGACCAGTTGAAGAATTTCTGATACATCCGTACAGTGAAAACCATGTAGCTCTAAGGAAGGAGACTGATACTCTCTCTGCACAGACTCCAAGATATATTGTTAAATCAAAAAGGCAAAGAAGAAGCAAGATGTGGTGTTGTGTGTACTGCATGTTACCTTTACGGAAGAGAGACAGAAAAGCAAGTAATCAAATGTGTTTTCATATAGGTTTGTGTTTGCATAAAGAAACTCTGGCAGAATCGAGAAAGAATTAATGAAAGTGGTGACTTATGAGTTGATGGAGAGAACAGGGCACAGAAGCAGGTGTGTGGGGGGGAATTTTTACTATATACTTTTTAATATTGCTTTTATTTTTATTTTATGTTTTAAAGATTTCAGGGCAGCCCGGGTGGCTCAGCGATTTAGCGCCGCCTTCAGCCCAGGGTGTGATCCTGGAGACCCAAGATCGAGTCCCACTTCGAGCTCCCTGCATGGAGTCTGCTTCTCCCTCTGCCTGTGTCTCTGCCTCTCTTTCTGTGTGTCTCTCATGAATACATAAATAAAATCTGAAAAAAAGATGTCATTTATGTATTCATGAGAGACACACACAGAGAGGAAGAGACACAGGCAGAGGGAGAAGCAGGCTTCCTTCGAGGAGCCTGATGTGGGACTGTATCCCAGGATCCCAGGATCACTACCTGAGCCAAAGGCAGGCGCTCAACCACTGAGCCACCCAGGCACCCTATTGCTTTGATTTTTAAAAACCGTGAAAGTACATTATCTAATTTTAAAAAAAATCTTGCTATTAGCAAGATAGAAGGGCTGGAAAACACAGTGACTACTGGAACAACAACAAAAGGGAAATCTTCAGGAGATTCAAGTAAGACACTAAAGAAAAAAAAAAGACTACTACTTTAGAATTTAAAATATATCATGTACTACTCATTGAAGGTGAGGACAGTCCCTTTCCAGACTCAAATTTGTGGCCTGGAAGAGAAAGCAGGAGAAATATCTCAGAACTGATGTACGCAGAGGCAAGACATAGAGGGGGCAAAGCTACAAAGCTGGAGACGCCAGTCAAGAGAGCTAACGTGCAAATGAAAGAAAAAGGCAAAGACCCCAATACTCATGCAACAAAGAGATTTCTCTAAGCTGAAAAAAGACCCACGGCTATCCGGAGACTGACGGGGTTTTATGAGTTCCAGGAGGAGGAGTGTTGAGAAAAAGCATCCCTCCCTTCTGCACATCCTAGAGGGGATGTTTGATCAGGAGCCGCGGGGAAAAGCAGAAGCCACGAATGAAATGCAAGGGGTAGCAGGACAGCAGAGGAACAGGACAATCAGGAGCAACCTGATAGAAGGGGGAAAAGGAAACCTGTTAAAGATTCTGAAAAGAGTGCATTATCCCAACAAAAAGACAGTCAGTTTGGGTTTCCAAATTCAGTGGTAGGAGATATATATATGAAATAGACGTAAAATCATGATAATGTTGAATATAGAAGGATACTGAGAGATACCAGCAAGTGCAAAAAATAAAACCCAATAAAATAGAAAGAGTGGCCCTGCTTGTAACAGCAAGATGGTGATTCAGGTTGAAACCACCCACCGGGTAAAGAGGGACACCAGGGGATGATACAAAGGCACACTCTGTGATGCCAGGACAGTCAAAATCTGTGTGCACTGCCAACAAAGTTGTAGTTAAATATAAAAAGCAAAACCTGAGATGCCTGGGTGGCTCAGTGGTTGAGCATCTGCCTTGGCTCAGGGTGTGATCCCGTGACGTGATCCCGGGGTCCTGGGATTGAGGGATTGAGTCCTCCCCGCAGGGAGCCTGCTTCTCCCTCTGCCTGTGTCTCTGCCTCTCTCTGAGTCTCTCATGAACAAATAAATAAAACCTTAAAAAAAAAAAAAAGCAAAACCTGCTAAAAGTACAAGATCTTTACAAAGAAAATCTGAGCGAGAGATGTAATAAACCTCTATTGGAACTGGAGTAAAAGACAAAAACAAAACGAAGTCTACAAAGGAAACACAGGTTTCAATAACGTAATCGATCAGCTTGGCTTGATATATACCAGACCTTATGTCCCTTAGATGGAAAATATACGATTTTTCCACTATGAAAAACTTAGAAAAACCATTTATTTCTTCGGTCACAAAGGAATCCATAGAGAAATTTAAAAATGGAGATTTTGCAAATCTAGGAAAAATGAATACTTTCCTAGGAAAAAGGCAAAATGGCCAAAGTGAACAAGAAGGAGTGGAAAACGTGAAAAGACCAAACTACCGTTGATGAGAAAAAAAGTCTGCCCCTAACAAAGCACCAGGTAGGTCCAGAGGGTTTCAGGGAGGAGGCTGAATGGTAGGAACCTCTCGGATTCAGCTGCTGTTCCCCTTCCTTGGCCAGGAGGCAATCCTAAGTTTCTCTCTAGTGACTGGCGGGATTCTGGGGACTCTGGGGACAGCTCCTCCAGCGCACTCCCACGGCATCCTGCAGGCACCCCTGCCACACCAGATCCTACCTGTGGGTCTGCTAGCCCATCTCTCTTCTGGGACAGAAAACTACCTGATGGCAGGGACCATGCCTTGTTTCTCAGTGGCACCTGCCATGTACTGAATCCATGACACAGTAGGTGAAAAATCGCAGTGCCATTGTCAGTGTACCGGGATGCCCCGGGGTCTGTAAAAACTCTCCCACACAGAGTAAAGCAGAATGGATGAAAAGAAGCCAAAATGCTAATAGTCATTATTATTTTAAAAAAGATTTTATTTATTTATTCATGATAGACAAAGAGAGAGAGAGAGAGGCAGAGACACAGGCAGAGGGAGAAGCAGGCTCCATGCAGGGAGCCTGACCTGGGACTTGATCCCAGGACTCCAGGATCACGCCCTAGGTGGAAGGCAGGCGCTAAAGCGCTGAGCCACCCAGGGATTCCCTCTAATAGTCATTAGAGTGAGATTGCCCATATTCGCCAAATATTTGCAATGGCGTTAAGCTATTTAAAAAAAAAAAAAGATTTTATTTATTTATTTGAGACAGAGAGATAGAGCACGAGTGGGGATAGGGGCAGAGGTAGAGTTCTCTATGCGGGGCTTGATCCCAGGACACTAGGATCCTGATCTGAGCCAAAGGCAGATGCTTAACCTAGGGAGCCTCCCCAGAGCCCCTCCTTAAGCTATTTTTATGGGGGGGGGGGATAGTAATTTACAAGTTGAGAAGATTCCAGGAGCACTCCAGTTGCATGCAGCAGAGGCAGGAAGGCCCCCCTCTGGCACCTTTCTTGGTTCCTCTGGCTTCCTCTCCTAGGCCAAGTTGGCTCAGCCCCCAGGACAGACATGGAAGCCCTGAGAGGGACCCCTGCCCTGCTCACCCAATGCCTCACGGTGGACCTCCACTCGGAGGACCCATAGGAGCCCAGAGCCTGGGCTAGGCAGAAGGGTCCTGCAGGCTCTGCTGTGCCTAAGCAGCTGCTCTGGAAGTCCCCTCAACACCACAATCCTTCCTCAATTTGGCAAGAGAGCCTCCTGCACTTGAGCAAGGACCCCTATGTCCCTCAGACCCAGTCCCTGGCAGCACCATTTCCCTCAACGCCAATCAACCTCAACTGTCCCCTGACCTTCTAGTCTGGAACCCTGACCATGTTTGCATCAGCTGGGCCTGGCCCTCCCCACTACTGGACACAGACAGCTCCAGGAAAGGCAGAGACAACAGATTGAGTGAGAAGCCGGCCCCTGCGCTCAGGAAGGAAGTGGGGAGGCAGGTGGACCCGTCTCAGGGGGGCTGGGGACTGAGAGGTGAATCATAAGGCTCAGGTTCTGGGGAGATCACCCAGGGGACTCCACAGAGCCATGGGGGCTGCCAGGGGCCTGGGAGGTTGCTCCTTTCTGCCCTGGGAGCTGTGGGTGGGGAGGACAACTGGTGGCCAGGAATGTGGGCTGGGTTGGGAGGGGGCTACCCAAGAAGCTGCTCTTTCATGGGTCAGGCCTTAGGCTGGGCAGTGGGGCTCTAGGGTCAGCCTGGGGCTGCAGGTGAGTCATGGGGAGGGAAAGGTCAAGCCAGGTGTGAAGAAACCAGCCGGGCCAGCCCAGGGCTGCTGTTCTCCAAGGGTGGGTGGGGGGGAGGTAAGACAGTTGCTGGGAGGAGGGCATACAGACAAGGGCGCTCACTGCCCTCCCTCCTTGGCCTCAGCTCCCCTGCTCCTCCTAGAGGGCCCCCTGGCTGGTCCCAAAGGGGGATCCAGGTGGAGGGATCCCTAAGGCCAGTTCCTTTGCCTTAATCACCGCTGCCTGGGGCGGCTCTTGGAGTCTGTCCCAAGGGGTGGGTGCCAGGCCTGGGATCCAGAGAGGAGGGTGAGGTGCCTGCCCGCCAGGCACCTGGCAGGGGAGTTTCAGCATGAGTGCAGGAAAAGACCAGGTGGAGGTCAGGGAAGGAGGAGAGAGGGTGGGAGAGCTGCCAGGGCACGACCCCGCCTTCCCCGGGCCCCATTGGGAGTTGAGGGGTCACTCACAGTTCTCAGCACAGGACAGGGAACCAGGGCCCCAGAGGCTCCTTCTAGTCCGGCTGCCTACTCAGGTGAGTAGGGCTGGGCTGGCTGCATAGGAAGCTGCCGAGGCCTCTGGCTGCACCTCTTTCCTCCCTGTGGCCAATGTCTGGGCAGCAGGGGCGGGCTCCGGTCCAGAGGGCCGGCCTGGGCCTTTCCACCTCAGAGGCCCTGGGGTGGGGATGGTGACCACACCCTGAAATCCCCAAGTCAGCAGGTCCCCCTCCCCCACTCCACCGCAACCACGGGGGAGGAGTCTCAGAGGCCCCTCCTCCTCCCTTAGAGGGGGTGGGGGCAGAGTGCTCCAGAAGGTGTGCCTCTGCCCTCTCCTGGGACAGCTTCTCCCACTGTGCCCTGGGTAGCTGGGTGCTGGCTGGTGGACGAGGGCTGGGAATTCCTGCCTCCTTCCCTGTGGCCGGTGCCCACCGCTGGGGACACGCAGGGTGCTTGGAAAGTGAATACTTGTTTGCCTTCCGATTGTCCTGTCCCTGCTGAGGGGAACAGGCTGGCCAAGGCTGTGGCCACCCAGCTGAGACTGCCTTCCGAGCTGCTGCGGGGATGAACCTTTGAGTGAAAGCCCATGGGACCACGAGCCCCTTTGGGACAGGATCGTGTCAGGTGTAACATGCTTTGCGTCCCCAGGGTCCAGCACTTTGACCAGCACACAGCAGGTGCTCATTACATGTCAGTTGAGTGGAAGGTGAATGACGAGGCTATAAAATGCCACACAGTGCAGAGGCTTCTCTCCTCTGGGGTGGGTCCCTGCCTCTGCTGATTCCTCCCCCCATGCCACCCTCTCCCCTTGTCCACTGGTCGACTATCCCCAATGACCCAACCCTGATCCTATGTCACCTCCACCCTCAGATCATTGCCCCTTCCCTCAGAGGAAATGGGTCCCTCCCTCTCTGCCCGGGGCACCCCACCCCCACCCTGTTGGCCTCTCCCATCTCCCCAACCACCTCTTCACCATCCTCAGCCTCCCACTCTTCTGGCTCCTGACTGTTCGCTTAGATTTGGGGAGCCTCCCCCCTTGACCTCCACCTGCCTCTGGCCACAAAGCATCTCTCCCTTCCCTGCCAAGCTCCTGAGTTGTCTACGCTCAGCCGGTGTCCTTACCTCATCCCTCTGGCCCCTGCCTTGAGCCCTCAGTAACCCCTTGACCAGCTCCTGATAAGGTGGCTGCTGACCTCGCAGTCACCGTTTCTGATACATGTTTAATGGCCTTTATCTCACTTCTCCTTTCTTCTGGACGTTTCTCGGTGTCTGGACAGGCACTCTCCTGTTCTTCCTCCTTGTTGCCTATTCCTTCCTCTGGGGCTTCTCTTCCCTCCCTTTGTCTGTTACCCGAATGTGGTGGGGCCTGACTGTCTCAGGTGTTCCCGGCCCCACGTCCACGCACTCTGCCCGCCCCCGGTCCACATGCTGCAGGCCACACGCTGCAGGCCTTCTGCTGGGCAGCAGGCCCCCTCTCCAGCTGCTGTCTGGACCTGGCGCCACCGAATAAACAGACCACTGTCTGCGGGGTGTGCGACTGGGAGACTGCGACTCATTCCGACTTCTCTCCCACCTTCCTCAGCCCGTCGGCCACTAGATTCCAGGGAATCGACTTCCCAAATCTCCTGTCATCACTGTGTGCCTGGGAGACCATGGAGGTCTGTCCTCTGCTATTCTCAAAGTCCCAGCCACGGGGGTCTTTTCTGAACCCCCTCTCTTCTCTGCTGAGAATCTTCCAGCAGCTGCAGGATTAAGTCCACATTGCTGGTGAGAGTCCATGAGGCCCTGCCTGGCCAGGCACTGCCCATTCCCCACAAGAGCCCCAGCAGTACAGGATGGGAGTGGAGCTGCAAGGCCTCAAGGGTGCCACATCTCACACCTGCACCCATGCCTCGGCACCACGGCACGCTGGGTGTCCTTCTATCCCAGATGGCCTGTGCCACGCTGGTCTGAGGCATCTGCCCTCTTGCCAGGCTCCTGACTCAGATGGTAGCTCTCCAGGGCTGGCGCTGTGCCTCATCAGATGCTTGGCAGGCAGGTGGGAGGCCAGTTCATGCTTAGTCAAGGAGTGAATGAAGGGGAAGGGTAGGTGCTGCCTCTCCTGCCTCCTCTAAGAAGGAAACAGGGAGGCTCACCTTTCAGGAAATTCCCTTCTCTAAATTCTGCCTTCGGGTCCCCTGGGTGGCTCAGCGGTTGAGCACCTGCCTTCTGCCCAGGTCATGATCCTGGAGTTCCTGGATCCAGTCCTGCATCGGGCTCCCTGCCTGGAGCCTGCTTCTCCCTCTGCCTGGGTCTCTGCCTCTCTCTCTGTCTCTCATGAATAAATAAATAAATAAATAAATAAATAAATAAATAAATAAATAATCAATCTTAAAAAAAAAGAAGGCTGCCTTCAATAACTAAGAGCAGACTGGGGATCCTTCCCAGGAGAGAACCAACTCCCCACCCCTGGAGTTTGTAGGGGACAGGGGGTCAGGGAGACCCACACGTGACACTGGAATAAAGCAGGGTCACAGGGGAAACAGGAACAGAGATACCAAGCCTCTTGTTGAGATCGCACGGGGAATTAGGGCCAGAAGGGGGAGCAGGCTGGGCGTCTCGACCAATACCCAGGTCTCTCCGCGGACGCCCGGTTCCTCCCGGCGCGAGCACCACCCCGCCATCACGTGTGTCCCCACCCCCTCACTCCCCGGTAACTGCTCCTGAAGAAGGAGAAAGAGAATATGGAAAGGCCCCGGAATGCGCCTCCGACGGCCTGCCTGGGAACGGAGGGGCGCCGGGGTAAGGAGCGCTGGCATCCAGCCATCTGCCCCGGAGAAGCTGGCCACCTGGCCCCCAGGGCCGCCGGGCGCAAGATCCCCCTGGCCCCCGCCCCCGTTCCTTCCGGGCGGAATCTGGGTCCGCGTCCTCACCCGCAGAATGCTGTTCCCCGCCATGGCCACAGGGGGGCGGGCTGCTCCTTGCAGAAATCAAAGCGAAGGCGGCGCCGAAGGGGATGCTAAATGCGACCCGGGTCTGCCTCCGTGCGGCGCCTGCTACGTGCCAAGCGCTTCCACGCCTCACCTCGTCGAAGGCTCACAACGCTAATCCTTTACACAGGAGGACACTGGGGCTGGGGCAATTAAGGGATTCCTCAGCAGCTGGCAGGTCACCCAGCAGGGTCAAATTCGAGTCTCTCTAGCTTCAAATCCTGAGCTCTTTGCACTGTAACCAGACCTGGTGGTGGGAAGACCCAGGAAGTCCCAGAGCGGGACGGTGCCTCCTTCCGCGGGGCATCCCACACTCAGTCCTGGCATGTGCCAGGCAACCACGCTGACATCAAGTACATCAAGGACAAAGAAAGAAACCAGAGACACAAGGTTGGGGGGTCATCCATTCACCCTTTCCACCCGTCTTTGGGCCAAGGGACAAACTGAGACCCTGAGAGAGGAAGTGAATCTCCCATAATTACCCAGCTGGTGGCAGATGTCAAAAAGATGTTTGTGCATCCTCCCTCCACGTCTCCACACCCCCCTTCCCCTGCCGCAAGTTCCTAAAGCTCAAGATGTCAGGGCCATGGAAAGGATTCTGGGGATGTAAGAGCGTTTTAAAACCGTGCTCTATTTTCGGTTGCCCAAATCAACACAACCGGATTCGAAACGAAACGAAAGAAAACAAAACAAAACAAACAACAACAACAACAAAAAACCCTCGCTGTAACTAGACCTCTTCCTGAAACAAAAAATTGGTGTGCGTGCGTGTGCGTGCGTGCGTGTGTGTGTTTAGAGGGGAACTGAAATGACTGAAATGTTGGAAGAAGCCAAAACGGGAAGCAGATCCCTGACTTTCACATCCATTATCTCATCTGATCCCCAAGCGTCTATGAGACAGGGGAGGCGGAGAGATCCTGCAGGCCCAGGATCCCGACGCCTCTCGGAATGGTGCCACGGCTGTCAGGCAGGTGAGGTGGCGCGCACCTGCCAGCACGGGGTGGGCGGCACACCGTACTCCAGGTCATCTGCATTTCTGCAGGAAAACGAAGTGTAATAAATAAATAAAGACCACCAACGGCTTCACCCGGGCTCAAGTCCAACTTTGCCACCAACTGAGTTACGGAAAACACTCGCGCTTCGGGGAGCTTTGGCATTTCGGAATTGCAGATGTGACTGGGAGCCTGCACCCCTCTCGTTTCGTGGTTGAGGAACGTGGGGCTCCGCGTGAGGCAGCCCGTCCAGAGCCGGCGGACGCTAAGCGGAGCGGGGCTCCTGGAGCCCGGGCGCAGCCCCCCGCCCGCCTCCTCGCTCCCGGGCGCCCCATACCTGCTGCGGGCGCTCGTCCCGCGCCGGGCCGCGCTCGTCCAGGATGGCCTCGTAGACGTTCCCCGAGTCGCTGCGCGCCAGGGGGCGCGGGCACACCCAGGAGCCCGCCACGCTGCAGGCCTTGAAGCTGCCCGCGCTTCCCAGGAGGCCGGCAGGGGGCGCGACGGCGGCGCGCGCCAGGTCGTCCAGGGACCGCGCGGGCCGCACGGGCGCCGCGGGCCGCGTGTACAGGCAGGTGGGCAGGCCGGGCCCGGGGCTGCCGTGCTGGGTCGAGGCGCCGCGCCGCGCGGGGCCGCACAGGGAGCTCACGCGGCCCCGGGGCTTGGCGGCCGTGCCGTCGGGGCCCGCGGGCGCCGGCGCGCTCACGAAGCGGTAGTCGTAGGCGAGCGGTTCGGGGGCTGCGGGGCCCGGGCGGAGCGCGGGCGGCGGCGAGGAGGCGGCGGGGTCCCCGAGCGCCGGCAGCTCGCGCACGTACTGCGCCGGCAGGTAGAAGGGGCGGCCGCCGGGCTCGCGCCGGACGTGCCACCAGTGCTCCGTGCTCCGGCGCAGCAGCCGGTAGCGCTCGTTGGGCTGGATGGCGACGCGCCGCCCGTCCTTGCCGGTGTACTCGAAGGGATGCTCCACCAGCACGTACACGTCCCCCTCGACGTCCGCCGCCATCGCCATCGCGGCCGCGGAGTCTCCCTGTGGGCACGAGGAGGAGGGGCGCGGAGGTCAGGGCCACCCAGCCGGGAGGCGCGCCGCGCTAGGGGGACAAGAGACTTGGTTGAGTCCCGAAGCCGCGTTCCTCCTGTGCCTTAGGGCCTTGGTATCTCCAAAACGGGGCACTCGGATAAAATAATCTCGAAGGTTCCCATGCCCACAGTCGCTGATGTAATTATGCCAACGCTGATTCTGTGGCATTGCTGATAAGATTTGAGCCTGCATTCAATCCCCCGGTGGGGAGGTTGTGGGTAATACTGGTCCAACTTTGCAGCCAAGGAAGCCTTGACTCAAAGAGATGGGGTTGACTGGCGGCGGTAAGTCGACACCACACTTGCCAAAAAGTTGCCTGAACCTCAGTTTCCCCGTCTGTGAAGTGGGAAAAAGAGCTCATTCCTTCCGCGCCCGCCCGCCCCCGCCCCCGCCCCCGCCCCGACGCCACCAGCCCTCAGGAAATCCGGGTCCACAGAGCCTCTTCCCTCCAGGATCCTGCGCCCCCGGCCCGGGCCCTCGGGGTCAGAGTTGAGGCGCGGGGCTCTAGGAGCTGCCCCGGCGCCGCTCTACCCCGGGAGTGTCCCCGCTTCGCGTAGACCAAGGGCCTTGGCATGAGGCACCAGGACTGCCAAGGCCGGGGAACCGGTTCTCTTGGTTTCTCTTTTCTTCCCCAGCGGCTCTGCGGGGAACGTGAACTCGGAGCCTGGCCCGCCCAGAGCGGCCCGCACCGCCCCCGACTGCAGATCCCACCTCCAACCTCCCGAGAGAGGCTGGAGGGCCTGCCCACCTGCCCTGTGATCTCCACGTTGCCCCACGAGAGCAGAGCGGCCCCTAGAGAATGCACTACCCAGGCGGTGTCCTCCCCAAAGCTGTCCTGGAGTGATGGCCCCAACCCACCCCTCTGCATGCCAGCTTAGCTTGGCTCTGGGTGGGGCAGCCTTGGTCAGAGCCTAACTGTAAAGCTGCCCAGGTCTCACCATCAACAAGATGAATGAGTGACTTCTTGCGTGGCTGCTCCCTCCCGATCTTTACACTGACCACATCTCCTGCCCAACTGGGTCTCCCCGGGGGCAGCAGGTAGGAGCCCCTGTGGCTTGCTGAGGCTGAGGAACCCAAGGAACAGGGTCTGGCCGGCAGGGGTCCGGGTAGGGGCTCCTAGTGCCCCTTCCCCACTTTCTTAAGCTCTCCTCGATGGGGAAAGGGGTGCACAGTGGGCCCTGGAGGCGCAGTCAGTAAGCTGCCTGGAGCAAAGGCAACAAACCCTGGGAGGATACCCCTTCTCGTCACCTTCTCCTGGACCCCTGGCACTCGCTCACCTTGTCAGGGCAGGTCTCTGCGGGCCCATGGGCTAGATAGACCTTCCAGCCAGCAAATGATGCAGGTTAGGCCCCCATCTCGTTGGGCGGGGCTTCTGAGGGCTGGGTCGGGAAACCTCGGGGAGCAGGAGCTGCCAAGGGGAGCAAAGAGGCAGAGGGAGGCTCCGGAGGGCTGCCCCCAATTCTGGGAGGGGCGAGGAGGAGCCTGAAGGAGTGTCTGGGCCAGTGGAGACATTGGGAGCCGGCCCAGGGCAAGAGAAGGCAGGAGGGAGGGGCGGCAGCTGGCAGGGCTGCGACTGAAGGTGTGGTGTGCTGCCTGCTGGCAAGCAGAGCCCAAGGTGGGTAGACTCCCACCCTGCGCCCTCCACCAACGCCCCCCCACCCCCCGCGGGATTTGTTGGCCTCCAGCCTCTGTGTCCCCTGGGTGCGCTGCTCCGGGGCTGCTCCACCCCGGATCGTCGTCTCCAGGCGTCCCCTTACGGGTGAGGCCATTTGCACCCTGAATCACCAACTGCCAACCGCGAGCCCTCTCCAGCCCGATTGCTGGCACTACTCGCTTCGGGCCCACCTCCGCCCTCCCCAGGCCCTTTCCCCACACAGCTTGGCCGGGCCTGGAAAGACTCAGGGCGGGGGTCCCAAGGCAGGGATGCCCACCAGAGCGGGGGTCTCGGGCTGGGTGGGGAGGGGACCCGGACTCGGCTCCTTCCCCAACTCAGGGGAGAGCGGAGGTTCCCTGAAACTCCAGGACTGATCCGTCCCCAGGAGCTGCTTTGGGTCCACTGGCCTGGGGACAAGAGCCACAGCGGCGCCAACGCCTGGGTCGGCGCGGGGGGCCTGCACCTGGGCCCGTCCTGTCCCCGGACGGAGGGCAGCCCTTTTCATCTCCGCTCCTCGCGGGGGGATCCGAGCCGCGCGGCCCTGCTCGCGGGTCCCGCAGCTCCGGCCCCAGCGCCCCGGGAAGGGGAGCCGGCGAGAGAGAACCCGCCACCTGCAGCACCGCACCCCCACCGGCCCCCGGCTCAGCGCCCCCCGCCCGGCCCGGCCCCGGCCCCCCGGGGTGTCCGCTCACTGGCTTCGCCTCCACTCGTCCCCGGCAGGGCGCGTGGTTTCGGCGTCCGCGCTCCCTCCTCCACCGCCCAGCTCCCGCGCAGCCCGGTTTCCTGCTCAACAATACAGCGAGGGAGGCACCAGCGGAGAGCGCCGGGCAGAACTTCCTCCCGGGCCGAGGCTGGGCTGTGGCTGCTAGAGACAATCCCCGGTGTCCCGCTTCCTGTCCCCTCTGGGCCCAGGGAGCGCAGACGCCACCGCTCCCCCCTCCCCCCGCCGCCCCCCCCCCCCCCCGCCCTTCCTGGGCCACACCTGGCTGTCTCCCGGAGGTGTAAGCAGGAGGGCGAGGATGGTGGTGTGAGGTGGGGGCTTTGGGGGGGGGGCGTGGGGGGGGCAGCCTCCTCGACTACTTCTGGCCAGACTTCCCTCCCACTGTTTGATTCCGTCCCCCTGCTGCCTGGATCCTCCTCTGGAAGAGGGCCACCCTCCAGTCTGTAGGGTAAGCCCAGAGCAGCCTGCTGGAGCTGGACTCCTAGCACTTGAAATTTTCTCTCCTGTAAACTGGGGACAGTGACACCTACTTCCCAGGGTAGTTGGCGAGATTGAATGAGATGCACTAAGCACAGTATAGTATCACATTATTATAGGAGCACACATTTGTTATTATGAACATTATTTTTATTAGAAGATGAGCTGTCTTCTCTGGTGTTGGGTTGTCTCCAACCCCTCATTCTCCTTCAGGCAGGAGGGGGAAGGGAGAAAGGAATGTCCTCAGAGGCACCTTGCTGAGGATGAGGCACCCAGGTCGCCTGGCCCTGGCCTCCCTGTCCCTAGGCCTCAAACCCAGTTCCTTTTGTCTTCTCAGAGCCCACTTCCTACTGACCTGGAGAGACTTGAGGCCCCTGAGGGAAGCTGGGGCTCAGGGGATGTGCAGAAGGTGCTCCCCCAGGGCCAAAAGGCATCTTCAAGGACAAGGAACTGCAGACAGAGCAGAGTGTTTCAGTCACATTTTCCCACAATCTGCCTTCCCTGGAACTAGTCTGTTTCCTTCTTCTGGCCTCACCACGGGCAGTGGTGGGCTTCTCCTGGCACTTAGAGGAAGGTAGTGGCCAAGTCTAGGCCACTGGGATCCCTGATTCTGGTGCTGCTCAGCCTTTTCTAAGCCCCCCTCTTGCCTTGGAAAACCCAGTAGGAAATAGTCCCAACATTCTTCATGTTCCAGTGTCAGGGCTCTGTGCTTTGACAGGCACAGGGAAGGTGCCACTCTGGTGGGATTTCAGGCAGCAGCTTCATCTGTTATGCATGAGTGTACGTGAGGAGACCTCCAGCAAGGCCCCGAAATCTCCCCCTGGCTCCCTGGCCAGGACTCCTAGTGGCACCTCTTCTCCCCTGCGTGCCCGCGCCCCTTGCTTGCAAATGTTTACTACCAACCCTCCCTCTCCAGGCCTCCCCAGCTAATGAGGGGGGGCATCCAACCACAGGATGGCTGGTGGCCTCCCCCAGCCAGTGGCAGCATCAGGATTCAGAAGCAAGATCACAGGTGAAAAAGATCAGGTCTTTACTGCAAAATCACCCAAAATGCACACAGTAGCAGTTCCTTCCATACATTGCAAAGCGCTGTTCAGGGCCAGCGTCCCCCCCCCCCCCCCGCTAGAAACAGTTTATTGCATAAAATGGCATTTTAAAAATAGTGTGGGCACCACTGAGGTTCACATCAGCTTTCCATTGGAGGTGAGAGGGTAAAAGTCAACTCATTTGATTAGCAGCTTTCTGGTGCTGGGGAGAGGGTCAGTTCTAATGCTACTAGTCCCTGGGAGGGCGGCGGCGGGGTGGATACCCAACCTAAGCAAGCTCCCTAGGGCCTCACTCCTGCTGCCTCCTAGGGCACCTTCTGGTGCACATAACATACTCACGGGCCTGAGGAGCCAGGGCTGGGCCTGGGCAGCACTGCCCACCCCAGGCCAGCCCCTGTCCACTTGGGGACCTGGGGCACCTGCAGCTCTGCTTAGGCTGGGTCTGTGGGGGAGCATTAATGCCGGCTATGGGGGTGCAGGATGGGGATAAGGACCCACTTTCCCATTTAGGAGGCTTTGGCATGCTGGGCCTAGGTGTGCACCATCTTCCGTGCCGGGGACAGAGAAGTTGTGGGGCAGCCCCCTGTTACAGGCACCCCCACCCCCCACCACCTCCTCTGTTCTATTGCACAATTTATCCAGCTTCACAGGGCTGGGCAGGTGACTCAGCAGCCGAATCACCCCCAGGGAGAGGTGGGAGTAGATTCAGCTCTTTACAGTGACAGGCAATCTCCACCTGAGGCCCCCAATTCAAGCTGAGAGCAGAGAGGATGGCCAGAGGACCGAGGGCCGCGGGGTTGGGGTGGGGGCTGTGGGTCCAGGAAAGATGGGATAAGGCAGCAGAGAAATCAACCCCCAAACCCCAGGGTCTAAAGGTCACTTTGAAAACAATGGCAGGCTCCTGCTCTACCCCAAGACCCCCTTGAAAAGGCAATCATGCTCCAATGACATTTTCCGGTCTCTGGTAGGGCCCCTCCTGGGCCAGTCCAGCAAAGCTTTGTGAATTCATGGCTTTGTAAACTGAGGCTCAGTGTCCTTCCAACAGGTGGCTGCTCCCACGTGTCCCTGTGCGTCTCTGCAGCAGGGCCGGCACTCTTTGTGGAAGGATGGGGTCACCACTCCACAGTGCGGGGCCTGGCAGTCCCGATGCCCGAGGCTGGCCGCTGGCCTGGGCTTGTTGCCCTCTCTGTGGGCCCAGCCTGCCTCTGTTCCCACAGGGCTCAGTCATGCGGTGGGGGAACAGGGCGAGAGTATGTCTGCAGCCGCCCCCGGCCCATCTGGCTGCGGGTCTGTGGTAGGATGGGATGGCGAGGGGCTAAGGGGTAGGCAAGATGACCACCCTGCCCTGAGCCAAGAAAGGCTCAAAGTGCTGACAGTGCGGGTTCCAAGTCCCTCCCTTCTCCCTCAGGGACCAAGATCCCTAGCTACACGAGAGCTGGGGGGCTCTGACATGGAGAAAGGGGATGGGGCTTCCAGGTGAGGTGGACAGGGCAGGGCAAACAGAGGGAGAGGGAGAGGACGGTCATCGAGACCCATCCCACCAGCCCCCGGGCAGTTTGGCACGTCATACTTGAGCTGTGGGCAGTGAGCGCCCGGTGTAGGAGAAGGAAAGGCACCCAGTCCAGCTGGCAGGCTCTGGCCCAGCAGTGGCCTGCCTGTCCAGCCGCCCGCCTGCCTGCGGGCCAAGTGTTCCCACACATTTGCTCAGCATGAGAAGGCCTGGATTTCTTGGGTGACTTGTGTAGGGTCAAGAATAAAAAAATATTTTCCGTTGAAATATGAAGGGGAAAAAAAAACCTGCCTTAAAAAACTAGACCTTTTAATCAGGAATGTGGAATTGAGAATGCGCCCAAGTCTTGTTTCCACAGTGTTTGAACAGCCCTGATGGATGTGCCATGTCTGTGAGGTGAGCTGGGGCCTGATTAGTGCAAAGTTCCCCCTCCCTGCATCCCCTGGAATGGGGGCATCTGATGATGTCCCCATGTCCGGGAGCAGACAGGTGGTAGAGGGACTGGGTGACATCATCGAGGGCTTCCTCTGGTAGGCTCGTGCTCTGGTCACATCGGAGTCTTCGTGACAGGGGAGACAGCTGTGACACCTTGAGAGGATCCAGACTGACGCCAAACCCAGCTGAGATGGGTGAGCCGAGCTGCCACCCCGCAGCCTTGGTGGGGACAGCTCGCTGACTTAGGTGAGAGTGCTCTGTTCTTGGTACTTGCGCCGGCGGGCACAGCGGGGGCAGCCCTTCTTCACCACGGCCTGGCAGCTCTGGTGGAAGACGGTCTTGCACTCGCCACACCTGGGGGATAGCAGCAAGCACCGCCTGTGCCATGGGCCGGGGGGCTGGCCAGCCTTCCTGACCAGAACCCGCGGGGAGGCTGAGCGGCTCCCGCCACCCAAGGCACCTGTGCGCTGCCCCTGCATGGTCAAATAAAACCTCGCGACAATGCTTACCCTCCTTCACACCACAGGCACTGCTGACACTCTCTGCTCAAATTCACTTTTTAAGATGCTGCTTGAGACTCATGACATGACTTCTTGCCTATGTTGAAAACCCTCTGCCGTTTAAAAAACTCAGCCTAGGGGCTGAATCTAGGCCATGAGACACCTACTGAACATGAATGAATGCTCCCACCTGCTCAGTTTTCCCCTCCCACACGGGCTGGAATGGAGGTTTGGTGGATGAATTTTTCCATTTAGAGGCTTCTGATAATGAGTGATAATCGGGTAAGATCCATCATTACTGCAGGAGAGAGGCAGGCAGGTACCACCCACAGGGTGCCCACTTTGTGTCTGGCCTGTGCCAATGCTCCGGGGCAGTAACTCATTCAGTCCCTCCTCACCCTGTTTGTAGATGACAAAACTGAGGCCCCCGCTCAAAGAGGCAGCAAGCCACCTCCTCTCTAGGGAGACAGACAGCTTCCTTGATCTAGGCAGGGGCCTTTGGAGGGCTCTCTGAGCTGGACCGGAGCCTCCGTGACTGCTCAGGGCATCGGTACCGGCACAGACAGGGTGTCTCTGTATTTCTGCACAATGGCACTGGGCCTGCCTTCCTGGATAGCTGGGGCCAGCTGTGGATAGGGGTGGGGTGGCAGGCTGGGTGTCCCGCATACCTGACTGTGGTGTCAAACTCGAAGGGGAAGATGATGTCGTGGTGATGGCAGATCTGGCAGATGAAGCCACGCTGGGTGCACAGGTCACAGTGGTAGACGTGCTGGGAGGCAAATCCAATCAGGGTGTTGAGGAACCCTTCATACACTCCGTCCGCGATCTGTGGAGGGCAAGTGCAGGCCGACAGGCCTTTCGGGTAGCTGTGCTGAGGCTGAGGCCATCTATAAAATGTGGCTCCACCTTGCCTCAAGAACTCCTATTCCCAAAGAGTATCTTCCCACTTGGGCAAGAACCCCCCCTCCCCGGTCCAGGCTGAACAATGCAGGTGTACAGCTCCCCCACATGGAGGTCACTGGGGGTAACCGGCTTAAGGATGAGACCCAAATCCACAGTGCCCTCCCTGAAGGAAGGAATGTCCTCAACTTTCAGGCCTGGGGCCTCTCTTCCTGCTGCCCTCTAGCTGGGGACGAGGCCAGAGGCAGGGAAGGGGCCAAGGCGCTCCTGTTCCCCAGGCTTTGCTGGACTGCCTGCTAACTGCAGGGGGCTGGCGCTCAGTCACCGTCCAGGAATCCTGGGACAGCCAGACACATAGTCTGAGGTGCTGAAAAGCTGCAGCCACCCCTCCCGTCTGATGTCTCCAGGAATGAGGCCCCTCTGGGGGTAGAGAAAGGCATTCTCACCTGCTGGAGGTCGGCAACACTGTACTTGTGGGGAGACTCCAAGAGGTAATTCCTGTGGTTGAGCCTTCAAACAAAACAGAAGAGGCCCCTTATAAGGGTTTCCCGATCTGGGGCAACCTGTGTTTGTTTTCATTCCTTCAGCTGCTCACTGGGTATGAATGCCTGGCCAGGGCGGTGCCTAAGAGCGCGGTCGGGCGCCCGGGTTGGGGATCTGGTCTTCCAGGTGACCCAGGGCAAATTACTCAACATCTCTACAACTCAAGCTTCCTCACCTGAGAAATAGAGCTCTTTGAGGATTAAATAATTTATTTAAAGCATTTGGCATAGTGCCCAGCACACAGTAAAAAACGAATGATTATCAGCTAGAGTTGATAACACTGTATCGTATAACTGAAATTTGCTGAGAGTAGAACTTAAATGCTCTCACCAAAAATCTACACCTAAGTAGTGAGGTGATGGATGTGTGAATAAACCAGATGGGAGGAACCGTCTCACAATGTATATACATACACCAAATTATCATGATATCCACTTTCAACATGTTATAATTTTATCAGTTATGCCTCAATAGAGCTGAAGAATATTCCAAAAAAATTTAAAGGTTATAAAACATAGAACGTCTTTAAAAAAATTATAATGAGGAGGAGGATGACCAGAGCCAACATTTATACTGGGAACTGGGCTTAGAGGTTTATATCCATTAACTCATTGCACTGTCCTGTGAGGTTGGTACTCTTATAATCCCCACCTCGACAGGAGAGCTGGAGACCTGAATGCAGAAGTCAGCCTCTGGAGCCTGCACCCTTATCCATCCCAGTGAATGCCTGAAGGTGTTAGCTGTTGTCATTACTGCCACCATTCCATACTAGGGACAGTGGGACAGAAATGCATAGGAGGCAGCCTCTGCCCCCCTATAGCCCCTGGGCAAGCGGAGGGACACAATCAAGCATCCAGTTTCAGTGCTATGTGAGAGTCATGGCGATGTGGTCTAAGGAAGGCAGATCCCATTTCACAGTGGGGTGGGGCATGGGGGAGACACGATGAGGGTGGCTCTACTTTCAACCTCAGTAGTGGCAGAGATCTGAGGGGTTCCATCCTCAGGGATAGAGAGTAAATGGCTGCAGAAATCCCCCTGGGACACCACCTGCCTGGCCTTGCTATGTGTGCCTGTGTGGGGGCTGGGGTTGGGGAGAATGCTCCAAGCCTAAGGCAGCTGCAAACCTGCCCCAGGAGCATCTGGGATGGGGGCTTGGCCATGCTCCACCCTATGGCCTCAGATGTGATCTGGAGAAACCTGGAGCAGGGTGACAAGTCCCACCAAATAGCCCGGCAGGCCACGCTATGCCACGAAAGGTGAGGACACTACTGCTCGGTTCACCATTCTGGTTTCCCCAGTAAACTTCCAGCTTTCTGGGAACAGGAAGCCGCCATTTATCACCAGGAAAACGCAGGGGGCGGGGGGCGCACAGGCCGTCCCTGAACTGGCAGGAAGGGTGGGGCTGATCTGGATGGAGAGTCATCTCTGTCATCCCTACACAGTCATGGAAGCCCTGGGGACCAGCCAGGCACAAGACTCTCCCTGCAAGCCACTGTACCCTGGGCCTGCCATACTCTCAGTGAGGCCTCACAGTTGCTTCCTCCACAGTACTCAGTCCAAGCCACAGGGGACAGAGCACTGGCCCAGGGGTCAGATGCTACTGCTGTCAGGAGAGAGGTCTACACCCTAGGGCCTCTCTAGGCCTCTGTTCTCCACCCCACAATCGGAAAGTCCTTTCTGTCCTCTCCTGGTGTGAGGCTGGAAAGGGGCCAGAGAGATCTGTAGGGAACTCGGGAAGAGAGAAAACAGAGGCGAGGTTGCCCCTTTATCCTGTAACCAGTGATGAGGTGGGAAAGGGCGCTGGCAGGGCTGGCAGGGTGGGCAGGGCTGGGTTCCAGGCCGAGGCTCTGACTCCTTTGAACTTAAGTGCCTTCTCTGCCCACTCCTCCAGGGCGTTTCTAATGGCTCCTTCCCAAGGGCAGAGAGGGAGCTCTGAGGCTTCTCTGGCCCCTGGAGATGTGTCCAGGCCTGTCTGAGGATCTCCTTTCTCTCAGAGAGCCCAGCCAGAGGGCTGCCACTAGCAGAGGGGAAATCCTCCCTGACTTCACCACTCATACTCAAGGCCTGCCCTTCCTTCTCAACCATTCCAGTCCTCAGCCTCCACTCTGGCCAACTCAGGCCAGGCCTCCTCGCTTCCCAGGGCTAATTACTACATCGGCCTCTGTGCCCCCACTACTGCCAAACACAAACACATATTTTGTGTTTAGGTAATCTCTACACCCCATGTAGGGTTTGAACTCACAACCCCGAGATCAAGAGTTGCATGCTCTACTGACTAGCCAGCAGGGCACCCCCTAAAGTGGCCTTTTGTAGACCCTGTTGAGAACATCCCTTCAAAGGGCTCCCTACTGCTGGCAGGATAAATCCAAACACCTTTAGTGTGGTACCTGGGACCTTTGAGGTCTGGCTCCTGCACCCACAGTCCAGCTGCACTGAACCCCTTCAAGGGTCCCGATGAGCCACAGTCCCATCCCTTTCCATATCACAGGTCCCCTTTGAACTAGGAAGGCTGGGCCCTCCCTTCCCCTTTCTTCTCCTAATTCTTTTGCAAAATCCCAGTTCACTACATGCCTGTGTGAGGACAGAGTTCTGGAAGCATGCCCTAATAGGACTGATGGTGGTGGGATTGGAGGAAGGGTGATTGGAACTGCCTGCTGGATTCTTTTATGCTGAATATTGACTGACTTTGCAAAGAAGAAACACCTTTTTTTTTTTTTTTTTAAGGAAAGAAAAGAAGAAAAAATCCTGCAAACCCTCAGCTCCGATGCCATCTCCTCTGGGAGTTTCCTTGGCCCTCTGGCCCTGACGAGGCTGGGTCTGGTGCTTTCGCTCATGGCACGAGCCATACTGACCCAGGGCCATCTGTCTGCCTGTGTGTGTCCTTGCTCAGACTCTGAGCCCCTCACCGGCCCTCACCACAACTCTGGAAGGCCGCATGGGCACAGGGATTATTGGCCCATTTTGTAGACAAAAAAGCTTAGGCTCAGAGAGAAGTAAACCAACTTCTCAGTCACACAGCAAGTCTGAGGCCGGGCAGAGGCTGCTCCTGAGCTCTTTCACTTGCCCCCACGTTGCTTCTAAAATGGGACTTCCACTGACTGAACCTTGCTCTCTCGAAGGCTGGTAGGCTGCACAGTAGGTATGCAGTGCTACTACCCAAGGATGGGAATAGCAGAGGCAGGGAGAAAGGCATGGCTGCCTAGCAGGTCAGCCCAGACAGGTCAGTTAGGTTGATGACCAAGCAATCTGAGCAGGGTGAGTGAGGTAAGTGAGGTAAGGTGAGGTAAGTGAGTAAGTGAGGTAAGTGAGGTAAGTGAGGTAAGGCCTCAGGTAAGTGAGGCCAGCACCCAGGACCACCCTGCAGGTACCTGGTCTGCTGAGGTCTGCAGAATATCCCCTTGACTGGAGGGTGATGACAGGGAGATTTCACCACCCTGGGCAGTGAGGGCAGACTTTCTGGGTCCCAGGATATCAGAAAGGAGGGCAGTGAGTGAAGACCCAGGCATCCAGCTAATGATCACGACAGGCAAGGCCTCCCCGGGAAGCAGACTGCTAGGGTCCCTCATGGTGGCCGCCAGAGGGGCTTTCTGTCCTTTCAGGTCCCGTGGAGACCAGGGCTCAGCTGGCTGCTCTGGGAGCCTAAGAGGAACCAGCCTCTCCCTCATGTCTAAGAGAGAGCTCCCTGCAGCAGCCCCCTTGTTGAGAGTCCTGCGGGGCCTATACTGGGCACCACTTGGGGCCTCAAGCAACCATGCAGGAATGGCCCTGGGAGGACAGTAGCCAGGACTCTAGAGCTACAGCCCATCAGAGTGGTGGTCTCTGTGCCATGCCTGTGTGGAGGAGTGGCTGGGGGCACGGGGGGAATGTGAGGGGCTTGTGAGCTGCTCCAAGTGCCCAGACACCCAGCAACAAAGCCCAAGTGAACAGGAGGCACCAGCTCATCCACCTGGGGTCTGCCCTTCTGAGGGCCCTATGGGTGAGGAGGTTTACAAAGGGCCCAGAAAGATCCTAAGTTCATGCTGCAGCACAGCATCACTTCCAGACCCTGAGTAGGTCCCTAGGCTCTGGGGGCTGAGAAGCTTCTCAAAGGACATCCTGAGGGTCCTGCCCCAGTCTTGCCCCCTTCTGAGGATTTGAGGAGGGATGCTGTGCTGGATAGCAACAAAGCAGCCCTGGATGGAGGACTGGGTAGGAAAGGGCCAGGCTACACCGCCCTTGCCTCCCAGCCTCCCAACCACACTCACTTTCCTCCTTGCACCCTCTCTCCATCCAAGTTCTCTCTGTTCTTTCCATGTATGCGGCCTTTGTTCATGGCCTGTACACACTCTTTTTTCTATCTGGATCACTCACTCTTGAGTCTCTTCCCCTTTCTAAATTTCTACTCATTCTTCAGGTGTCACCTTATTTGTAAGTTCCTCCTGGAAGGCTTCCCTGCTCTGCCCTCCTCCAATCCTCTTAAAGTGCTCACAGTGGTACTTCTAAGCATCCTGCCTCCCTCCCAGCTCCCTCCCTGTTGTAGCCAGTGGCTTATTCATCTGCCTTCCCCTCTAGAGAGTAGATCCTAGGTCTGCCTTGCTCAGCGTTGAGCCCACAAGCCTGGTAACTTTGAATGTTCTCAGTAAATATCTGTTGAATGAATGAATGAATGAATGAATGAATGAATACATGAGCAGGTAAAAGCCACTCTCCAAGTATGTGATCATTTCCCAAACCCAATGGGAAAGTGATTTCTGCCCAGCCCTGGCATTTCTCCCAAGAGGGCATCTTGTGCTGGTGCTAGCTGTGTGTGTGTGTGTGTGTGTGCGCGCGCACACGGGCGTCCAGGATGCTCACCTCTTGCTCAGCTCTTTCAGAGCTCCGCTTCGGCACAGGCTCAGGTAATCCCCCAGAAGCTTCAGCTGCTCCCGGCATCGCCCGATGAGGCGCATCTGCTCCACATGCTCATACAGTGAGGCATTCACCAGCTGCAGGTTGATGAGGGGCTGGGCCCGGATCTGCATCAGGAACTTCAGGGCCTGCCGGCAGATCTGGGGCACACCACATAGTGGGGATGGGACAGGATGGTGAGTGCCTCTGGGACGGGCATGGTCTTACCTACTCACTCACCCAGCCACCCAGCTCCAAGGGACATGGTGCCATCTTCATTTTACAAATGAGAGAACTGAGGCTCAGGGTCGAAGTGACTGGGCCTATGTCCATAGCTCAGAAAAGTCAAGATCTGAACCCAGTTAACCTAATGCCCAGACCTATTCTCCCTCCATGGCACCAGCTGCTGCCCTTCTCCCCCTGGGCCCACAGACCCTTCCCATTCTTTCCTGTCTTCCCAGCCCCCACTTTCCTGCCTCATGGAACAGGCACTGCCTGAGGCCAAGGAGGCAGGAACCAGGTGACTGTCTGAGTCAGGCTCCAGCCACAGGAAGCCACAGATCAGAGCCGGCTTAAGGAGGTTTTCCAACTTCCCCAGCTCTTGCCAGCAGCACCAACCCAGGCTCCCCCAAGTCCCTGTGTGGAGGTGAGCGATGAATCCCAGCCTTTCCCAACTGATAGGGTGTTGCAGGTCCCACCCTCAGTCCTGACCCTAATGCCAAAGCCAGTTACTGAGAACCTACCATGTGCCAGACAGAGATCCTCAGCCCCATCCTTTCCTCATGCTTATGACAATCCAATGGGGAAGGTGTCATCATCCCCATTTTATAGATGAAGAAGTGAAGGCTCACAGAAGCTAAAGTGGCCTATCTAATCTACCTGCAGAAAGTGGAGCCCGGGTCTAAACTGAAGTGTGGTCTTTGCACAGATGGCTGTTTCATCAACTAACGAGAAGCCTCTCTCCCCTTCAGTGTCCTCCTCACTGTGACGAGAAGGACGGAGGAGCTGAGACGTTCTTCACCATCAACTTGGAGTTGGGGTTTCAAGTCAGAATTGAATTTGAATCCCAACTCTATCACTTCCTAGCAGTGTGACCTTGTGACAATTACTTAACCTCTCCGTGACTCAGTTTCCTTGTCTGTAAAGTGGGGAAAATAAAAGCACCTCCCTTATGGGATTATTTTGAGTTCAGATAAAAAGAAAATCCATAAGCTCCTGGCACATAGCATATCCTCAGGAATGGGAGCTGCCTTCAGACTCTGAGTGTCCGTGTGGCCCAGCTGGCCCCTGAAGCATCGGGAATGTGACAGGGTCCTTGGGAGATGGTCACACTGGGGGCTTAGGAGACTCTGGCCTCCTGTCATCCAGTTCCACTGCCATCTCTTGCCTTTCCCAGCAACAGACAACTCCTTTTACCATTTCTCAGAGCCCTGAAGTATCAGCCTGTGACCTGATGGGCAGTGGAGCAGCAAAGGCCCGGGGACTCCTCTCAGACTGTTCTTCTCCATATCGCCTGGCCCGTCCCATGACTCGCTTCAATCCTTGGGCGAGGCTCTGATGAAATCACACAGAGGAATGCGTGCTGAAAACTGCCAAGTGCTATGGACAGGCAGGAGCTTCCTGCTCCCCTGGACTGTTCCTGGCCTGTGGGCTTGCAGGAGACAGGCGAGAAAGAATCCCTAGTCCTGCGCTGACATGCTGCCAAGTGCCAGCCAGACCCTGCACAAATGGGTCAGCCAGCGGTAACAGTGAACAATAAGGCCCCTCACCCACGAGCCACCCACTTTCTATTTCGAATGTTCCTGTCTTTCCCAGGCCAGAGATCTCTGAGAGAGCGAGAGCTGGATATTTCCTGATCTCAGACATACCCAGAAAAGTACTGTCATTTTCTGGTAGGGAGAAGGAAGTGGCACAAGGATTGCAGCAATAAATAAGAAGATGGCTTAACCAGTGTCCGGGTGTTGTAAATAGTGAGTGTGTTTTACGGCCAAAGAATGATTTGCATTTGTGGTGGTTCTGAGTTTAATATTCTATGTGTAGTTAGTTAAATACTTACCACCAAGGGCAGGAGTGAGGACAAGGTAACCAACCAAAAAGCCAAAGTGAAGCTACTGTTCTTGGGGTTCCAGTCCCCAGCACGGTGGAGGCTGGGGTGATACACAACCCTTCCCTGTACTCTGAGGACACATCTGCACATCAAGGTTGCTCAGCCAGTTGGCCTGGAGCTTGTGAGAAGCAAATCACTTCCTTATGCTTCTGTGTCTGTCTTAAACAGAAATCTGTGCCTTTGGGGTGAAGCCAAGCTTGTGTTCTTGGAAGCAGGCCCTGACCAAGTGAACCAGGGGCCAAAGGTGTGACAGGCCTCAGGAGAAAAAAAGGGCTCTGATGTAGGGGCTCTGAGAGACTGGGCTCCTGTCTCTGTTAGTTCTTACACAACCCTGAGGCACACACTTATTAATTCCTCTTTAGAGACCAGGAAACTAAAGCTAAATAATTTGCTAATGGTAACACAGTTAGGTAAGTGGTAAGCTCAGGTGTAGAGGAAGAAATGTGAACGATCCTGGGATACATCCAATTAAAAAGCACTTGGTGAACATAAAACAGTACCCAAGACTAAGTGATGCTAAGTCGACAAAGCACGTTATAAAGCGGTATGAGTCCAGGATGATCCCAACTTTACAAACGTATGGAAACAGATCCATGGAAAAGGCTGACTGCTCCAAGGGGAGGTGCAGCTGGTTGGCCAGCCCACCCACCCACCTGTCCATCCACATCCATCCACCATCCGGTTATATATGTAATCTATCCTAATTATCCTTCCTTACCTACCTATCCTTGTCTGTCTGTCTCTCTATCCATCTGGCTGCTGGTACCTTAGTTTTGTCTGTAGCCATGGGGAGCTGCAGAGAATCATCCTTAGACCTCTACCTGAGGATCAAGGCAGACACTGACAGAGCTCTGCTCAAGGCTATAGACCAGCACTGCATTTTTTGCTTGCTGGCTCCCCCTCCATCATGGGGCCTGAACCAGTGACCCAGGCTTCCCGAGAGCCAGCCTCCTTTACAGAGATGAAGAGCAGCAGCAAAGAAGTATGATCATTCGTCTGTCACTTAGCAGCCTTGTGTGGCCACAACAGGCCGGGCTCAGGGCTTACCGGGCGCTTGGTGAGGTCCCAGTTGTGGATGATCCTGGCTGGAATCACCGAGGCATCGTCTTGGTGGCAGATGTCACAGTAATAGAGGCCAGAGAAGGCACAAAGCTTGGGTCGTACAAATGAGAAGCCAATCTGTCGGGAGCAGCCTGGGGAGAAGGACAGTGGGAGAGTGAGCAGTGGCAGGGCCAGAGTCTGCAAACAATGCAGAAGTTACTAAGCAGAAGGACCAACTCTTTAAGGGAAGGATAGATTAAAAAGGATAGAGAGATAAAACACCCTCACTCATACGCACCCCACCAAATAACCCTATTAATTAGTCTTTATAGCAGAACACCATTAGCAATTATTGTTGCCATTTTACAGCTGAAAACATTGGTGCCCAGAATGGTGGAGACCTGCCCAGTCATGGGACGATTACACAGCATAGCTGGGCACTGGATTTGGGTTAGGTTGCTGTTAGAGCCCACATCCTCTTCTGTGTAGCTGTGTTTAGTGTTTCCACTGCTTGCTCACCGGTGCCAACCTTCTGTAGGTCTGCCCCTCCACTGAGGCCCAGAAGTAGAAGCAACCAAGTCTGGGCCTCGGTAAGCAGGGTGGGAGCTGGGGACCTGGGGCTGGCCACAGGGAGTGGGTGGGGAAGCCAGCCGAAGGCAGGGGCTGTCTGGACATTGCCTGGGGCCAGCCTGGAGTCAGAGATGCCTGGCCCCGCAGGATGGTGGTGCAGAGCCCAGCTTCAGCCCCTCTGCTAAAGGTCCTTCCACAGCAGCAGGTAGTGAGAAGCGGAGTGGGGTAGGTCCAGGGTAAAGCAAAGGCCTGGCTCAAATCCTGAGTGCATGCCTGTCTCCCACAGGGCCAGGGGAGAGTCTAGCCTTGGGATTAGAAGGGCCACCTGTTCTGTTTAATAGCTGCCTCACCCTAACCCTTCACTGAATTTTTGCAAGGTTCTGTTTCAGTGTCTATAAAAGTCTGCTGTTACTTGCTTTCCTGTGGAGAGATCACAAAGTTTAAATGAGAGGAGATTTTGAAAGTGCCTTGCAAACTATGAATACAGCCAAATGTCAATGGTGGGTATCTGCTTAGCCACAGAGCTGTGCTTGCAGCAAGAAGGAAGCCCAGCTCCTCAGATTCAGTCTCGCCCCACGAGCTGGCAGGTGACAGGCACAGTAAGAGCCGCCCCCTGCCAGCATTCACACCCACTGGGGAATTCTCCTCATAAGCCTTGGGGTTCTGGCCTTCACCCTAAGCCTAACACCCACAGGCTGAAGGTACCGAGTGCAAGTGTTAGGGGTTTGCAGGGGGAGGGGGTGATCTGGGACTTGAAAATGTTTTCTGCAGGAAGAAAACCGACCACTTCCTTCCAGATGCCTGAAGCAGACTTTCCTCTCAAGTCCCACAGGCTCTAGCCAACTCTAGCCTCAAACCACTCGCAGCCATGTCTCCTGTTATGGCACTCTGCAACAGGGCAAAGTTTTCATGGTTCACCTGGAGAACCAAGGTGATGGAAATGGGTGTCTGGGTCCCTGTGGGGGCCTGGCTGGAGCAAGGTTCTGGGACTGTCAAGGTCCTCATCTGGCTCTACCATGGGAAAGGTATCGTGAGGAATAAATGAAATAATCCAAATAAAGCAGCTGGCCCAGTGCCCCCACAGGCGAATCAGATTTAATGATGGCAATAATATAGCAAGTGTACTGACTTAGAATAATATCTATAATATATTCTTAAGTAGAAAAAAAACCAAGTTGCAGAACAGTATAAATAGCTGTGCTGTCTCAAACAGTGGCCATAAGCCACAGGTACCCATTTCAGTTTAAATACCTTTATGTTAAAGTGAAAATTCAGTTCCTTCCATCATAATAGCTACATTTGAAGTACTCAGGAGCCACATGTGGCTTGTAGTTACCATAGTGGACAGCATAGATCTAGAACATTTTCATCATCAGAGAAGTTCTGTTGCACAGAACAGAGTAGCATGAGCCCATTTTTGTAGCTGAAAAAGATTGTGTGCACTTGCAAAAGCATGCAGAAATATTTGGAAGGATGCCATGTCCCTGCTCCAAAAGAAGCTAAGCATATGGTAATATGATAATGAAAGGGTGGAGACCAGAGCTCCCTGGATGGAACTCCCTAAGCAGAGAGCAAGCAGCACTTTGAAGAGCTGCCACCCACAGGTGCCAACCCTTGGCAGGGGTGCTGGCCTCCGTGGGTGCCGGGGAGAAGCAGGGGCAATTTGCCGCAACATCCCAGGGGTGGCGTGGGGGCAGAGGTAGAAAGCCAGGAAAGGGCAGAGTGCCTAAATTAGAAAGCCGACTCGAGGCAGAGGAGGTGAGTGCACTGGGGGTGGTAGGACGGCAAGCGGGCACCTGCACAGAAGCAGCCCTGGGAGTCAAGGCCTTTCTCCATGGGGATGGCCACCAGGTACTGCAGTAGGAAGCCGTTCTCCCTCGTGGCGAACTGCAGCACCTCCTGACAGTTCTCGTCCAGACTGCCGCCCAGTGTCACCGCCTCCTCGGCTATCTCCAAGTAGGACGCCAGGACCTTGCGCACCAGCTCCCTCCATAGAGTGGCCTCCTCAGCATTCCCAGCCTGCAGCTTCAGGACAGCCTTGGCCGTGAGGATTTTGAAGCAAGATGGGCCCCCAAGGCTCGTGTCTGGCAGGATATCTCGGATGGTCTCAATTCCATGACTGTCACTTAACATCTTCTCATTGTTTCTCACTCGGAAGCATTTCAGAGACTCCAAGGATAGGGAGAAAATATAGGGCATCCAAGTCCTGTCAGTGTACAGGTACAGAAGGGATTCTTTAATAGCATCTGGCTCGGGAACTTGGGCAGAAGACCAACAGAACTGTGTGCCCTGGAGGGTTTCAGGCTCGGTGAGCAGGTCTGGGCGGGAGGGGAGGCCACCCTGGGGGGTGTCTGGGGGGTCCTCAGGCTGCTCTGGGTACTGGATGTTCACCCACTCATCCTCCTGCTGGGGCCGGCACTTCTGCAGGGCCTCCCGCACCCGGTCCAGCCAGTCCTCAGCTTCATCCTGGGAGGAGGCCCGCAGTGCCAGCTTCCTGCCAGAGAAGACCAGCTCAAAGCGGCCATCGCTGTGCGCCGGCCCCACAGACTCACAGCGCAGCAGTGAGCAGTTCTCCACGCAGGTGCGCTCCTCGGTGTTCAGGTAGAGGCGGAACTCCAGAGGGGAGAGCTCGCAGAAGAGCTCCTTCCAAATGCCCATTGCCCCTCGCCGCTCCACGGTGCCCAGCTTCATGAGACCCCGGAATGGGTTGGACAGCCCTGGGGGCAGAAAGGGGCACTTTAGACAGTGGGCCATCCCTCTTCCTCCTGAGGCCCTGCAGCGGTGTGGACAGTGGCTGCCACCAGAATAAATTTGAGCACTTTCATCCCGTCCTCACCCTCAGCTTGTTGACCTTGTTTCTGAATTGTTTATCTGAGACAAAAAAACACTCAAAAGATGACCTCCACAGACCCCTTGCTACAGCATCTGTACCCACACTCTGACATCCCCATTGTCACCAGAGATGAACTGACAGCTCAGTCTGAGGCCAACCCCTCTGTTTGATTGAGCAGAGGACCTCCGCCCCCGCCTATTCAGGGATAAGGGCATCTCTCCAGCAACCCATCCTCCCTCTCCCGTGTCACTGCTTTCTCCCTTCCCTCCTGGATCATTCCCACCAGCACACAAACACACTGTTATTTCTGCCATCTTTAAAAATAGCCTTCTTGACGGCCCTCACATCTCTAATTACCACCCTGTTCCTTCGTCCCCCAAGGAGGTATCACAACGATCTCAAGTTCCCCAATTCCCATTCCATCTTGAATCTGTTCCAGTCAGGCTTCTGTCCCCTCCTTCCACTGAAACTGTGCTTGGAAAGCCCCATGCCCTCCTGGTCACCAAATCTAAAGGCTAATCCTTAGTCCCCATCTGGCCTGACCCATCAGCATCACTGGACACAGCTGAGCCCTCCTTCCCTCATGAAACACTTCCCTCACTCGACCGCTGAGGACTGCCACTATGGGTCCTCCTCTGCCCCAACGGGCCACTCTTCTGTCCCCTGGGCTTGCTCTTCCTTCTCTCCCTGACATCTCAACATTGGAGCACCTTAGAGCTCAGCCCTGGGGCCTCTTCTTCAGCGATACCCACTTCCTACATGATCTTACCCACATTCAGGGCTTTATGCCAACAACGCCCTGGTTTTTATCTCCAGCCTGAACCTCGCCCTTGAACCTCAGATTCAGATCTCCACCTGCTGTGTGTACGTCTAATATCTAGCATGTAATATCCCCTCAAAGTTAACATGCCCGAAATGAATTCCTGACCCTCCCACTGCAAGCCAACTTCTCTCCCAACATTCCTCATCTCATAAATGGCACACTGCATTCTTCTAGCTGCTTGGGCTAAACACCCTGCAGTTATCCTTGATTCCCTTTCTTCCACACCCCATCTCCAGTCTATCTGCAAATCCTGCTGGCATAGCCCAGAAACCCCATTTCTTACCACCTCCATAGCCACCATATGGGCTCAGCTGGCCATCACCCCTGGCCTGGCTTATGGTGAGAGCCTCCTGACTGGTCTCTCTACCTGAGGTCCTTCAACATATGAGCCAGGATGCCCCCCCCCTTAAAGGAAGTCAGACCATGTCCCTCTGCCCCGAACCCTGCAATGGCTGCCATCTTCCTCAGAGCAAAAGCTAATGGCCCTTCTGTGGCCCGAGAGGCCCTCTGTCACTTGGCCCTCATCTCCTCAGTTTCCTGGGCATGTGCCCAGCACAGGTGCTTTGCATTTGTTTCCCTGCTTGAGACACACAGGTCGCCCCATGCCTTCTTCCCTCCCTTCCTTCACATCTCCTCACATGTCACCTTATTTATGAGGACCCCCTTGGCCATCCCATATAAAATAGTATACTCCCCATCTTGGCACTCCCCAGTTTACTCTTCTCCATGGCAATGATTATCACCAGCCCATACTGTACCTTTACCTGTTAATTTTCTTATTTCCTGTCTCTTGCACTAGGACAGAAGTCTATGAAGACAGAGACTTCATTTCACTTCCTGCATGTCCCCAGCACCTAGAACAGCCTGGCATATCACAGATAACTATCTGCTGAATGAGCACATGTAGAAATGCTCCCTGTTTCATAGGGGGTCTGCCCCTAACCGGGGATCCGAAAGACACGTAGTTTTCTCTCTCCCAGCCTGGACTAGCCTTGGAGATTTCAAACAATTGTATAGGGTCTTCCTACCCTTCAGGGAACCTGACAGCCTAGGTGTGAAGCACATTCTCTGGCATGGTTACAATTACCACATGGACATAAAGAAAAACCTAAAAGAAGCCAGCATGGAGACCAGGGCTCTACCCATACCCCTCAAGCCAGGAACCTGGCAAGAACTGTCTGTTGGGTCACTGCAAACACAAAACGAAGCGAGAAAGAGATGGACTCTAGGACTCCAGGTCATACTTTTTTGTTTATGCGGATTATGGAAAAATTAGGTTATGGTTATTGAACGCATTCTAGAATTTCACAGGGTATCACTGTAAACAGCACATAGAGGACACTAACTAGAGCTGATAACACCCCACCAGAGCCATCAAACAAGCCAACTAAGATGAAGGCCTTGGGAAGGGACATTGAGATGCCTTCAGGAGGCACGGTTTGCTCTAGGCTCCAGGTAGAACCCAGAATTTTGTATAATCATATGACTTCAGGGGAAAAGTTTCAATATTTCAATATATGAAACAGGTTTTTGAGTATTATTTTGTCGAGATATTATGAGAAAACGTAGTACTTCTCCTGAAATGCTTTCCCGAATTACTCAGCATGGGTGCTCCATATTACATTTGGGGAAGAGGTTGTGCTTGTAAGGAGAAGACACCCCCCCCCACCCCAGCTGGTAATGGATAAAGGGCCTTTAGCCCTGCTCTCTGGAAGGCCCTGTGCCTGCAGTGCGAGGTCGCAGAGCCCTGCGGCCACCTACCCATCTGCCGGCGGTGCACAACCCTGAAGTTCTTATGCTCCTGTGCAGCGGCTGCCTTGCTTCTCCTGCTTCCTGGGGAAGGCACACAGGCTTTGTCTAAGGATCCTGTGGAGAAGCTTTTCCTTGGTCCTTGGGAACAACGCCTGAGGAGACTAGGCCTTGACTCGGGCGACCCTCCGAAAGGAGCCGCAGAGCGCTCTGAGGGGCTCTCTGTGGGAGGCTCTTGGGGAGGCCTGTAGAAATCATCCTCTGAGATCCAGCTCTTGTTTTTCTAGTGGAAAAGAGTGAAGACAGAGGTTGTTTTCAATGAACATCTTTATCAAGACACAATTTGCCTATCATTAAATTAATCTTTGACACATTTGCAGTTTAAGAGTTTCAGTGTGTTCACAGAGTTGTGCAACCATCACCACAATCTAAGTTTAGGATGCTTTCATTACTCCAAAAAGAAAGCCCATGCCTATGAGTGGTCAATCACCATTTCCCCTCAACTGCTCCGGTTCTAGGCAAGCAATAATCTACTTTCTGTTTCCATTGATTTGTCCATTCTGCATGTTTCATTAAAATGGAATCTTCTAACACATGGGCTTTGCATCTGCCTTCTTCCCCTCAGCATCAGGTTTTCAGGGTCTGCCGTGTTACAGTAGCTGTGAGTACTTCATTCCTCTTTATTACTAAATGGTATCACGTGGTACAGATGTACCACACTGTTTGCTCACCAGCCGATGGGCATTAGGGTTGTTTCCCCTTTGTGGTGATTATGAATAATGCTGCTGTGAACATTCATATCCAAGATTTTGTGTGGACGTATGTTTTCCCATTTCCTTGGGCACATACCTGTAAGTGGAAGTGATGGGTCATATGGTTAACTGTGTCTAACTTTCTGAGGAATTTTTCTTTCTTTTTTTAATTATAGGAGTCAGGTCACACAGCTCTTAGAGACAAATGAACCTGGATTTGAGATCCTTTTTTTTTTTTTTTTAAATATTTTATTTATCCATTCATGAGAGACACACAGAGAGAGAGGCAGAGACATAGGCAGAGGGAGAAACAGGCTCCACACAGGGAGCCCGATGTGGGATTCGATCCTGGGACTCAAGAATCACCCCCTGGGCTGAAGGCAGGTGCTAAATTGCTGAGCCACCCAGGCATCCCATTTTCTGAGGAATTTTTAAACTGTTTTCCGAAGAGGCTCTACCATTTTACATTGTCACCAGCCACATATGAGGATTTTGATTTTTCCACATCCTCTCTACCATTTTTTGTTATCTGTTTGATTATAGCCATCCTGATGGGTGTGAAGTACCATTTTTTGGTTTAGGCTTGCAATTTCCCCAATGTCTAATGACACAGCAATCTTTCTTACGCTTAGTGGACATTGGTAGATCTCCTTTGGAGAAATGTCTATTCAAATCCTTTGCCCATTTTTAAATTGGTTTGTCTTTTGGTCCTTGTGCTATAGGTTGAATTGCATCCCCCACAAAGATATATTAAAATCCTAAGCCCCAGTATCTCAGAATGTGATCTTTTTTGGAAGTAGGGTTGTTGCAGATGTAATTAGTTAAGATGAAATCATGCTGGGAGAGGGTGAACCCTTCATCCAATGTGATTGGTCTTCTTTAAGAGGAGAAAAGACATACATACAGAGGAGAATCCCAAGAGAAGACAGAGACACAGAACAAGAAACCCATGTGATGACAGAGGCAGAGCTTGGAGTGAAGGGTCTCTGAGCCAAGGAACATCAAGGATTAACATCAAAGATTGCCGGCAACTCCAAGCTGAGAGAAGGGTGCAGAACAGATTCCTTTTCAAAACCTCCAGAAGGAACCAACCCCATCTGAATTTTGGACTTCTAGCTCCCAGAACTATCACAGAACATGTTTCTGTTGTTTTGAGCCCTCTAGTTTATGGTATTTTATTACAGAGGCCTTAGGAAACAAATACAAGTTGTAAGGGTTCTTTATATATTCTAGGGTATATGGGTTACTAGGCTTATAGCATATTTATGGTTTGCAAATAATTTCTCCAATTCTGGGGGTTGTCTGTTCACTTTCTTGCTGGTGCTTTTCGAGGCATGAAATTAAAAAAAAAAAAAGCCCAGCAACAGCTTTTCGAGGCATGAAATTAAAAAATCTTTTTTGAAGTCCAACATATCTATTTTTTTCTTTTGTCTCTGCCTTTGGTGTTTTTTTTTAATTTTTTTATTTATTTTTATTTATGATAGTCACAGAGAGAGAGAGAGAGGGGCAGAGACACAGGCAGAGGGAGAAGCAGGCTCCATGCACTGGGAGCGCATTGTGGGATTCGATCCCGGGTCTCCAGGATCGCGCCCTGGGCCAAAGGCAGGCGCCAAACCGCTGCACCACCCAGGGATCCCTGCCTTTGGTGTTATAGGTAAGATGCCATTGCCTAAGCCAAGGTCACAAAGATTTGCTCCTATGTTTTATGCTAAAAGCTTTATAGTTTTAGCTCTTACACTTAGGTCTATCATCTATTTTAAATTAATTTTTGTGTATAGGGTGAGGAAGGGGTCCACCTTTATTCTTTCACATGTGGATATCCCCTTATCCCAGCATCAGTTGTTGAAGGGCTGTAGAATTTTTCAGCCCTGCTTATCAGGTTTGAGATAAGGGAGGCATGGGTGAGCAGGACCCAGAGTCCTCACTGACCACCTGTGCTGGGGCTCCTCACTTCTGAGCAGGCTCCTGAAGCCCCAGGGAGCCAGGCCCTGCCCCTGCCCTTCTGTTGCTGTCGAGTCTGAAGTTGTTCACTGGCTGAGAGAAGTGGGATGGGTCTAGGGTCAGGGGATTGTGGGATTGGATTTTTTTTTCCCACTATTTGAAGCACTCCCTGATTTTCTGTGCCTAAGCATGGATGAGCAGAGGCAAGAAGAAAGCTGGTTGGACTGCCCTAAGTGGCTGTCTACACAGAGGAAATGACTCACACAAGGGGTGGGCTCAGCCCAGCTGTTTTGTTAAGTGTCACCAACCTCACCCTGAAGTTGCTATTTCCAACCCCTAAATCAGATTGACCGCCTTGCCCTATAGACAAGGAAGGAGAGCAGGGCTGTGACTGCCCTAGAAGGATTGTTTTGGACTGTTTAATCCACTCAGATACTATATACTATATAGCTCCTTAAGCCACGAGTGAAGAGCTCTGAGTCAGGAGCATGGGGGCCTGACAATGCTGAGTCTCCAGGGCTTCCTCTGAAAACCCTCAGAATTAGCAGGTGCTTCCTTCTGCCAGTGACAGGATAATGTGTCAATCAGGGTGGCTACTTGAGGACCATCTGCAACAGACAATTCTGAACAAAGCCTGCCTAGGCCAGAATGACCCAGGGGAGGTCCCTGAGGAAAATGGGCAGGAGGAACCTCACCGAGCCTGGGGCACATACCTGGGAAGTCTTGTGGCCTCCCAGCTCCAGCTGATGGCTCTAAAGGGAGAGACCACTATTTTTTAGTCTCAGCTCAGGGGTTATCTATCACCTCCTCCTGAAAGCTTTCCTTACTATTCCCCAGTCTACACTCCTCCCACATTCCACCTGAGTCAGGGACCCCTTTGAGCTCCCATGGCATTCTTTGCTCATGCCCAGCCTAGCACCCACAAAGCTGTTTACAAGTTTTCATTTTTCTTTTTGCCTGGCACAGAGTTATAACAGATGAGGGAATAAATCTTGACTATCCAAACATCTGTAGCATAAAAGAAGAAGGGTGGGGCGAGGGGACTGGAAGGAACGAGCCAAATGTGAATTGTGAGGTGATGTATGTTCATTGGTGAGGGCTTCTCTCTCTCAGGAGGTGAGGCTGACTACTAGGAAATATTCAGACACAGTCCAGCAGCCACAGCTCATCCACCAGGAAATGATACTCCAGGGAAACATCTTTTGTTCTCTGAGGCAATAGAGAAAAACAGTTGGAACACTAGGTCCTCGCAGCTTTTGTGCACAGGCCTGAATAGAGCTCTGTAGCTGTGACCCAGCCAAGGCTTCTCCCCCATGAAGTGGGAAGGGTGAAGTGCACCACAGTTGCCCTTCTCTCTCCCCTTCCTGCCACCTTCATACCTTCTGCTCACTCAGGGTCCCTCATCTGGCCAGTTTCCTGCCCCTTTAACAGTGGGGGAAACCACCACTGACCAAAGGTCGAAGCCCATGCAGCGCCTGCCACTAGGAACCCAAGACACAGGAATGCCACTTGAGTTACTAAAGGTACAGGATGCTGTAAACAAACAACTTTTAGGTCTCAGAGGGGAGTTGGGCTGAGGAGGGAGATACTAGGGGTCTGGATTGTTTTCAGAAAAAGTGCTTTTTGTCCAGTCTATCCTCATATCAGGCAGAAAAATGTTGCCTATACTCTGGCCTGGAGGAGGGGACCACATGCTATAGGCAGGTGGTCCATGAAGGCAGTGATTAGGATGAAGTCTTAGAATTCAGACTGTTCCCTGGAGTGAATCTGAGAAATCAATTCAAAACCTCCTAGATTCCACAAATAAAAGTTCCCCTACTCCTTGCTCCCTTCCTTCCCAGCACTAGTTGCCAGTGTAATTATGATGTGGGTAATGACTTGTCTAATGCAGTGTCTGCCCCCAAGAAGCAGGGTCCTTGTCCATCCTGTTCCATCACCATACCAAGCATGGTGCTTGGCCCAGAGCAGAGCCTTTGTGTCAAGTGAATTTAAAATAATTTTTTTTTTTTAAAGAAAGACTGAATGGCTCTCCTGGTTACACAACTGGACAGTGACCACCCTTTACTGCCCCCACTGCCCACCCCATGCTGCCAAAGTGTCAATAAATAGCAGTGACTAAGTGACAGAAGCATAGAAAGATGAGAGCTATAGAGGTGACACATAGGCCAGGGCTCCACCCTGACCAAAGGCTGGGGGTCCACCAGGCCAGTGTGAGTAGGTGCGCCGCATGGTGGTGCCCAGCAACTATCTACTGAGTGGAGGGATGAGTGGGTCCTGTAAACTAAGCAGGCTGACTCCCCTGAGGCCTGCAGGGATGCATAGCCTGCTCTGGTCAGACCAACCTGTCACCCCATGCACTAGATGGTATATTTCTCAGTGTAAACTGACAAGCTGGCACCTCGAAATCTCTGAGAGTTGAAACTACTAATTATGCCTAGACTCTCCTGGGTACAGTGCTCGGAGCTGACATTACAGAAGGCAATAGACATGTTCTTTCACACGGAACTGATATTGGAGTCCAGAGGCAGAAAATAAATCGAAAGACGATATGATTTCATACAGTGACATGTATTACAAAGAAAGTAAAGCAGGCAAATGGGAAGGGGAGTCACTGGGGACAGTGCTTTCGAGACAGGGTGCTCAGGAAAGGTAAAGACAAAGGCGAAGAAAAGGAGCCGTCTGGGAAAGGGTTCAGGCAGATGCAACAGCAAATGGAAAGGCCTGCGGCTGAAAGGAGTCTGTTGTGTCAGGAGCTGCAAGGGGGCCAGAGGGTCCATGCTAGGTGAGCAGAGCAGGAGCCTGGGTGAGCAGAGGAGGAGCCTGGGTGACAAGCTGCCCTGTCCCATCAGCTCTTGGACCCTGGCAAGACAAGATGTCTGAGCCTATGCAAGACAAGTCAGATCCTGGACAGGAGCGAAGTTGACTTGGTCAATGCCATTCTGTGGAGCTCTGCTGGTACACGCAGTCACCGACCCTAAGGACAGCCCTCTGCTTCAAGCTCAAGCCAAGGGCTGTGGAGACTTTCTTCTTCACCCCTCCGAAAGTGCTGACAGTTATCTGCTCATAACCTTCAGGGTCCTGTGACATTCTGGGCCCTGAAGCAATTTGCAGGATAGCAAAAATGGAAACTGTGACCCTCACTTATACACAGTGGCATGATTTATATACTCATAGTCAATAGATGGTGCTGATCATTCAGATATCCATAATGGAAAACATGACTTTTGATTCCTACCTCACACCATACAGAAAAGTTAATCCTAGAGGGATCATAAACTTAACTGCAAAAGGTAAAACACTAAAGCTTTTAGATGAAAATACAAGGTTTTCACAGCCTTGCAGCTTTGAGTAGACAAAGAGTTAAAAAATAGACACACAACATATTAACCATAGAGAGAGATTGATAAAGATCATTAAAATCAAGAACTTCTGTTCCACAAAAGATACCATTAAGAGATTTAACAGGCAAGCCATAGACTCAAAGAGGAAATTTACCATATGTATATCTGCTTTGTATTTTTTCTCTAGTAAAAGACCATACCCATAACACATAAAGAGCCCCTATAAATAAATAAGGAAAATACAACTCAAGAATGAAACAACGGGGGGCTCCCTGGGTGGCTCAGCGGTTTGGTGCCTACCTTTGGCCCAGGGCATGATCCTGGAGTCCTGGGATCGAGTCCCACATCGGGCTCCTTGCATGGAGCCTGCGTCTCCCTCTGCCTGTGATTCTGCCCCCCGCCCTGTGTCTCTCATGAATAAATAAATAAAATTAAAAAAAAAAAAAGAATGAAACAACGGGGGTGCCTGAGTGGCTCAGCTGGTTGAGCATCTGCCTTCAGCTCAGGTCATGATCCTGGAGTCCTGGGATGGAGCCCCGCATTGGGCTCCCTGCTCATTGGGGAGTCTGCTTCTCTCTCTACCCCTTACCCTGCTTGTGCTCACTCTCTCCTTCTCTCAAATAAATAAAATCTTGAAAAAAAAAAAAAGAATGAAACGACTTAAACACTTCCAAAAGAAGATCAGCCAATAAGGAAATGAAATAGTATCAAAATTTTTGGTCATCAGGGAAATGCAAATTAAAACCACAGTGAGGGGTACCTGGGTGGTACAGTCAGTTAAGCATCTGACTCTCAGTTTTCGCTCAGGTTGTGATCTCAGGGTCCTGAGATCAAGCCCTGCATCCAGCTCTCTGCTCAGCACCAAGTCTGCTTAAGACTCTCCCTTTCCCGCTCCCTACCCTCTGTCGCCCCCAAAACCACTTGCATGTGCGCACGTGCTTTCTCTCTAATAAATAAAATCTTAAAAAAAAAAAAAACCAACACATGCTGAGACATTACTGCACACCTGTTAAGGTGGCTAAAAGTCAAAAGACTGATGACACCACCAGCTAGGATAAAGAGCAACGAAAATACTCATATATTGCTAGTGTGAGTACAAATCAGTACATGCACTGTTAGAAAATGCTTGGCATTATCTGCTAAAGGTAAACATATGCCTATACGATGACAATGGCAATTTTATTACTAGATTATATACCCACAGAAAAGAGTATAAAGGCAAGAGCAAGAATGTTCACAACAGCTTTCGTCATAATAGCCAAAACCTGGAAACAACCCAAATGTCTGTTGGCAGGAGAATGGATAGATGCATCAGGATATATTCTTACAATGGAATATTACAGAACAATGGAAAATGCACAGGTGACTCTCACAGACATAATGCTCAGTGAAAGAGGCAAGAGTACATATTGTATGATTCCATGTACATGAAGAGGAAAAATGAATCTATGGTGCTAGAAGTCAGAATGGACACTTCCTACGGAGGGGAACAATGGGAGAAGGCATAAGAGAGCCTTGTGGTGGGCTGGAAAGGGTCTATGTTTTACTCTGGATGGTGGTTACAGAGTGTAATCGTAGATAAGTACTTACTGAGATATGTACTAAGGATCACTTTACATCATTTCTCAAAAAAACCTTCTAAAGGAGGAAATTATAGTCTTTTTAACAAATGGTGCTGGTACAATTGGATATCCCTATGCAGAAGAATCAAGCAGGACTTCATCCTTATACCATATAAAAAAAACAACTCAAGATGGATCATAGATCTAAATATAAGAGCTAAAATTATAAAAGTTTTATAAGAACACATAAGAGTAGATCTTTGCGACCTTAAATTAGGAAATGGGTATAGATATGACACCAAAAGCACGAATGATACAAGAAAAAACCCCCAGATATATTGGACTATATCAAAACTGAAAACATTAATGCTGTAAATAATACCACCAATAAAGTGAAAAGACAATTTACAGGATGGGAGAAAATAATTCCTAATTATGTATCTAAAAAGGGTAGAGAACTCAGAATATATAAAGAACTATTATGACTCAATAATAAAAGGACAAAAAAAATCCAATTTAAAAATGGGTCAAGGTTCTGAAGAGATATTTCTCCAAAGCTGATACACAAATGGCCAAAAGGCACATAGAAAGATAATACTCGGGGCAGCCCCAGTGGCGCAGCGGTTTTGCCCTGCATGAAGCTCGGGGTGTGATCCTGGAGATCTGGGATCGAGTCCCACGTCAGGCTTCCTGCATGGAGCCTGCTGCTTCTTCCTCTGCCTCTCTCTCGCTCTCTCTGAATAAATAAATAAATAAATAAACAAATAAACAAACAAACAAATAAATAAATCTTAAAAAAAAAAGATAATACTCGACATCATTAGTCATTAAAGAAATGCAAATCAAAACCATAATGAGATACTAGTTCTCACCCCTCAGGATAGCTATTATAACAATTTTTAAAAAAAACCATAAGATCTGTTGGTAAGAATGTAGAATACACTGCTGGTGGGAATATAAAATGGGGCAACTGCTTTGGAAAACAGTTTGGCAGTTCCTCAAAAGGTTAAATATAGAGTTACCATGTGACCCAGAAATTCTACTGTTAGGTATGCATCCAAGACAATTAAAAACATATATCAGGGATCCCTGGGTGGCTCAGTGGTTTGGCGCCTGCCTTTGGCCCAGGGCGCGATCCTGGAGACCCGGGATCGAATCCCACATCGGGCTCCCGGTGCATGGAGCCTGCTTCTCCCTCTGCCTATGTCTCTGCCTCTCTCTCTCTCTCTCTGTGTGACTATCATAAATAAATAAAGAAAAAAATATTAAAAAAAAAACATATATCAACACAAAAACTTGTACATGAATGTTCACTGCAATATTATTTGTGGCCAAAAATGGGGAAAAACCCAAATGTTTATCAACCGATGAAAGACAAAACAGAATGTGACATGTTCGTACAAAGGGATCTACAGTGAACTATTAGTCATTGAGGTACAGACCAGCCTACAACAGGGATGAATCCTGAAAACAGTATGTTAGTTGGAAGAAGCCAGTCACAAAAGATTACATATTACATGATTCCATTTATGTGAAATGTCCCGAACTGCAAATCTATTGACAAACATTAGTGGTTGCAGGGAATAAGAGGAGTGAGGCTGGGGGAGGAGAGGCAGATGGGAAGTCACTGCTAATGGCAAGGGATTTCTTTTATGGGGGATGGAATGTTTTCAAATTCAATTGTAGTGATAGCTGTACAACCTTGCAAATATATGAAGAAAAGCTGAATTATACACTTTAGTTAGGTGAATTGTAAGGTATTAGTTATAGCTCAAAAAAGCTGTTAAGAAAAGTGTGTGTGTGTGTGTGTCCTCATCTATTTCATGGCCTTGGCCCCATCCTGAGTTACAGGATCTGGAAGCTACAGGCCAGATGAGAGACACGCATGAATGGAGCCAAAAAAGCAAGACTATAACCCAACATGAACCCCAGACAGAGCTGGGGTAAACTCGGGGCTTTGTGTGTCTATGTGCATACAACTCCTATCTGGGCTGTTCATGACACAAGAACAAATATGCAATGGCAAAAGAGTTTGGGTCCACAGCTTTGATGATTGTTCTTAAGCTTCTGACCCATGGCTCTGCTTAGAAGATTCCCAGGGTTAGTTTCCCTTGGATTATCAACAAAGTAGACTGGCTTATTCTAGAACAGCACTGCCTAACAGAAATAGAATTCCAGTCACGTGTGTCATTTTAAGTGTTCTACTAGCCACATTTTTAAAATGTAAAAAGAAACGAGTGAAATTAATTTTGATAATATATTTAAGCCAATATATCACAAATATTCTTATTGTAACATGTATGTAATAAAAAATTATTGAGATATTTTACTTTCTTTATACTAAACCTTCAAAATCCAGTGTTTATTTTTATTTATTTATTTATTTTTTTGAGACAGAAATATTTCTATTTTATTAAACCCCTGACATTTTAGCATTTATTTGTTATAGCAACTAGGATTACTTTAATATAAAAATCTTCACATGGCTAACTCTTGTTGCAAAAGCCTCTGCTTAAATGTCACCTCCTTACAGAAGCCTCACTCAACACTCCAACTGTTTTAGATCTCCTGTCTCATACTCGGTATCTCTTTTTATTATTATCTCAAAACTTTTTATGACCTGGTGTGTGAGAGTGCATGTGTGTGCTGGATGGTGCTCTTCACCACCACTAGCACAAGAGCTCACCGTTGGTCGGAACTTTGCTCAGTTTGCACTATCTCAGTTTGCACTAGCCACATTTTAGGTGCTCATTCAGTAGCCACGTGCAGCTAGTGGCTGCCATATTGGACAGCGCAGTTCTAAATCTGGTTATGTTGCAAGATGAGTATTCTCAAAGCCTGGTATTTTAGAAAATATGAATAATAACAAGCGCTAAGGAGGAAGGCTTAGTGAGGTGAAGCGCCTGGCCTGAGGCCTTAACACTGATAAGCGGCAGTGGTTAAGAGCAGAGTCTATCATCAGATGAGAATTATCTTCTCCATGGGATTGATGCGAAATGACAAGAGACCCTCATGGGAAGGGACTGGCACAGTGTCGGGCTCACATCCACCATGAGAGATATGAGGGGCTATTGGAGAGGAGGTAGAGGTCATTCGGGGTAACTAGGGTAACTAGCTGGAGGCACCGTGCACCACGGTAACTAGCTGGAGACACCGTGTACCAGCTCTGAGATATCTCCCCAAGATCTCCCCCCTGAAAAACTTGTATCACTCACTGGACTGGTGGGTGAAAACACTCCAAGGCTCCACATAGATCCGTCATCCTCCGGGGGCTCCTGCTGGCCATTCCCCTGGCGCACTGCTCTGGCCACCTCTCTCACACTTCTGGAAGACTGCTGGTCCGAAGCACTTCCTGAAGGGACAGCTTGGGCAGGGCCCAACTGCTGCAAACCGAGGGTGTCAGGTGCCTGCACAGGCGGCTCTTGCTTGTGGTACCCATCTTGGATCTCAGGGGATGCCTGGGCCAGAAGGGGCTCTGCGGGTACATCAAACGGGATGCTCGTTTCCCGGCTGGGGAGGAACAGCGAGGCTCGTCCTGTGGGAATCTCCACTTCTCCGCTTAGTCTGTTGGTTGGCACAGAGTTTACCCGGGCTTTGGTGAATTCCGACAACACCCTAGAAGTTTTTAAACAAAGAAACCTGTGTGACAGGTTGTCTGTGAGAATGCTCAAGGCTACTGGGGCAGTGGTTATGAATGGAAAACTGCTGTTATGTGATTTTAAAACCAAAATAAACAACACTCTCCTCATCATTCATTGCTCCCTTGTTTCCACACAGCCCTCCTCTGACACTCCTCATGAAGCTTCTCCCCAGCTGGGACTTAGGCAGAGTGGATGGCCAAGTGACCCAAGGTCCCAGGATCTCCAGTGACAAAGCTCACAAAGCTGTGGAAAGGACTGATGTGAACGGAAACTACCCATTGCTTTTGCTTTCTGAACAGGCTACTGCGGGCCTGGAGAGCTTGCTCGGCCAAGCAAATGGCTGTGTAGGCAATCATTTCCTCATGCTATTGTGGCAGAGCCCCAGGGAATAGTGTGTGAGAGCCGGGCTCCCCAACAGCACAAACAGCTGAGCCCCAAGAACCCACTCCCCAGGAAGTGGACTTAGGTGAAGTGAGAACCCACTCTGTTCCTGGAACATTCAGTGGACAGCAGGGTGGGGGTGAGTGCAAGGGCTAGTGTACCTCAGACCCAGACTGCATGTAGAGTCAGAGAAGCCTGCTGTTCTAGGAACTGCTACTGGAGATTGGTGTACACAAGGTACACGAGTGTGTACACAAGTATATGTGGGGTGTGCACCTGCTAACTCCTCCAATGGGACTGGCTCTTCCTGCCCCTCAGTGGTGCTTCGGGGCTATAGGGAGCCTTCTGTACACATACACACACATACTCACACGCACATGAAAACATACTTCTGGGCCTTCTAAAAGGCCCACCGGCTAGTGGCTGCTCCCCCTTCTCCCGAGGCTTCTGGGAATACAAGATCTATTTCTGAAGTAAACCCATTTGCTGTTTCCTCCTCTGCTTATGAACCCAGTCGAGTATGTCATAGGCAAATGAAGATTTAAAGCTATCTGGTACCCAAGAGATTGCACATATCTGCCCTAATGGCTTAGACTAGGTCAGAAGATATGTCAAACTCCCTTTAATGTCACCTTATGGAAATTTTTTACCTTAATGTCTTCTGACTGAGCTCTGCTCTTATCTACAACATCACAACCCTAAACCACATTTCAAGACATGGTAGCTAGTCAAGTATTGGTGACCAACCCGTGCATTTAGGGGCAACTGATTTTTCAACCCAAGACATTTCAGTGGAGGAAGAATAGTCTTTTCAACAAATGGTGCTGGGATAAGTGAATAGTCTCATGCAAAAGAATGAAGTTGGATTCCTATCTCACAGCATGTAAAAAATGAACTCAAATGGTTTAAAGACCTAAGGTTAAGAGCTAAAGAGAGAAAACTCTTAGAAGGAAACAGGTATAGATTTGGATCAGGGGATGGTTTCTTATATGACATCTAATAGATAAGCAACCAATAAAATATAGTTAAGTTGGACTTCATCAAAACTAAAAACTTTTGTGCTTCAAAAGGATACTATCAAGAAAGTAAAAAGACAACCCAGAGAATAGGGAAAAAATTGTATATCTGATATATAAGTATTATCATATATCTGATAAAGGTCTAATATCCAGAATATACAGAGCTCTTAATAATTCAACAGCACTAGAACAAATAATCCAATTGAAAAATGGGCAAAGGATTTACAGAGACATTTCTCTAAAGGTATACAAATGGACAGTAAGTACATGAAAAGATGCTCAATATCATTAAATAGTAGTAAAATAAAAATCAAAACCATAATAAGATACTACTTTGTGCCACTTGGATGCCAATGATTAAAAAAAAGAGAATACTAAGTGTTGGCAAAGATGTAGAGAAAGTGAAACTCTTACACACTGCTGGTGGAAATGTGAGATGATGTAGCTTTTGTGAAGAAGTTTGGTAGTTCCTCAAAAAGTTAAACAAAGAGTTACCATATGACTCAACAATTCAACACATGGGCATATAGCCCTGAGAATGAGAAGACAATGTCCACAGAAAACTTGTACATGAATGTTCATAGCAATATTATTCATAATAGCCAAAAAGTGGGAATAAAATAAATGCCCACTAACTGCCGAACAGACAAACAAACTGTGGTATATCCACACAATAGACTATTCAATCATGACTATAACACAGATGGACTCTGAAAACATACTAAGTGAAGGCAGGCAGTCACAAAAAGCCACATATTGTATGATTCCATTTATATTCAATGTGCAGAATAAGTAAATCAACAGCTAATGGGTACGGGGTTCCTCACAGGATGAGGAAACTTAAACCACTGAATTGGACACTTTAAAATGGCAACTTTATGCTATGCGAATCATATCTCAAACAAGTGGGTGACCTATCAGATGACAGTGTAAATGTTTTGGTAGAATAGTTATGGGGGAAGACAGGTCGGTACTGGTTCTTACTCTCAGCATCACTCTAAAAATAGACCAATGAGAATCCAAGAGCACAGCTTGCAGCAAACAGGCACGGGACACAAAGGGGTAATTTCCACAGGCAGCGAAGGAAGGGACATTTGCTAACCAATTGCATGTGTCCAAACCATTGTGACAGAATGAGGCCAGTTTCTGAAATGAACTAGGGAGGCAGATTTTTGACAGATGTCCCCTGTGAGGTCCCAGGTCCTCATGAAGTCCTGAGAGGTTGGGTGGCAACTGGTTAAAAGCAGAGCCCCAGCATCCTGGCTTTGGCTGGCACACTGCTGTGGCCCCACATAGGTTCCTTAGTTCGTGGACTTTATTCCTTTACCCATAAAACAGGCATATTAACAGCATCCACCTTTTGTGACTGTGGTAAAGGCTATGTGAGATAACAGGCAAAATGCTTAGGAGAGTGTCTAGCACAAAGTAAGTACTCAATAAACAGTAACCTCAATTTGTTTCTGTGGCTGTTCTTATCATCACTGGTAAAACTGCTTAGCTTCCATGTTCATGAATATTAAAATGTAAGGAAAGGAGAATTATGGAAATATTCACTTGCATTATGAAAATGCTTATCAATGAATCCTAATCTGTAAGACAAATTTTATTTATTTTTATTTGTATTTTTATTTTAAAGATTTTATTTATTTATTCGTGAGAGACACAGAGAGAGAAAGGCAGAGACACAGGCAGAGGGAAAAGAAGGCTCCATGCAGGGAGTCTGACGTGGGACTCGATCCCAGGACCACAGGATCATGATCCTGCCCTGGGCCACAGGCAGATGCTCAACCGCTGAGCCACCCAGCGTCCCTGTAAGACAAATTTTAATGACAGAGTAGACTGGGTGTTGGAATAAGAAATGCCAAGCTTGTGTGATAATTTAGAGCTTCTGACAAATCAACACCAAGGTCAAGGTCAAGTTCACAGAGCCTCACCAGAATCAGTGCCAGTTGTCAGGACCCAAAGCGAATAAGAAAGATATACATCAAGTGGAGAAAAGTGCTAGAGATGAGGGTCTTTTTTGTTTTGTTTTTTGTGTTTTTTTTAGAGATGAAATTTTGAAGAACAGGCAAAAGAAAGAAAAATTTCAAGACCTTTGAAGAAAATGCAACATTGGACTGAAACCACTCCAGTCCTTCCACTTTTGTTCTGTCTAGCTCAGGGCAGTGTTTTTCAAAAACTGTCTATTCAAAAATTCGAGAGTGCCTGGGAGGCTCAGTAGGTTAAACATTTGCCTTTAGGTCAGGTCATGATCTCAGGATCCGGGGACTGAGCCCCACATCAGGCTCCCTGCTCATTGGGCAGTCTGCTTCTCTCTCTCCCTCTGCCCCTCCCCCCTTTATGAGGTGGTCTAGCACCACTGCCATGCTCTTTTCCTGAGCATGTGGACTAGCGTGTTGCAGTTCATGGCACTGTCTGGTGGTCAGGGGCACTAATAAAAGCACAGAGGAGGGCTGCATATGCAAAAAATCATTTCCCCCAAGAGCAGGCCTTATAACAATGACATTTGACAAATACCACTACCCACAGTTTTGCAGCTGTGTATATAGAGATGAACAGTGGGAGAACTGATGTCACAGGATGCCAGTAGTAAAATGACAATGATACCACCTACTGGAGCACTCATCCTATGTCTGACACTGCTCTAAGCACTTGACATACCTTAACTCATTAATTCTTCTTAGCATTCTTATCCCCATTTTGCAAATGAGAACATCAAGGTCAGAAAGGTTGAATGAATGCCTTGCTCAAGTCAGGGAGCTGGTTGATGGAAGACTCCAGTAGTGTGGCTCTGACTCCACACTCCTAACCTTTGGACTGGAGTCGTGCTACTCAGTGGTCGCTGTAATTCAGACCCAACCAACACAAAAGAAGCCATTCAGGGCATCAATCCTCTATTCACAAAGCAAACTGCAATTTGATTTCCAGAAAACATTAAATTAATACATCTCATTTAGAATGTTACGTGTTTTATACTTTATGTTTAATTTGTAGAGTCGTGATTTTAAGGTTATAAGAGTTATAAGCACATGGTATACATGCCTAATTTTAAGTCACAAATATAATAAAATTAAGTGAACTCTTAAATGTTGATGACAATCTTTACCCTTAAGACATACCCTCTAAGAAGAGCTGGTGTCTGGGGATACGCAAAGACCAACTTCAAGCCCAGCTCTCAGAGGGATGGTGCTGGATGAGTATTTGTTCATTTGCATGTGTTCAGTGATTGCTGCTTCCTCACACCACTGCCCAGCACTGATCTGTACATCCTGACCCTCTTCCCTCGAGTTTTCCCATCACGCCCAGGACAACACTTCCCACCCAGGGTGGACAGTCACTGATTCAATGAGCTGCAGCTGGAATTTTCCAATCACAAGACTCATGAAAGATAAAAGCCAGACACATGACAAAGACACATGGCTGGCCTATGGGAGGAGGGAGGGAGAACGAAGGGCTCCAACAGGTGAATGAACGCCACCAGCCCAGTGGATAGGTAGAGATTGCTCCTTTCCAGTATGTTCTATCTAAATTCTCCCATTTAGGGGTGCCTGGGTGGCTCAGTGGTTGAGCGTCTGCCTTCAGCTTAGGGCATGATCCCAGGGTCTTGAGATTGAGTCCCACATCAGGCTCCCTGCAGGGTGCCTGCTTCTCCCTATGTCTCTGCCTCTCTCTGTGTCTCCCATAAATAAATACATAAACTATTTTAAAAATAAATAAAATAAAAAAATTCTCCCGTTTGATGTTCAAAAGTTCTATCTCATGTGCTCAGTGCTTGGAAGCCACTTCAGGGGTCTACCAGACACTGTTATGTGTGCAGCACACTCCCAGGCATCTGACTGGATTCTCAGACAGTATGAGGGAGTCTCCATTTTAAAGATGAAGAAACAACTTTGTAGAGTTAGCAGTTTTCCAGCTGTTATTGAACTTGTAGGTGATGGAATAAGGTTTGAAATTAGATGCACTGCAAGCCAGTCCATACCAGCACCCAATTTGGTGTTATTTCTACACCAGCTGGGAACCCTATGAAGACCTGAAGCAGGAGGGTGGGGGCACCCAGGAGTAGGTAAGAAGGTCCGAAACACAGGTGGGGGAGCATGGGTCTGGCTGAAGGAAGTACTCAATAAAATACACCATTATCTACCTATTAGATGAACAAATATCCAAAATTTTTTTTTAATATCCAAAAATTTGACAAAACCTTTTGCTGACGAAGCTGAGACAACACAGGTACATTCCTAATGGAGAGTAAATAGGCAGTATCTGTGAAAATCACAGATTAATGTATCCTTTGGCTCAGCAATTCTGTTTCTGGGAATTTACTGAACAGAGATCCTTGCATAGAATCAAAAGATCACATGAACAGAAAGATCACATGAACAGGCTATTTATAGAAATGGTGAACTCCAATGTCCATTAAATACAGGGCTGGTTAGATAAACTAACCAGTGATAGAAAAATATGCAATAAAAAAAATAAAGAAGCTCTGATATGACACTCCAAAAAAAATACTCTGATATTATCTCTTCCAAAACAAGGTGTCAAACAGTGTATTTAAGATAGCTTTTGGAGAAAGGGGTCAGGGATAAGAAATAAAAAACATTAAAAAAATCTGTATATTCATATTTGTTAGATGCATTTAGAAACATCAGAAGAAAATGTAAGGAATTAATAATTATGGTGACAGAGGTGTGAAAGGCTTTTCACTGTATACATTTTTAGACTTTTTCCAACCATAAAAATAGATTATCTATTTTAAAATTACTGTTTAAAAAGCCTGGATAAAGAAGGCTCTGCTTGTGGTAAGCATGGCATAACATAGAGAGATGGTGAATCACTTTGTATACCTGAGACTAATACAACACTGTATATCAACTATACTTAAATAAAAAAAAATTTTTTAAAGAGAAGGCTCTGCCCAGGCTCCCCCTCTAGTCAAGTTCATTGCTCCATACACTCTTCCTCCACACATCTGCTTGGCTCCTTTTGTCTACTATCTCCTCATCATTCAGGGTGTGTGTCCTCCCAAGGCCTTCTGGGAGGTCACAGAGGAGTACCCTTATCCATCATGCTCCATTGCATTTTTGGAATAGTATATATAACTCTGAACTGTTAGTTCAGTCACTGTGCTTCAGAGAAATGAGGTAACTTGCTCAAGTTCACCCAGGGGCAGCGCTGGATGGAGCCTGATCCAGGTCTGAGCCCCACCTAAATCCATTCTCCCCACTGCCCTATATGGCCTGCAGTTACAGGTCCCAGAGACTCTGGTCCCTGAGGGAGAGAGACGATGTCCTCTGTCTCTCTTTATGCCCTTATAGAGGTCAGTGCTCAGTAACAGACAATCACATGCTCGAGGAAGGGAGAGAAAGAGGAAGAGAAGGAGGAAGGAAGGAAGAAAGTGGGGGAAGGAGTGGGGAGGGACACTCACTCTTGCAGAGAGGGGTCTGAATCATCGGCATTTGTTGTCCCCAGGTCTGAGTCGTAGGACATGGGCTCCTCGGAACGGTATGGGTCTGAGCTCTTGGAGCCATTCTCTTGGAGCAGACAGCTATCAGAATTTAGGCTGCAAGACAGCTGGGACGAACTGGCTGTGTCCAGGCTGAGGGAGGAGGCAGTGAGCTTCCTATTCCGTCGGGTCTTATGGCCCGAGTGCTGGACTTCGATGTCCTCTGAGCCTGAGGAATGGGAAATTGAATCCAGAGACTCTTTCCGCTGTAGTTCTGTCCCGGAGGCAGTGAGGGGGTCAAGCTCAGAGAGTGGGCACAGCCCAGAGAGAGCCAGTGGGGTAAGCGTCCACTCGTTCAAGATGGCAGACTTGTAGGAGAGCTCGAATGATAAGGATGTCAGTCCCTGCAGGAAGCTGAGGAGGAACTCCCCCTCCTCGGCATCTCGAAGCAGGGCTGTGGGTTGATAGTACTCGCACAGGCGGGCTGGCTCCTGGAGGAGCAGCTTCAGGTAGCACTCCATCAGGCCATCGTTGAGGGCCAGTCTCAGCCAGGCCCGGCAGCGGCCCACGTCCGTGCTCACGAAGATCAGGTGCTCCAATTCTGAGATGATGTGTCTGGGGATGGGGAGGGCAGACTTGTTTTAAGAAATGATTTCCAATCACTGAGGTCTTGTTTTATCCACTGGATAACAAGAGCCGATAATAATAACTGTAAATATATAGAGGCTGGAAAAAAATCTTGGATAATAGTGCTCTACAAGGAATTTAGAAATAATAAGCCATAACCCCCAGCTTTTTGAGGTCGCTGTCAGGAAGGATAATTGCCATTTTCATTACAACTACCTGGGGGCCCCTGACGTCATGCGCTCTTCCAGCAGATGTCTGATGAGCCCTTAAGTACAAGATCTTTGGAGCTGTGAAGATACAGGGTAAAGACATGGTCCTGCCCTCAATCCAGGTAACTACTTCTCACGGGCACACTGAGGTGAACCATGTTGTCAGGAGGGCTGGGGTGGGAGCCAGCAATTATTTCCAGGTCTTGGTAAGAGAAAGGCCATAGAAAAGGTAGGATCTGAGCTGGCCAAGGGGATTTCGTGAGGTGAAAATGGCAGTGTAACCTTCTAGGCCCAAAGGACTGACAGGAAAAAGGTACCAAGGGCAGGGGAGTGACAGCTCTGTAACAGGAGCGGCGAGCACTCCGATTACAACATGGGGAGGTAGGAAGGGTGGTTGGGTTGCAAAATCAGGTAACGCAGGGTCTTGAGTACCCAACTGGTGGGGCAAAGCGGAGGCAGTGGTCCCCATGCCCGGCTGTGCATCAGAATCACCTGGAAACTTGGTCAGGATACAGATTCTGTGGCCCCCAACCTAACCAATCAGACTCCAGGCTAGCATTTGAGAGCCTGAGAGTTTCTGTACAGGAAAGTGATTCAACCACAGTGGTGCGCCACTCTGGATCAGATCAGATCCTACAAGTACCAAACTGAGTTCCTGAATCCTCGGTCTGACGTAAACGCCCCTCAGCGTCCTGCGCATGTCTTGCCCGTGAGAGTGCAGACCAGGTTCCACAGTGCTCAGTGAATGAGCTTGGGTTAGCTGAAGCTCAGTCAATGCTGCCCCACTGACTGAGCTAAGGAAAGACAGAATGAGATAAAGAGGACAATTAGGAAGCCACTGTTACCCAGGAGTGGGGTAAGAGCCTGAGAGTGGGGAGTGGCAGTCAGCAGGAAAAGAGAGATAAGACTGACAAGGCACCTTCAGGCAGAAGGTAGCATTAAGTAGCCCGGGGAGGAACAGTGCCAGCTACTTGCTCCACAGCCCAGGCACTTAGCAGCAGGGCCACAGAGGCAAGTGTCCTAGGGTCAATATTCAGATACTCTGGATTCCACTTTTTATAAAAAATGCCATACCTTGTCCTGAGTATAATATAGCTGTTGAAACATTCTAAGGCAGGGTCAGCAAACTTCTTTTGTAAAAGGGCCACATGGTAAAGGTTCTAGGCTTAGTGGACCACACATTCTCTGTTGCAACGACTGAAGTTTGCTACAGTGTGGTATAGAGGTGGCTCTTGCTAAAGGTGACCAGCCATGGGCTTGAAGCACCCCGAGCCGTTGCTGAGGGCTAAGGGGCTTCTGAGGCTTAGTCTAACAAAACCCCTACCTCGCCCATCTCCATTCTAGAACACAGAGTGTCTCTGTTGCTTTCTCATGCAGCTGGACAAAGGAAGCCCCAAGTCCCACACTCTGAAGTTCCTCCCCCACCCACAGGTCCCCAGCTGATCTCACTTGTGGGTGACAGCTTTCAGGAGGGGCCAGAAGACAGGCTGAGGAAGAGGCTTCTGGTGGGCGCTTTTCTTCCTTTTCCCTCCAGTCTCAGCTCGGATGTGCTTGGCGAGCAGGCCGTGGATAAATACGGCCTCCAGGGCACTGCACATGGTGTTGGCATCTCCATCCTCGCTAGTGACCACTGTGTCCGAGGACACGTACTGCTTCTGCAATGCCTTCACGGATCCCACTAGCTTCTTCTTGATGACCTAATCAGTGTCAGACATAACACAGGCTTTAGAAGATCCTGCCATGTAACTGCTTATTGCCAAATACACACCCACAAATGTGTATGCATCTATGCAGTACATAGACATGGAGCAAAACTTGCATGGCTAATTATAGAAAACAAAGACAAGGCATGGAGAAAAAAAGGAAAAATCACATACTTATATCATCCAGAGATAGTTTTTTTTTTGCAAAAATATTTTATATTTTATATTATTAAACTGAACTTCAAACAAAAACAACAACAAAAAAAGGAACTGAACTTGAGTGAATTGATAGCCATACATCCTGTGTTTAAGTACTGGTTCCATCACCTTTACAGCTATTGGAGCTCAGGCAATCCACCTACGGCAGTGGTGAGGCTTTTTATGACTGACTCCATCAAGAGGCACCAAGTGCTGTTTTCAAACATGAAAATAAGAGCATAGGGACGACACCTGGGTGGCTCAGTGGTTGAGCACCTGTCTTCAGCCCAGGGCATGATCCTGGAGTCCTGCGATTGAGTCCCACATTGGGCTCCCTGCATGGAGCCTGCTTCTCTTTCTGCCTATGTCTCTGGCGCTCTCTCTCTCTCTCTCTCTCTCTCTCTCGCATGAATAAATAAATAAAATCAAGAAAAGAAGAAAGAAAGAAAGAAAGAAAGAAAGAAAGAAAGAAAGAAAGAAAGAAAAAAAAGAAAAAAGAAAAGAAAAGAAAGAAAAGAAAAGAAAAGAAAGAAAAGAAAAGAAAAGAAAAGAAAAGAAAAGAAAAGAAAAGAAAAGAAAAGAAAAGAAAAGAAGAGCATGGTCTACACTGAGAAAGATCCAACACCTGGCATAGGCCCAGGTTAGTGTCAGCTTTGTCTGTCACCAGCTGGGTCACCTCAGACATTTCACTTAACCTCGCTGAGCTTAATGTCCTCATCTGTTAAATGGAAAAAATACCTCCTGAACTTCAGCACTGCAGGGGATTACCCTGAGGGCAGGACTTGGCTTTTAATCATCTTTGTGTTCTCGACACTTGGCACAGTTCCTGGCACATATATAAGTACTCAGTGAATATTTGTTGAGTAAGTAAATTTTAAAATACATATACATAAAATCCTTTGGAAATTTAAAGGCAGTTCAGTCATAATCTGAGCATGTCAAAATGTCCCGAGTGTTTTGAAAAGGACTAGAAGGGAATGCAGAAAAACTGGTTGGAATTATTAACTGATAGAGTTATGGATATTTTACTGTTTTGTTTTTATTTTAGCCCAAACAGTTCATGTTTTCTGAAAAGTCCAATGTTCTTTTTTTACAACAGCTTGAATGAGGCATAATTTACATAGCATAAAATTCACTCATTTAGAGTACACAGTTCAATGGTTTTGCTATATTCACAGAACTGTGAAACTATAGCCACTACCTAGTTTTAGAACATTTTCATTGCCTCAGAAAGAAACACTGTGCCCATCAGCAGTCACTCCCTGTACCTCTCTCCCCCCATCACAAGCAACCACTCATTTACTTTCTATCTTTGTGGATTTACCAATTCTGGACAGTTTCCCTAAGTGAAGTCATACTGGGTGTAGCCTCCTGGATCTGGCTTCTTTCACTTGGCATGTTTCCAAGGCCTGTCTATGCTGTGGCACATAATAGGACTTCATTCTTCTTTACTGCCAAATAATATTCCATTGTGTGGACACCCCACATTTTATTTACCCATTCATTGATTAATAGACATTTGGGTTGTTTCCACTTTTTGGCTATAATGCTGCTATGAACATTCAAACAAAAGTTTTTGTGTGGACAGAAGTTTTCAGTTCTCCTGGGTACATACCTAGGGGTGGAACTGCTGGGTTGTATGTTGACTCCAGGTTTAACTTTTTGAGCAACTGCTAAACCTTCCCATAATGGCTGTACCATTTGACATTCCTGCCAGCAGTGTGCCAGGGTTCTAATTTTTTCTACAACATCACCACTTACTATTATGTCATTTTGATTTGAGGCATCCCAGAGAGTGTGGAGATGTCTCTTGTGATTTTGAATGCATTTGTCTAATGTCTAGTGATGTCAGGCATCTTTTCATGTACTTATGGGTCATACCTAACTCTGCTTTGGAGAAATCTTTGCTCTTTAGGTTCTTTAGGTAGCCTATGTTGAATCACCACCATTTTTTTTGTAAATTCCCATTTTATCACCAAAAAGATGTTCTAGAAAGGGCAGGATATCCTCAGAGCCTGCTCCTGCTATAGCTTTCTCAGCCTAAGGCCTCACTTTCTGGACAATACTCATTCATTTCAAAGTGAGAAAAATCAATGAAATGGCTGTCCTGGGCATTCTTCCCCACTGTTGAGCCTCCCTCGCTGCCTACCGGGATGGCAGCCCGGGGGTCCATTCTCCAGCACTGAGAGCATTTCCACTCACACAGCAGCTCCCTCGGAGAATCACATGACACCTGCAGAGACAGATGGTGGCCAGATGAGCAAGTTCCAGCTCACCACCCCGAGCCAATTCTTCCCTCTACCCGGAGCAGGTAGCAGCAGGTCAGCCCATCTTCCTCAAACTGCAGTGCAAGGGCCTTTGAATACAAAAGTAAAATCTAAGAGTGGATTTGAAGGAAGGAAATGAGGAAGGAAAACAAATCTGAGGACTTGGTACACTCCAAGTAATCACGGAAAGGGCTGTGGACTCCACACCAAATGGCTGCACCAAAGGTAGGCATGAAAGGCTGATTCAGACACAGAGCTAAGGATGCAAGGGGGATACTGCAGCAGAAGGTGCTGAGAGCCCACAAGGACCAGGAAGCAGGGGCTCACAATTTATACTCGGGGCCTGGGCCCTGCAACTGCCCCCTCTGACTCCTGTCCCAGTCTAGTGTCTGCCAGCTCAGACAGCGACAGGGACAACTGAAACAGCTTCTGAAGGTGGGCGGGGAGGGGGGGGCTCTCTTGCTACACATCTGCCTCTCCTTTAGGCACAAGGGTCTAGGCTTGAGCAGCACAGCGACATGTCTAAAGGGAAAAATATGGGTCTGACTCTCAATTTGCCAGTGACCAGCACTAGGCATGCTGGGCCACCGATAACATCAGACCTCTCAAATGCAGATATAAATGCGGAAGATGCCTAGCACAGGGCCTGAGGATACCAAGGAGAAATGCCATCTACAACCCTAGTGTACGTGGCCATCCCAACCTGCAGGCAAAAGAATGCCAGTGCCTGAAAGAGTAGGTGCAAATAATTGGAAGTAGATCCCTCAGGGTAAATTCCTCAGGGCTCCAGCTTCCTGGGGTGGGGGTGGGGGTCTTTGAGGTGGGGGAGACTTTAACCTGAGCCTGAGGAGGCTGCTGGCTGGCCTGGCTCCTCCCCAGCCACTTGGATTGACCAGGATGGGGCAGGCACCTTCCCTTCTACATAGATCACTAATGACCCCACAGCTGAGCATGAGGGGGCACAGAAAGATAAGTCATCGCTATCTCAAAAACTCATGGCCCAAATAAGTTAATAAAACCAAGGCATGGTTAATGGATTTTGTACTCTTTACGTATATTGCTTCTTGCATTCCTCCTAATCACCCTAGGAGAGCTGTTTTATTATCTTGATCTAGCAGATAAGAAATAGAAGCAGACTCAGGTCAAGGAACTTCCCAAGGTGCCAGGGCTGATAAGTAGCAGGTTCCAGCACCTCCCACCAGGGCAACATCAATCCTTCTGGAAGAGATGAGTGTGAGCCGGGGTAAGGGGTGGGTGGGATGAAGCAGAGGGGTCTGGAAGGAGGGCTTTTCAGTTGGGGGCCCAGGTGAAGGGGTGCAAGGGAATACCAAGGTCAGTTTGGTGGCAAAGATTTACAGAACAGTGGAGCAGATAGAACAGCAGAGTGGCCCTAAATGATGTTAGATGCTCTGACTCAAGCCCTGGCCTTTGGAGCTGGCCAAGGACCCAGAGCCAAACTTCCTAAGGAAGGACACACAGACGGAGGAGGTGTGTGTGAAGGATGGCCCCCACAGAATTAGCTCTGGCCAGCACATGACAGACCACCAGCAACCTACCCTCCTCCCCAGCCACATCCCCTGTCTGACTGCCTCTCCCTTCACCATATTCCTGGCTCCTATTCACCTGGAGTCCTATCCTCCTCTGCAGACCAGCTCCATGCTCTGGGCACCACGGCGATGGGAAAAGAGGATGGGCTGCAGTCTGAGTCCCTCCTGAAACTGTGTCTGATCCTAGAGGCAGGGTTCCTTCAATGCTACCCCGTGCAGCCCCGCATCAAATCAGGTTCTCGGGCTCCAAGACCCTGGCATCCAATCCCTTTCAGCAATTTCAGAAGGCTAGGGCCTCCCTTCAGGCCTGTCCTTCTAGACAGAGACTCAAGTTCCAAAGATGCCATTCCCTCAGCCAGCCTTATGACTTGGACCTCAACATACTGAATAGTAGGTCCATTAAGGGCTCATTAATTAATTAACCAAAAATAATAGAGTATTCATTGGAGGGATGGAGGCTTATTAGTGAGTGCATGCTCTGGCCAAGACAGGGTCTGCTAAACAAACAGAGTCAATTGATGATGAGAGGTCAGAGCAGGACTGGATAGGAGACAACTGCAGCCTAAAACAAAGTGTCAGAAAAGTCACAAAATGACAACAGCACAGAGAAATCCAGGAGGCCAGCCACTTGACAATTCACAAAATAGGACTGAGACTTTGGGGTCAGGCAAAAGTTAAGGGTGTACCTTTCTTTGCAGGTAGCCAAAGCACCCTACCTAGACCTGTCCCACAATGCCTCAGGGAGGCAGGAAACTGGCTCAGAGGCAGGAACGTGACAATCTATGACGTGAGATCTCTGGGCTTTGGGTCTCCTGACTGCTAGATCAGCATTCCAGCAGGCTCTTGGGTGGCCTAGACCCCCAATCTACCATCCTATGAGACTAGCACCACTTCCTATCCTCAGAATAATCTTCACTAACACCAAGAACCAAACCAAAGAGGGGGTGTCTCTTCAGGAGACCAGAGCTTCAAACATACCTGGTGCCACCCTAAGTCTACCTCTGCCCCTCAGTACGGATTTGCCGTGGCATGGGATCTCATTCTCTGATATTTTTTAATTCTTAAAACAATCCTGTGAGAGGAGGATGATTATCCCACATTTCACAGAGGAGAGAACTGAGGCTCAGTACAAACAGGCCTCAGGTAAGGGACAGAATTCTCTGATTTCCTCATTCCAGGTCCTGTGCCTTTTACCAGATCAAACTGTCTCAGGTCCTTGGTTCAAAGAGTTGCAGGCAAATTTATTACTCATAGACCCTTTAGAGGCACTCAGAAGCTCCATTTTATCAAAGAAAGCCTAAAACCAACAAGAAACAATCTTGCCCATCAGATCTGTAGCGTACCAAAGGGGCAGTCCCAACACACTCAGGTGCCACATCTCTAACAGGAGGTTTTATAAATGGAAACTGGCACTGGGACCCCAACTTTCCCAGAAAGGACCACGGAACTTGCTTCTAGATTAGTGGAGCTTGCTTCCAAGAACTGCCCTGTTCCCAGGCCAGCCCTGTGGACACTCCCAAAGTCCCCCTGGAGCACAGGTCCTTTCCGTGGTGGCTAGGTTTAAGAGCTGTCCTTTCTTAAATGTTCCAACATGAAGTTAGGAAGGAAGTATTCTGCATGATTTTGTTACATAACTTATATAAACATCCAATTTCACTTCCTCCAGAGACTAAGGAAGAATGAAAAGAGGAGAAGGGCTCAGATGAGACTTACTTTAAAAGAAGAAAGGGATGACCTGGCTTCACCGCTTTTGAAACACTCCATTCATCAGTAAACAGCAACCTCCTCTTCTCGGAGACTTCCCCGCCATCCGTGACAGCCTCGTCTCTAAGGCCTGAATCTGATCCTGCACCTGGCTGTGCAGAACAACAGGCTGGTGTTTAAGCCCTCCAGCTGCTTTACCAGGTGATGAGTCAGGGTTTTCAGTTGGAAATGAATGACAAAGTTATCATCTGATTCAGAAAGGCAGCTGATCCTTAGACGTGTGAGTGCTGAGTGAGTAAACAGTACCTCCTTCTACCTGAAGAGAGCTGGGGTTCTGGACAGGAGTCCTGTGAGGGGTGGGATGGGTGTGTGTGTGTATGGGGCCAAAGGCAACTAGGCCTTTGAGGCAACTGAATATCAGCTGGAGGGCAAGAAACTTGTAGCTCATGATTCCCAGTCTAAAGGCTAGTGGGTGAGGCCAGAAATGTGAAGTCTATGAACACTGGGTATCTTTCTTTCCTCCTTCCCTCCTCCTATTCAACAACACCGACATCTCCCATATTCTTCTTCTCCTTCTCCTTCTTCTTCAATATCTCTTTATTTGAGAGAGAGCAAGAGCGAGCACACTCACATGAACGGGAGGAGAGGCAGAGGGAGAGGCAGAGAGAGAATCTTAAGCAGGGTCCATGGCCAGCATAGAGCCCAATGCAGAGCTCAATCTCATGACCCATGATATCAAGATCTGAGCCAAAACCAAGAGTCAAACACTCAACTGACTGAGCCACCCAGGTTCCCCACATCTCCCCCATATTCTTGTTCCACATCCCTTAGGATTCTAGTAAGGACTAAACTCTGAATGAATGAAAGCAGAAACTTTGCCTGACTCATTCAGCATTGCATTTCTAGTGCCTAGAAGAGTGCATGGCACACAGTGGTGCTCAAAATATACTTGATGAATGAACAGATGAATAAAATAAAAAGGCTCAGGGCAGGGTATCTCCATTTCAGACACTAAGAAGTGGAGGTATACAACTTTTCAATGGTAGGGTCACTGTGGAACCCCTGCCATTACACCAACCTGCCAACTGGCTGAAGACCCTTTCAGATATATCACGCCTCCACGAAGGGATACCGAAGGTAGACAGGCATTCAATTTTCAAAGAAGTGAGACTATAAATGGCAAGCAAAGACAATGGGTCCTCTTTGGGGCCCTTTACAATTACTGTCAAACAGCCAATCTCTTGGGGCCTGGTCACCAGAACTTAGAGGGGATGTGAATCCAAAAAGCCCAGGAAATTATAAATGTTAACAAATGGGCCTGGGTGCCTCAAGAATGTCTAGCTACTCTGGGGGAACTTGGCTCTCTCAGTTCAAGGGCAATCAAAATGGTCAAAACTTAACGATCCAGCACCTACAAAAAGAGGAAGCAACTCAAAAGCCTCCAAACCCACCTAGCCATCAGCTTCCCCAGGATCCACTCACCTACACTCTTCACAACATGTAACATCACGTCTAGTACTGTGTTCCCTGTGTTCAGTACTGGGACTAACTTGCAATCAGCTCTGGCTGGGAGGAGCCCCGGTGAGGGTCGTCTCTAAATGCCAGGAAAACCTTCATGGGCATGGGTCTGTGACCACAGCCAACCCCACATAGTGCAACCCCCTGGGTTTCTACAGATTACAGTCCAAAAGGCAGTGATAAGCTTCCAGTGTCCCAGGCTGAATGAGTAGCCATCCCTCACCTTCCAGGTATTTGGATGATAAGGTACCATTGCAGCAGCCAACACAAGTAACATAATATGAATGCTAGAAACACAATCCTTGAGGACAGGTGCAGGAGAGCAGACATTCAGGAAAACCTCTTGAACCACGGGACATAGATCTCTACTCCTCCACACTTACTTACCATCTGAGGCCCTGTACCAATGGAGCTACTCAGTAACTACCCGGCTCTGAAAAAGCACCTGGATTGGCTGTTGGGGGGCAGCAGGTGGGGCTGGCAAGAGACTGCACTAAGTTTTCAGATCAGATGGGGACCGCATTAAGGGAAGAATGGGCACAGAACTGAGAGGAAGAGATGGGGGCATGGAGGCCTCATTTTAAGAAGATTGGGTTGGGGTGGTAGGAACTGGGGCGGCAAGAGTCGGGGGCAGTTTAGCAAAGATGAAGTGTTCTCAGGATGGCTGCAGGTGGAAAGAAAGCATGTGGTGGGCTGGGAAGTGAGGGCTTGAGTCGGTGTGGACAAGAAGATGCATCGAAGACTTGGGATAGGGCAGAGATCAGAGCTATCAAGAAGGGGGTGAGCTCAACAGGGCATCCGCTTGGATGGCAGGCATTGAATAAGGGTGGGTGGAGGTGGGTGTTAGGGCTGAGCAGACCTTCCGGGACTGGGATAAGAAAGCTGGGTCAGAAAAGGGGAAAGCCATAGCGGTGGGGCTCAGGGGAGGTTGGCGTGGAGCACCGGGATTGCCACAGGGGTTGAGGGGTGAGGATGTGATGCCTCAGAGGGCGGAGGAGGGATGTGTCTGCGCTCGGGGTTGGAACTGGACTCCCAGGGGGTCAAGAGTGTGGCTGCATTTACGCGACGCCAGGGGCGAGGGGGTGGGGGTACGTGCTGGGCTCGGGTCCCCGTCGGGAGAAGATGGAGGGGGCGGTCAGCAGGGGCTGTGCGGGCTGAAGGCTCGGCTCCGAGGGGGTAGGGCGCGGGCTTACAACGGGGAAGGCAAAGGGTTCTGAAGCAGGACAGCGCAAAGGCGACCAGGGGTCGGGACCACGGAACGCGCCCGCCGCCCGTTCGCATCTCGACCCCGCCCCCCTCCCCCCTCCTCCCCCTGACCCCGGACTCACCAGAGCGAGCGGGGAGGGGGCGGGGTCGCTCCTGGCCGCTGCAGCCTCTCAGCCTCCGACCCGACGCTCCGGCCTCTCCGCCACCGACGCCCGGAAACTGCGCTCGAGGCGCCTGACGCCAACCCGGCGGTTGGGCGCTCGGCCCCGCCCCCGGCCCGCGGAGCCAATGGCGGGGCGGGAGGAGCCGCGGGGCGGGGCCAACGTTCCCGAAGCCGAGTTCCCCAACGGCCAGCGGGTGAGCGGTCTGGGAGGCTTGGACTCCACTAAGGGGAGAGGGAGATCCGCCTGCAGAGGTGAGGCCACTAAGCGAGGTCACCGACCTAAGAGGAGCTTGGCCCAAGGCCCGCCTCTAGCAGTGTCTGCGTCAGACTAGATCCCGGCTTCTGGGTCCGTGATCTCGCCTGGCCGCAGCGCCATGCGTGTAACGTTGGCCTCCTGAGGGGTAGGTTCCCACTGGTAAAATCAGACCAGTGACGTCTACGCTATTTTTGCCTCCCTGAGGGCATGGGCGCTGGTGGTGCTTGCAGCCCGGGGGCTCTGAGGGAAAAAAGTATACGTGTTTTGACCCTATCTTGTACCAACAGGGCGTCTTTAGCTCACCGCTCCCTCCTCCTCGGGACTTTCTCAGGTACCTGCCCATCAGCCCCTGAGGCACAAACCTGGAGGATCTGGTTCTTCTCATCTAGCCAGGTACTTGTGTGTCTGCTTTCCTCGGTAGAGTTGACATTTCTTTTGCAGGTGGACTCAGAACAAAAGGTCCAAAGTGTGTGAGAGGGGGGATGTCTGCTTTGGTCACTTCTCACCTGCAGGCTTTGGTCCAGCGGGGAGCGTAGGGCCTGAGTGTGGGGACAGTGCCCAGAGGCAGAGGTACTACTAACTGCATGTCCAGGGGGACTTTGGGAGTATTTATAGGGCTGGCCTGGGAACAGGGCAGCTCTTGGAAGCAAGCTCCACTGACCTGGGCCAGGGGTTCTGTGACCGTTTCTGGGAAGGTTCGGGTTCAGTGCCCGTTGCCGTTTATAAAAAAAAATGGCTGGTGGAGATGTGGCACCTGAGTGTGTGGGGGCTGCTTCTCTGGTAATGATCTCTCCGGGAGTGAGAACCACTTCTCGGTTTCAGACTAGATGAGGCTGAGTGCATTCAGTATGGGTAATAGTTGAGGACGGGGAGCCTCGGTGTCCATCGGAAGATGAATGGATAAAGAAGAGGTGGTTCATGTATACAACGGAATATTCCTCAGCCATTAGAAACGACAAATACCCACCATTTGCTTCGACGTGGATGGAACTGGAGGGTATTATGCTGAGTGAAGTAAGTCAATCAGAGAAGGAAAGGGAGGTGGGCGGGGGGTGGGGGTGACTGGGTGACGGGCACTGAGGGGGGCACTTGATGGGAGGAGCACTGGGTGTTATTCTGTATGTTGGCAAATTGAACTCCAATAAAAAAATTAAAAAAAAAATAAAATAAAATAAAAAAATAGTTGACGTGTGGGTAGCCCGGTTGGCTCAGCGGTTTAGCGCCGCCTTCAGCCCAGGGCCAGATCCTGGAGACCCGTGAATGAGTCCCCATCAGGCTCCCTGCATGGAGCTTGTTTCTCCCTCTGCCCGTGTCTCTCATGAATAAATAAATAAAATATTTAAAAAAATAGTTGAGGAGGAAGTTAGGAATAAAGAGATAGAGGCAAAGTATTTTCTGGGTGTTGAACAAGGTGGAAAGTAAGGGATTTACTAGGGAAATCCCATTTCCTAGGCAAAAGGATAGTGTTTCTGGTAATAATTAGCACATTCAATACCATCAGTGTCTTGACTCAAGCATGCCCTCCCCCAAATGGAGCAAGCAAGCAATATTCCTCAGTTCTTCCAGTTTTAGTATGTGTGCTGCCGAAGTGAGCACTATTCCTCAGTTCTTCCAATGAATTTTTGCACAGCCACTGTCTGCAAAAGCTGTGGGAACCCCACATAGTAATCTTTTGTCTGGTTTTTCAGGAGCCCAGCCCTTGTCTCTTGGTCTTCTCTTACTTCTCCGGCCTCTCAGCCCCGCTGCTTGTCTTCCTCTCTTCATCTTGCTCTGGTGCACATTTTTACCATTCATGGGCCATGAGTCCACGAGGTAGTTTCCAGCCAGAAAAAAAAATTCACACTGCTCTATCATTTGAACAGTAATAAAGTCACATGCAAAGAGAAGAGAGCTTGAAGGTTATCCTGGAAGAGGCAGCTTTTATCTGAGTCTTGCAGGTGGATAGAGGAAGGGGCATTGCAGGTGAAGAGACTGGCAGAGAAGTGGCTGGTGGGTAGGAGTGCAGGCTGAGCTCAGGGGAGGTCCCCAAGAGTGGAGAGGAAGTTGGACTTAAGAACAGAGTAAGGGGATGGGGCTAGGATGGGAGGGGAGATAAAGACAGATTGGATGAGGGGGGAAAGGAAGGATGCAGACACAGCTGGAGGCCTGTGCAGGAAGGGCTCAAACACTAGCAAACTCAGCTCACAGGCCACTGGTCTGTCAGCTTAGATTTCAAGAACTCCACAGACTTATTTAAAAAGCCAGGTAGGAGAACTGCAGGTATCTGAATTCCCTGCAGACAGGTCCAAGGTGTAGATTCCTGAACCCCATCCCTTCCCTGGAGAGTCACTCTGGGATGGGGTCCAAGAATTTAGGCCTAACCACCTCTGCTGTCCTCTGCCCTCAGCACCAGCGGATCCAAAGCATAAGAAAATATAAGAACCTTTGTCTTATTTTAGGAGCTGAGGGGTAAGGGATTATTAACATTTGGGCAAAAGAGAAGCTTCTATTGTTTGCTAGATAGGAATTGTGATTGGTCCTTGTCAACCACTGGGAAGGTAGGTTGCCATTGTTATCTTCAATAGCACAGATAAGAAAACAGGCTTCAGAGAGAGGCTAAGTAACTTGGGGTCCCAGGGCCTCAGAACTAATAAATAAATGGTAGAGGGAGGACTCTCACCCAACTCTAATTCTAATTAGAGAGTTAGCATAGTTCAGTGGCAGAGCAAGTGGGCTTGGTAGGCGGTAATGCTTAGGTTTGAACACCAGCTCTACCCCATACTGTTTACAGGACCTTCCCTACACTAGTGTGGGCGTTCAGGACAACCAAGCAATGTGAAGCTATGGTTTTCACAGGCCCCTTGAGATATAGCACTGAAGATTGGCAATTAGAAAACAGAAGTAAAGGCACAACACACTATGGCCTCCTAGCCTCAGGCAGAGGGGCCAGAGGGTGTGACTTCAGGTAAGTTCCCAAAACTATCTGAGCCTCAGTTCCTCATCTGTAAATTGGGGAAAATATCAGTTGACCTGAGGATTAAGATAATATCCTTAGGAGAGTTTCTGGCCTGCTGGAAGCACTTGAAGATGACTAGCTATAGGGCACCTGGGTGGCTCAATTGGTTAAGCCTCTGCCTTGGGCTCATGTCATGATCCCAGGGTTCTGGGGTCCAGCCCACAACAGGCTCCCTACTGAGTGGGGAGTCTGTTGCCCCTCCCCTGTGCCCCCACCCTCGCTCGTGCCCTCACTTGCTCTCTCAAATGGATAAATATTTTTTTTAATGATTTTGTTTGTTCATGAGAGACACACACACACACACACACAGATGCAGAGAGACACAGGTAGAGGGAGAAGCAGTCTCCATGCAGGGAGCCTGATTTGGGACTCGATCCCGGGACTCCAGGATCACGCCCTGGGCTGAAGGCGGCGCTAAATCGCTGAGCCAACTGGGCAGTCCTGGATGAATAAAATCTTAAATAAAAAAAAAAAGACTAGCTATATTATTATTATAGTTTGGGCTAATTCTCACCTTCCCAATCCAGTCAGATCTGTTTTTAACTGCTTTCTGAACACTGGAGTGGGAGTTTTTTTTTTTTTTTTCCATTTTTTGAGAGCCTTTCTTATTTGAACCCCAGATATATCCTTACTTGGCAGCTGACTAAAGTCATCAAACAAGGACTAATGCAACCATTTCTCTCAAAAGTGGAATAGCTAATGTTCCCCCTGGATTCTGTTGTAGGAAGTTGGTTCTTCCCACTCTTTTAAAATATGGCAATTAGAATTAGGTGCCCTATAGCTAGTCATCTTCACTGCCCTAAAATATATTTTCCACCCACATGCCCATGTCTGGAATTCAGTGGTGATGGTGGCATTCTTTAGGATTTATCCTGGCTCTCTTTTTAATTATTAATTTGTCAATTATACCTCAATAAAGCTGGACAAAAATAATGAATTTTTAAAATTCCCCAATAGTTATTATTATTATATATAGTTTACAGTTCAAATAGTATGACATCAAATGGTGAGGAAACATAATGACCCACAGCAGTTTCTTCCCCTTGACCATCCCCACCTTCCCTCCTGAGCCAGCTCACTGGGCATGCTTACTTCTAGCTGAATCTTCTGGTGCTTATCTCCCCACCTATCTTGGTAATTCTAGCTTTGGATTTATCCATTTTAGACACTGTCTGTGGACTTCCTATTATCACAGGCAAGGAGTTAGTTCTTTAACACCCCTGTCCGTTCTTGGGGTTTAGTTATGCCACTCTTTCCTGATAATTGATAGTGTTTACAGAATTGTGATTATGTAACTATTGTTCGCCTCCAAGATACAGCTCCAAGCAACCCAAAAAGATGACTTTTGAGGATGGGCTTTCTCTACTTTGGTGTAGAGTTAGAATGATGAATGACCATGTTTGCAGTCTTGGAGTCTGCGTCCTTCAGAGCCTGAAGCCAAAGGAAAGCACAGTTGAGGGATAGATGGGGAGAAGATGACTTGTTTGAACCCTAGATGCAGGCAGCTTTAAGTACTTAGGCTTCCTGGTTATATAAGCTAATTCACTGTATGACATTTTTGGTTCAAACATATTTTAGTTGGATTTCTTTCACTTGGAGCGTACAGAGCAGTGACTGATACATATGGTCTTCATAAATTTGGGCAAGTTATACAAAACGTATATGTATGTATATATTTACGTATGTATATGTGTATATGTATATGTATGTGTATATGTATGTGTATATGTATATGTATATGTATATGTATATGTATCCTGACCAGCACAGCTCACGACACTAGGTTCCCTCTCCCTCTGCTTTTATCAGCCAGAGCCTGAGGTAGCTTGACATTGAATAGTACCATTTAGGGACTGGAGGAAGCAACTTACCATGAGTCACTGCCCTAAAATATATTTTCCACCCACATGCCCATGTCTGGAATTCAGTGGTGATGGTGGCATTCTTTAGGATTTATCCTGGCTCTCTTCAAGTGGTTCTCCTTTGCAGTGAGAAGTCTGCAGGGAAAGGCAGCATTAAGGTAGAGCATCTTGGGCCAGTTCTGCTTTTGCCCTGAGATCTAGCAAAACAGATGATGAGGGGGCCAGGGACCTTGTGGAGCCATGGGAGCTCTGATGGTCAATTTCACTGTTCTTCAAATTGTCCCAAGTCCATGCAGATCCCCCACTAGAGTCGTGCCTTTTGACAGCCTCCCTCTGAAGATATTTCAGGCAATCAGAATCTTTCCAGTTTCAAAAGACCTATAGAGAAAGAAATTTCACTACCCTGTTGTTTAAGATCCATTCATTCATTTATTTATTTATGTATTTTGAGAGAGAATGTCAGGGGAGGGGTAGAGGGACAGAGAAAATCCTCAAGGAAACTCCCCACTCAGTGCAGAGCTCCACACAGGCTGATCCCAGGCCCTGAGATCATGACCTAAGGTAAGATCGCTCAACCAACTGAGCCACCCAGGCTCCCCTCACTACCCTGTTTTGATGTTTAACTTGTAGAAGCCCTTACTTCTGGAGGTCCCTGTAGGAGGCAGTGGATACAGTTTTTGGTGTAGACAGGATCTAGGTACAAATTCCTGCTCCTAATGGCACAGTCCCTATGCAGGCTATGGGGCAAACTCATAGTACTATGTGTTGACCTTTAGGAGGTCAGTCTGTATTTCATAAGGAAATCATATGTGGAGAATGAAGAAATGGTCTAAAATTCATCCAGTAAGATCCCTGAGGCATCACGTGGGCAGGGTCCACTACTAGGCATTGGGGAGAGGAAGATGGGATTCTTGCCTCGTCAGGGTTCCTGACCTAACAGATAACTGCGGTGGGGCCTTCACATTGATGGGTGCTATCTTTCACTCTGTTGCATTTACAGGGACACCTAGAAGAGCGGGGCCTTGGTGTGTAGTCTCTAAACCAGGACTCAGTCACATCCTGAGTAGACAGGATTATTGGCCCTCCCTGCACCCACACTCTTGCTGTGTCTCTCTGTGGGCAGAGTGTACTTTCCTGTCCCCTGGCTCGGGGATTGGCCATGTGACTTACTTGGACCCATGGGCTAGGCAGAAATGAAAGTATGACAGTTCTGTGTCTAGGCTTGGAGAGGCCCAATGAAGTTTCTGGTTGGCCTCATATGCTTCCCTCGGGTTGCCGCTGCCTCTTCAGCCTGGGCCCCAGAGCCCACCCAGGTGGAAAAGAGCTAGCTAGCCCTGCTGATCTGCAGACTAGCACGGAGAAGCAGTGCTGACCCAGCCAGCAGAGCATTCAAGTACAGCTGGACCAGCCATCCTGTGAGAACCGGTATTCCAGTTCACTGAGTTTGGGGATGGTTTATTAGTTAGCATTGTTGTGGCGAAAGATAACCAATACACGTTATTGGTTATAACGTTATTGGTTAACCTTTATTAGGCTATAGGTTCAGCCACTGTAGTAGAGACCCAACACAGCAGTGGGTTAAATAAAAAAGAAGCTTACTGATCTCTCATATAATGATCTGGTTAAGTACTGTAATCCAGGGCTAGTTTGGTGGTTCATGTGTCAGGGAGCCAGGCTCCTCCTATTTTACTGCTCCACCATTGTAGGGTGTAGCCCTCTCTACATGAAGCCTTTGTATTGTTCACCGGTTGAAGTCTTCATTTCCCTTGGCCCTGTAAGCTGAAACACTCCACAGTATGGCGCCAGACCCCTCTCCAGTGCTACACTGGAACACATTAAGGCTCACCTTGAAGCACCATTCCTGCTTCTGCTTCAGACCTCAGGACCTTTCCTCTTCTTGAATGGGTGTGCCTCCTCCCACACCCCCAGGGGGTGCCCCACCACTGTCGCCCAGGTCTCAACAACATCTCACCCTGACTAGGACCTCAGGAGCCAGAGCTGGTCATGCCTGGCGCTTCCCAGGACTGAGAGGCCCTGATTTCCATAGTGGCAGCAGCCAGCCAGTGTGACTCTTTGAGATGCCAAGGGTGAGAATCTCAGTCGTGCCTTTTGGTCATCTTCAGTCTGTCTTGCCCGCCTCTCACACCCTCAAATCCCTGCTGACCTCTGGTCCTGAAGAAGCCAGGGAACCTCTGCTCCACCTCCTGGTTCTCTTTGCACTAACTACGCCAGTAGTTTGGTGAGCATAAACAGTCTTGTTAGAATGGTCCCTCTGTTTTGGAGATCAGCTCAGGAGGGGTGGGCATCTGAATGGTAACAGATTCTTTCTCTAAACTCTAGCCAGGCTCCTCTGAGCCCTCTTCTTGATTCAACCTTATTTGGCTTGTGAAGACTTGAACAAACACTAACGTAGTTTTCAGCAGCTCATGACCACTGCCCTAGTAAGACCCCAGTCTCCCTTAAAGTGCCTGCCCGTGAAACTCAAGGCTGTCTAAAGAATTTGTTGCTTATTCCAGCCACCACCTGAAGATAAGGCCCCTGTTTCCCAGTTTCTGTGAGAGAGTAGGAGTCTAGCTTTGGTAAGTGCCAGTTAGCAAATCCAGATGGTTTCATATGGGCTAACCCCCTTCCTGCCTTTTGTAATCTTTGGCTTCTGACTATGGAGCCCCTACTCATTCCCTTCCCTAGTCCCTCAATCTCCCTGTGCAATACTCAGTCACCTCTGTACTTATCCCAGTTGAGTTCTGTTCATGATGAACTCTTTTCCCTGTGCCACTGCAATATTCTATTACTTTGGAAATCTGTCTGGACCACTTTAAGTATGCCTGGTTTGGTTTGTTTTTGACAGGGGAGATGTTCAGGATCAGCTTTTAAAATTAATTTGCTTATTTTTCAGGATCAGCCTTTTATTATTTTTTTTAAATTTTTATTTATTTATGATAGTCATACACACACACACACACACAGAGGCAGAGACACAGGCAGAGGGAGAAGCAGGCTCCATGCACCGGGAGCCCGACGTGGGATTCTATCCCAGGTCTCCAGGATCGCGCCCTGGGCCAAAGTCAGGCGCTAAACCGCTGCACCACCCAGGGATCCGAAGATCAGTCTTTTAAATAAGCATCCCAAGGATGTTTGAGTTTAGAGGTCCAAAGGCCATATTTTTTTTAAAAAGATTTTATTTATTTATTCATGTGTGAGAGAGAGAGAGAGGCAGAGCACAGGCAGAGGGAGAAGCAGGCTTCATGCAGGAAGCCCGATGTGGGACTCGATCCCAGGACTCCAGGATCACGCCCTGGGCCGAAGGCAGGCGCTCAACCACTGAGCCACCCAGGGATCCCCACAAAGCCACATTTTTAGAAACTCTATTTCCCTATGGACACCGTTTCCTCTGGCAGCCCTTTTGAATGGGGGCTATGTTTTCTCAGATACCTCACTGCCATTAGTCCATCCAGCTTTCATTCCAGTGAGAACATTCTGGAGGCCAAACTAAGAATCAACTCCAAGTGCTTCTCCAGTCACCTCTGGGGATGACTGCATGTGATTGGTATCCAATATCTGGTACCTTAACCTGCTGCCCAGCTAAAATGACACCTTTTGTGTTTCTGACTTAGCTAGCTCTCCACCATGTTACTACTCCATGTAGACAACACCTTCCTTTTAGAAAGACTTTAACACCCACCCATTTGTTAGATAGTATTGGTTGGCTCTAGCTACCCACTTCTATCCCTTTCTTTGCAGGTGCTAGAAGCCCACAAACCACATTTCACAGATTCCCTTGACAGCAGAGTTCTGCCATAAAATCTAGGGGGTGAAAAGGAGGTGGAAACCATTCTTTCCTCCTCTGCAGTAGCAGATGCGCAGGCTACATGTTGGGACTCCATGTTGCCAGTCACAGGCTTGGGACCATGGAGTGCTGCAGTGACTTCAGCAGTGGGTTCCCAAAATGTACTGACTTTTGAGTGGCAGCAGCAGCTTTGAATGTATGGAAAGCAGCTGTGGTAAAGTAACCTGAAAAAAAAAATAAATAAATAAAAAATAAAGTAACCTGACATTCACCACTGCTAGCCCCACAGTGGTGAGCATCCATTCCTTGTAAGACATTATGACTGGAGCTGATACCAAGGGATGGATGCTTAACCATCTGAGCCACCCTGGCATCCCAGAAGTGGAGGGAGTTGTGCTTCTTCCACAGATTGTGCTTCATTATCCCTGTGCTTCATTATCTGTGTTGGTTGAGGAAGGCAGTAGTAGGTTTGGTGGTGGGCGGCGTTGGGAGAGAGCCTGGTAGCACACATCTGACCCTTAATGGAGTCAGGAGAGGCTAGTAGGGTGGTCCATGAGAATGGGTAAGTGGCACCACCAATATATTTTCTGAAATAAAGGAGTGAGGAGGGCAGTCTTGGGTAATTACCACCCTCACACATTTTTCTTTACCCTAGCCCTCCAGCCCCTCCCTGCTAGCTATCCAAGGGTTGGGATTATTATTTTTTTTTAAAGAAAAGGAACAAAATACCCCAATGTGAATTATCTATAGCTTGTAACAATGAAGAACCCCCTATGCCAAGACAGGGCATATATTTTGTGTATGAGTTTGAGTGCTTGGGAAGAAAAAGAGGTCTTAGCCCTACTGTGGAGCTAGGCTCAGTGATCCAAATATTCTGGTAATGCTAAAAATCTTACAGGAGGGGCCAGAAACAGATGATCTTCTATGGGCAGGTCAAGCATGTTGTGAATAACTTGTATTTGGTGAACCAGGGGGGAGAGCACCAGAATAAACTGCCAATTGATTTAATAGATATGTTTTCCAGTTTTCAGACACTGGTTTTATTGGGGAAACGAGGGGAAGATACCCCTATTCATCCTTCCTTGCGGGCACTGCCTCTTGTGGAAGTACAGTCTCCCACGAGGGATTCTAGATTCAGGTCTGTTTCTCTCACCAATGTCCCCTGTTACCTGTATATACATGTTTATTTCCATTTTAATTCCTTACCACATGGCTAGAATTGGTTATTAATTTATACATTTTTAATATGAGAAAAATAAGTATTTTACAAGCAATGCTGAGAAGCCATTATCAGAAAATAAACTTTATGGTGGGAATGTGAACTAGTGCAGCCACTCTGGAAAACTGTGTGGAGGATCCTCAAAGAGTTAAAAATAGATCTGCCCTAGGACCCAGCAATTTCACTGCTGGGGATTTACCCCAAAGATACAGATGCAATGAAACGCCAAGACACCTGCACCCCGATGTTTCTAGCAGCAATGTCCACAATAGCCAAAGTGTGGAAGGAGCCTTGGTGTCCATCGAAAGATGAATGGATAAAGAAGATGTGGTCTATGTATACAATGGAATATTACTCAGCCATTAGAAACGACAAATACCCACCATTTGCTTCGACGTGGATGGAACTGGAGGGTATTATGCTGAGTGAAATAAGTCAATCGGAGAAGGACAAACATTATATGGTCTCATTCATTTGGGGAATACAAAAAATAATGAAAGGGAATAAACGGGAAAGGAGAAAAAAATGAGTAGGAAATATCAGAAAGGGAGACAGAACATAAAAGACTCCTAACTCTAGGAAACGAACTAGGGGTGGTAGAAGGGGAGCTGGGCGGGGTGTAGGGGTGACTGGGTCACAGGCACTGACGGGGGCACTTTATGGGATGAGCACTGGGTGTTATTCTATATGTTGGCAAATTGAACACCAATAAAAAATAAATTTTTTAATAAAAATAAAAATAAACTTTATAGACAGCCTGAGGCAGGACAAAGTCACTTGAGGACGATGACGGTGCGGAGTTCACTGTCGCTCTCCTCACCCAGGTCTTCAGCAGCTGAATTTGTAGCCTGAGGCTTCTCTGCTGGCGCATCACCTTTCTCTCTGCAAAAAAGAAGAATGCCTTTAACTCTGTAAAGGAACAATTAAACTTTTCATAATTAACTCATTTTAGAAAAGAAGTATAAATTGTCCCCAATCAGGTACCCTGGTTCCTTGTTGAAAATCTCATCCTCATCAGAAGAATCCCTGTCGTGTAGCTTCTGTGCCATGTTTTTCTTCCGTGTGGCATTGAGAGGTCTGTACATGTCCCGAAGCCAAAGTGGCCGCCTTCTCCAGAAAAAGCCCTAGAAAACAGAAAGGACATTGTTAATTCTGCATTTCCCCTGCTCTCTCCAGCCATGGGACTTTATCTTCCTCAGATTTACCTGATTCTCCCGTTGGATTGAACATCTCTTATGCAGCAGAGAATTAAAGAAGAGCCTTGGAGGAAACACATATGCAGACAATTAGTGATTCACGCCATTTCCCATGCCTCTCACAATGTGTATCTCTGGTCCTATTAGGACATCTCAGTCCATAATCACAGGAAGCAAAATCACTACAGACCTCGGATCCTGAAAATAATCCCACGCATGCTACACTTCCAGAATTTTCCCATGTCTGTCCATAATGGCCCCACAATTTCTCTGGGGAGGCCTTTGTATGTGGCTTGGCATTGAGTATAAGCAAGATTTTCATCCTGCTCACCTGGGCCTATGGCCAAGTGCCCTCGTGCAGTGAACAGACTGTGCAACTATAACACAGAAGCACCTTACTCTCTCCAGAAGCAGTTTACTTTGGTCCCCTTTGGACTTTGTCTCATAGGCATCATTTGCTGGGGAGGAGGAGAGAGAGGTGTTTCTATTTTCCTAGCTGCTTTATCCTACAAGTTGATTCACACCAAATAAATGCACGAGTCCAACCAACAAAGTTACCTAACTCACTGACTTTCTCATTGCAGGCAGTGGCTAATGAGTGAGTGAGGAAGGTCACAGCCAGCACTAAAACACAAAATATTATTTTTGAATATAAACAATATAGAAAGAATCAGAATGTATAGTAAGTTTGTCTTAGAAACTGCTTATGTTGGCTCGCCCAGGTGGCTCAGCAGTTTAGTAATGCCTTTGGCTCAGGGCGTGTGTGGTCCTGGTCTGGGGATGGACTCCACATTAGGCTCCATGAGAGGAGCCTGCTTATCCCTCTATCTCTCTGCTTCTCTCTCTGCGTCTCTCATGAATAAATTAAAAAATATTTTTAAAAACCTGCTTATGTCTTGACAGTATGTATGTACGGAGTTGTGACATAAAATGTAGCTCGCAGCCCAAGAACAGTATAATCAGAGGAGAAGTGCCCCTCTGGAAAGGAACCATCTTCTGACACTCAGTAGCAGTATGCCCATGGGGCAATTTACCTTCCCTTTCTTCTCCATTTCCTTATTATAAAAGGAAGAGACAAACTATTACCTAAGGCCTCTCCCAGTTAACAGTCTATGGAGTCTGGACAAAGGGAATGGAGAGTGGTGGGTCAAAAACTAGGAGGAGGAGGGAAGTTTTCCTGCCACTTTACAGGAAGGAGTCCTATTTTTCTGCCTTCCATCAGCCTTGAAGACTAGGCCTCTTAGCCCAAGACTCTGTAGCCAGGCCTGATGGTCACTACCAGCAGGAACAGGTGCACCCAACCCCTCTCCACCCTTTTTCTTTAAAGGAGTACTGACAGTAGATGCTCTGTGTCAGTTCCATTCTAACTCAGATTTGTCTGGGAAGCTAATTTTGCTGGATCCAGGCAAAGCATTAGACCAAATCAATATTCTTTCTGCCTTTGGTAGTTTCCTGGGTGTAAAACAAGGGGAGTGAAATAGGAGTTCTAAAATCTAGTTCTGAAATTCTGCTTTAATAATTGCCAATTTACCTTGAGCCTCCTTCTTCATCTTCCACTGGTGCTGCTCTATGAGAATAAATCTGTTTTGGAAGAAAACATATCACAGGTACCCATCTCAATAACCATGCCTCCAAATCTGTATTCATTCCTTTGTATTTTAAGTCTTATTCAGCCTTTTTGGAGAGCAGGAATTCTATTTTTTAGTAGTCCTTTGACTCTTCCATAGTCCCAACTTGGGAACTTGTGTGCAGCTGGCAATACATTTTATTGACTGTTTTAGATGACATCCAACAGGTAATTCCTAATAAAAATTCTTAGAAGTAAGAAAAGAAAAGTATCTACCAGAAACCTAAATAGCAACATTGTTTTAAAGTCAAGGACAAGAGTTCAATGCCTATTATTTCTGTTACTATTCATCACGTTGAAGAGGTCCTAATCAATGCAATAGGAAAACACTTCTTTTAAAGATTCCAGGCATCTCAATGCAATAGGAAAAATTAAGTATTGGAAAGTAAGAAACAAAACATATTGGCATATGAAATTATGGACAACCTAAAAGGCCCAAGAGAGTCAACTTAAATTTTACTGTAGTGGGATGCCTGGGTATCTCAGCAGTTGAGCGCCTGCCTCTGGCTAAGTGCATGATCCCAGGGTCCTGGGATCAAGTCCCACATCAGGGTCCCTGAATGGACCCTGCTTCTCCCTAAAAGGCCCAAGAGAGTCAACTTAAATTTTACTGTAGTGGGATGCCTGGGTATCTCAGCAGTTGAGCGCCTGCCTCTGGCTAAGTGCATGATCCCAGGGTCCTGGGATCAAGTCCCACATCAGGGTCCCTGAATGGACCCTGCTTCTCCCTCTGCCTGTGTCTCTGCTTCTCTCTCTGTGTCTCTCATGAATAAATAAAATCTTTAAAAAAATAGAAAAATAAATTTTACTGGAAGTGCTCTGAGAATTCAGTAAGATGGCTAAATACAAAATCAAGAGCTCAACATGCAAAATGCAATAGCTTTTTTACGTTCCACAAATAACTAATTAACAAATGGAAGAATGGTTCCATTTATAATATCAATAAAAGGAAGGATACCTCGGTGGCTCTATAGTTTAGTGCCTGCCTTCCGCCTAGGGTGTGATCCTGGAGTCCCGGGATCGACTCCCACATCAGGCTCCCTGCATGGAGTCTGCTTCTCCCTCTGCCTGTGTCCCTGCCTCTCTCTGTGTGTGTCTCATGAATAAATAAATAAAATCTTAAAAAAAGATTAAAAAATATCAATAAAAGACATAAAGTACCTAAGAATAAACTTACAGCAAAGAATGGGGAAGACCTTTGAGATGAAAACATTAAAACTCTTCTGAAGGACTTTAAGAAATGAATACATGATGATACCATGTTCCTAGAATATTGCAAAGATGTCAATTCTCCTCAAACTCAATGCAATCCTATTCAAATCCCAAGATAGTTTTTCTTTTTTTTAAATAAAAACTGGCCAGCTGACATTTGGTAAAGGGATATGCAAGTCTAGCTATGAAATGTATGAAAAAGGAGATCAAAGAGCATGAGCGTAACTCTACCAGACATCAAAATAGGTTATTATAAAGCAATTGGAATTAAGTATATAGTGTGATATGGGAAAGGAAACTGGACTGATAAGAATCCAGATAAGAAAAGTATTTTAGAGACGCCTGGGTGGCTGAGTGGTAGAGCATCTGCCTTTGACTCATAGGGTGAACCCGGGTCTGGGGATCAAGTCTCACATTGGGCTCCCTGAGACGAGCCTGCTTTTCTCTCTGCCTATGTCTCTGTCTCTGTGTGTGTGTGTCTCATGAATAAATAAAATCTTACAAAAAAATAGTATTTTAGATCTGTTAAGAAAGAATGAACCATTCAATAAAAGATTTTAAAGTAACTGGGTATTTCTTTAGGGGGAAAATGTTAGATCCCCTACCTCAACCATACCTAAAAACAAAACAGATCTATACAGGTTGAAAAATATAAATTATAACAAATATAAGTATAGACGAAGACAGTATAAAGGCAACAAAGGCCTCGCTAACAAGACCCACATCCCATAGGCCACAAGGAAAGAACTCGCATATATGGTGACAGACTCAAAACATCTCCCATTTCTTGTAGTCTCGCCCCCTTCACCCTTGGATTGTTGGTCATCTTCTGGTGACTGATAAAACTCTTTTCATATTAAATATATTAATCCTTTCAGTGGCTTCCACTGAATTTCAGTGTTTCAAATGCTGGCCAGTGTTTTCATCTTTAAGGAGACAGAACAGTGGAATAAGAGCACAGGATTTGCAGTTAAGTAAAACTGGGTTCTGCTTTGGGTTTTGCCACTGGAGCCTTAAGCTGATCCCCTTTTATGTATGAAAGAGGGATGGTAATATTGTCCTCCCAGGGTTGTGGGCATGAAATTGGATATGGAAAATTCTTCTTCCTATGCTTGGCATAAACCAGTGCCAAGTCATTATGGAACTGAAGAAAAGGTAAACAGGCAACCTCCAGCACAGGTGACTATAAACATGACATGCTTTGGAGTAGCCTGATGCAGGATTTTAGCTACAGTATTTTAACCAAAACTATTCACATAATTCAGTGTGTGGAAAAAGCTGCTGAGTAAATCTAATTAATCAACAAGATGATATTTTTATCTTTAAGCCATGTCCTTTTTTCCAGGATGACTGATATAGCTCCATGAGGGTGGATACTATCTCTCATCATTTCAACCAAGGAAAGAAATCAGTGGTAGTCTGAAAGTGGCTGGTGAGTACATCTAACCACAGAATTTTGAGTTGAGGAAATGTTACTATCATGTTAACTTGGCCTTCTTAAACCTAACGTCCCAAAACAGTCTAATGGCTTGTTGCCTTGTTTATAATCCATAAATCACCTGGCAATGGAAAGTTCCTTTAAAAATCCCCAGAATAGGGCAGCCCCAGTGGCGTAGCAGTTTAGCACTGCCTGTAGCCCATTGTGTGATCCTGGGGACCCAGGATCAAGTCCCACATCAGGCTCCTTGCATGGAGCCTGCTTCTCCCTCTGCCTGTGTCTCAGCCTCTCTGTGTCTCTCGTGAATAAATAAAATCTTAAAAAAAAAAAAGAATTGCTTCTCTTTAAAAAAATAAAATAAAATAAAAATCCCCAGAATATACTTTGCAATAAAAGAATGAAGTACATGTCAGTCTGTCAGACAGAAGAGAAATACCAAGTATCAGTAAGTGAGAAAGTGGCTTTGATTTTAAGTTTGTAAATTCTGAATCTATTATAAAGACAAAAGATTTTCTGGAAATCTGAATTAATGGTTGTTCTTACCTCAATGAGACAGAAAACTATAATCAAAATCATTACTACTACAGTCACAGATATTGCCAAGATGAGTTTGTTGTTATAGCCATAACCTGGAACTTCTTTTGTTGGCTAAAAAAACAAAAAACAAAAAACAAAGAACAATTTTTTAGAAATCAAAGAAAAGGATGAAAGCTAACTATTCTTAAGCTACTCTAAAACCTCATTCTTTCAGTGGAGTGGCGTATAGGTTCTTAAGAAATATACCAAATCTAATGTGTTATATAATTTTATCATTGGCCCTTTCTTCAATAATATATTTATCTTGTATGTTAAGTCCTCTTCTCATCTACCTGGGAAGAGTGGCACCATTCTCTAAATGAGCAAAGTGGCAGATCACTGTCTCAGCCAACATTAATGGCTAAGACAAGACCCAGACTGGGAGGCCCTGGTCCTTGTGCATGGGTGCTTTAATTGCATGTCCTAAACTGACTAAAAGTTCAGACCCCATCTTTCAGGAGTTATCCTCACCTCACTTGACTTCTGCTCTTTCTGTTCACTCTGGGCTTCTGTGCTCTCATTGATATAGTTCTCAGTCTTCCATTGGTCTGTATCCCACTCTGCCTTGGACACCTTTACTTCCTGCTGCTCGCTGAGAAGCTTCATCAGGAGGCCTGTTCTGGAGATAAGCTTGGCACAGGCCAGTTGCACATTGGTCTCAGAGCAGTCCATTTTCAAAGTCCGGATAACATGAGAAATGAGCCTTCTCACGTCATTATTCGGGATGAGGGACCGTAGCTGCTGGTTTAGCTGAATTTCAAATAGATCACCTGCGGATGAGAGCTTTGCAACACTGAAGCCTGTGGGCTTTGGGGGCAAGTCAGTGACCAAGTTGTGGTATTCCCATTGTGTTTCATTGGTTTGTTTAACAGTCGGCACAAAGTTGTCTCTGGTGGTAGTAGAATATGTATTGGAAAGATTCCTACGGTTTGTGAATTCAGGGGGAGTTTGTTCTGATACAGTAGTGCTTCCTGGAGAAATAATTTCTTCAGAAGCATTCTGTGCAGTAGTGTTTTCTACAGTAGTGTTTTCTTTAGAAGGTTCTGAAAGAGTAAATAATTCTGGAAAAGGATTTTCCTGAATTCGTTTTTCTGAAGATGAAATAGCCTCCTGTGAAGGGGAATCGATGAGGCTCCTGACGGCAGGCAATGGAGGCCTCTGTGCAGGCATCAATCTATTCGAGAGTGAGTTTTTCTTTCTGAACTTTTTACTTTTTTTGGTCTTGGGTGTTCTTTGGACTATACGTGAGCGAATTTTATGGAAAATATACTTTTTTCCAGAATGCGAGACTGGTCTGGAAGCCTCCATTTCCCTAACTCTAGCATTCGCATCTTCTAAAACAACAATGGGGTAGGTTGAGTCTTCTGATTTGTTTTTCACCTTAGGTAGGGATTTTGGAGCAGTGGAGGCAGAAGGCTTGCCCATTATGTTTTGCTTCGGGAAAGAAGAGGCTGCTGCCTTGTGCTCCTTTATGAATGAAGACTCTGTGTGGACGGAGTTTCCCACTAATTTCCTGGGCCTCTGGGCCATGTGAAGCTCCTCCAGCTCCCTTGGGGATGGTCCACTGAGCCTTCTTTCTTTGGCCATGTTCTTCACAAATGACTGGGCACTCTGTTTCCCTTGGGTGCTCTGAACGTCCACTTCCTTGTAGTGCCTTTTCTGTAGGTCCTTGGGGCCCTTGAGAACACTGTTTTTTCTAAACCACCTCTTCCGTAAATTCTTAGCCTTGGGAAGGGTCTTTTCCTGTCCTTGGGCAGTTTCCAATTTCTTAAATTTGGGACCTAAAATCCCGGGAGGTATAAGCATGGCAGTTTTTTCTTTCTTTTTTACCTCATCAATTTTTTCTTGAATTTCTGCATCTAACAAATTTTCCAGGAAAGAGAGTTTCCTCAGTTTATTTTTGTAAGTTGAATTGTTGGGTCCAGGTTCAAGAGAAGGGCTCTTTGTGTTGTTTTTCAAGTAACCCACAGGCTTGTCTCCATCTTGAACATTTGAAAACAGAGTTTTAATGAATGGTAGTAATGTTGATTCTACATCTTCTACATTTCCCTCTGAGAAATAAGGTAATATGTAATTCAGCGCACTGATAACATCACTTTCATCATTAAAGTCTAACTGCTCATTCATAAAGGCTGACAGACCGATGCCATTTTTGTCTGAGGATGCCTTCTCTGGCTCAATTGTCAGCTCAGTACTGGTACTCTTCTTCCGGGCTTTTAATACCTTCATGAATGATCCTTCTACATTCATTATAGATGCTTTTTCATCTGTCAGAAAAAGAAGAGACTAGTTTTGATAATGAAAGGCTGATAGCACAGTTTTTGTCAGTCCGCAGTCATACATCCCAGTCATAAAAATTAAGAACCAGCAAATATCTGAGTACCATTATCAAGGACACAAACTCAAACTTGAACCTATATTGGCAACAACAAAAGGAGAAAAGGGTATTTTTTTAAATGGCTATTTCTTCAGAACCTTTCACAACGTGAATGACTACATTTAGGATTATTCCATAATCCTTGGTCTCCAAGGGCCAATTATCTAGTACTTAAGAAAAGCCAAGTCTGGAAGACACTCAGCTAAACTGTCTGCAAATCTACTGTGACTCCTGGTATTCATATACCCTGTCCTGTACTGCTTCAGATGCAGTGGGAGCAGGGGGTTTCCTCCTTCTATCTCTTCAGTGTGCTTGTTTTCTTGCTACTATCACAGATGCCCATGAAAACACCCACTGCTAGTAGGGCCTCATCTGGACATGCCCTCTCCATCTACCCATCAATTACTATGCTTGGTCCCTGCTCCCATATATTGCAGCTCACACAAAACATAAGCTCTAGACAGAAAAAAAGCACTAAGTCCACCCTGGCTCTTTGCTTAAATTGGGCAGGGAACGAGTGTAGGCTAAGAGATTTTCCAGGTATGAGAGATATGCCAATGTGGAATGTTCGATAAATCAATGGAATAATACTTGAGGTTTTAAAATGCAGAAGGGATAAAGAAATTTTTTGTCAGAATGTGAAGAAATATACTTCACTTTCATTTCTAATATTTCTAGCTTTAGTTATTAGGGTACCATCCAGAGCTTCCCACTACATGAAAGTCAGCATATGGCTTGTGTACATGCACAGTATCATCCAACCGAGTTTCATTTCCAGAAGAATTAGAAGTATTTTCAGCAGTGTTGATGAGAGTCAGAGGAGGAGGTAATAAAGGTCACAAGAAAGGAGGAGCAACGGGCTTGTAGAGAGCCCTAAACGGGACACTTGAATGCTAGGCAACAGTACTTAACACCTCTGATCTAATTTTTCCTCACCTGTAAAAGGAGGCTAAACATGCCTATTCTGCCCACCTCTAAGAGATAAGGGAGTAATTAGTAAAAAATTGTTTTGAAAAATAAGCAACATTGTATTTACAGAGGTAGCAAAGTGTTATTTATGATGTACCCTAGATCATTGATAGGGAACCATATTCAAGCTATCTGGGTGCAGAAGCACATTTTGGAAGTCATGAAGTTAGTGCCAATAAAACATAGTATACAGAAAAATACTTAAAAGTATCTGAGTGTTTTTGGATAGAAAAGCTGAGGATTCAGAAAAAGTTCAGAGTTGGACAGTCCAAGAATAGAAGAGTGCTCTGTATCCATAAGAAGGCAGCAGCTTCTGGTTAGGGAACAGGAACTCTCAGGCTCTGAATAAACTTTATCTATAAATCAGCATCACTTTTACTCTTGATAACTTGTAAAAACAAACAATAAACAAAAATATATCTCCACCTGTCATATAAGACAAGGGGGACCTGAGTTCTGATACATATGAAATTAGTTTACAAATTATGATGCATATGTTTTCATTTGGGAGTAATTAATAATGTAACTGAGAATCTGACTTATAACAAAGGAATAGTTCTTATAAATTTAGGGATTTTAAGGGTGCCTGTGTGGCTCAGTGGGTTAAGCATACAACTCTTGGTTTCAGCTCAGGTCATGATTTCAAGGTCATGGGATTGAGCCCTGCAATGGGCTCCACACTCAGTGGGGAATCTGTTTGAGATTCTCTCCCTCTGCCCCTCCTTCGACTCACATCTCTCTCTCTCTCAAATAAATCTTTGAAAAAAAAAAGAAATTTAGGGGTTTGAACTGTAAGTGAATAAAAATAATGCAGTGACATCATTAGTTAAAAATTGATCATTGTTGATTAAAAATAAAAATTAAAACATAAATAAAATTTAAAATATATCATGAGGTGATTCCTGGTTGGCTCAGCGGTTTAGCACCTGCCTTCAGCCTAGGGCGTGATCCTGGAGTCCTGGGATCAAGTCCCACATCAGGCTCCCTATATGGATCCTGCTTCTCCCTCTGCCTCTCTCTCTCTCTCTCTCATAAATAAAATCTTTAAATATAAATATTATATATATATCATGAGGCAATTCAAACTCACCACAACGTGTGGCATTTGTCAAACATTCACCGTCACAATGCAGCTTGACTGTCTTGCAAACAACCTCAATATTATTTTTGAGTTGGCAGAGACAACAGGACATACGGCTAGGTAATATCCTATAAATGGAAACACAGAGCATTATATTAGTGGTAAAGGGGTTACTTGAGTAGAAGATTCAGGCCAAGGTCTTCACAGGGCTCTGCATAAAGGAATTCTTGTGGCATATGATGGTTGGGTAGGGTTGAGTAGGGACCAGTTGGCCAATTGTTGCTCATGAATATTATAAATAAAGAGAAGGACAGAGGTGCTCAACCAATAGGTAAGGATGGTAGGGGGTATGATATACCTAGAATAAGACAGAGATAAGAACTGGGTGACATTGATCAGTAGTTCAGTTCAGAAGTATCTCCTTCTGACCCAAAAGTCTCACTTTGGGTTAAGAGCATACAGGAAGAGGGTAGACTTCTAAGAAGAGTCTGAGTAAGTCTAAAATATGGCCCACATCAAGGATAGAAAGCAATCAATCAAAACTAACCCAAAATCTACACAGGTGTTACAACTAGCAGACAAGGATGTTTAAAAAGTTACTATAACTGGGGTGCCTGGGTGCCACTGTTGGTTAAGCATCTGACTTTTGGTTTCAACTCAGGTCATGATCTCAGGCTCATAAGATCAAGCCCCTCACTGGGCTCCTAGATCACTGTAAGTCTGCTTGAGATTCCTCTGCCCCACCCACGTGTGCTCTCTTCTTTCTCTTAAATAAATTATAAAATCTTTATAAAAAAAGTTATAACAATATTTCTTATGTTAAAGAAAACCAGACTGATGAGGCACCAGGGTGGCTCAATCAGTTAAATGTCTGCCTTCGGCTCAGGTCATGATCCCCGGGTCCCAAGATCGAGCTCCACATCAGTTTTGCTCCTCAGCAGAGAGCCTACTTCTCCCTCTCCTCTGCTCCCCCTGCTTGTGCTCTCACTCTCTGTCAAATAAATAAAATCTTAAAAAAAAAAAAATCCCAGACTAAGAAACCCATGTCTCTACTTAGTGAGTTATACAACAACTTCAAGTGGCCTAATATATGCATACATAGAGTCTACAAGGGAGAAGAAATATAATTTGAAAAATAATAGCCCCCAAATTGTCCAAACAGGTAACCCTAATAAACCCACAAATCCAAGAAGGTCAATGAACTCTAAACACAAGAAATATGGACAAAACTATGCCAAAGCACATCATAATCAAACTTCTCAAGCCATCAATAAAGAGAAAATGTTAAAAATAAGCCAAAGGAAAAACCTCCACACAACATATAGGGAAATAGAGATAACAATGGTAACATATTTCTTGTTGGAATTAATGGAACTCAGTAGAGCAACATCTTTAAAGCAGTGAAGCGGAGAGGGGACCAACAACTATCAAACTAGAATTCTATATCCAGATCTTTCAAAAATAAAAGCAAAACAAAAGACTGAGACATACAAAAGCTGAAAGAAGTCATCATTAGTAGATTTACACTGTAGAAAAGCTAAAGAAAGTATTTTCAAGCAGAAGGAAAATGATTGCGATAGAAATGTGGATCCACACAAAAGGAAGAAGAACATTAGAACTGGTAACTCCAAAGGTAAATACATAAGGTTTTTCTTACTATTTAAATATCTGAATACAATATGATTTCACTTATATGTAGAATCTTAAACAAATGAAAACTGACAACAAAAAGAAGAGAGAAACAGATTCATGAATACAGAGAACAAACTGGTGGTTATTAAAGTAGAGGGCGGGGATATGGTCAAAATGAGTGAAAAGACGTAAGAAGTACAAACTTCTAGTTATAAAGTAAGTCTCCAGATGAAAAGTACAATGTAGGGAATATAGTTAATAATACCGTAATACACTTATTGTGGTATTAATTCTTCAATCACTATGTTGTACATCTGAAACTAATTTAATATACATCAACTATACTTCCTAAAGGAGTTAACTTATTGTTTAAACAAAAAAATAATATAGTGTGCTGTTTAGAAGTAAAGCAAAATGTATGAAGACATTAGCACAAAGGCCAGTAAGGGAGAAATGAAGTACACTATATATTGTAAGGTTCTTATGCCAATCATGAAATCATATATTATTTGAAGATAGACTGTGAAAAGTTAAAGATGAACACTACAAGCCATTAAACTACTGCTAAACTAACAAAACCTGAGTTGTAATTAACTAGCCAACAAATAAAATTTAATTTAATTTAATTTAATTTAATTTAATTTAATTTAATTTAAAAGTGTACTCAGTCATCCAAAAGTAGGAAGAAAAAGAAAAAAAATAGCAAAACAAAGAACAGATGGGACACATAGAGAGTTTAGTAGCTTTAAATGTAGTCATGTTAATAATTACATTAGGTGTAATGGTATAATCACCCTAATTAAAATATAAAAAAGCAAAAGCCAACTATATGCTGTCTATAAGAATCATCTGCAATAGAAATATACAAGTAGGTTAAAAGTATAGAAAAAATTGTGCTATGCTAACAGTAATCAAAAGAAACCTTGGGTGGCTACATTACTGTAAGACAAAGTGCATTTCAAAGTAAAAAAATATTACCAAGGATAAAGGAGGTTATTCCATCATTATAGGAATATCAACTAATAAAAAAGACATAACCTAAAAATTTATGCATCTGATAACAGAACTTCAAAATATATGAAGGAGAATGGCAAAGAGAGACAAATAAATACACAATTATAGTTGGAAATTTCAATATTGCTTTCTAAATAATTGACAGAAAAATATATAGAAAATCAGTAAAGATATAGCAGACTTGAATAACACTATCTACATACTTGACCTAACTGACATTATAGAATGCTCCACCCAAAATCAGAGTACTCATTTTTTTCAAGTAGATACATAATAGTTACCAAAATAGATCATAGGCTCATCTAATACCAGAATTCATGGGTATAACACAAGCCTCAATAAGTTTAAAAGGATTTAAGTCATTCAACATATGTTCTGTGACTACAATGGAATTAAATTAGAAATGAACAGATTTGAAAAATCTCCAAATTATTTAGAAACTAAACAACATACTTCTAAGTAACCCTGCCAGTCAAAGAAATCAAAAGAGAAATTAAGAGCTATTTCGTACTAAAACTGAAACCATGTCAACATATGGGATGTTGCTAATGCGGTGTTCAGCTTCCCCAGTATCCACTTTTAAGAAATTAAAAAAAGAAAAGAAAATTAATCATTGAATAAGGAGAAGAAATAGCATAATAGAGATCAAGGCACAAATAAAGAAAACGGAAAACAAAAATAGAGAGGCCAGTGAAATGAAAAGACAGTTTTTATTTATTTATTTTTAAAAATTGTAATTATTTATTCATGAGAGATACAGAGAGAGGGGCAGAGACATAGGCAGAGGGAGAAGCAGGCTCCCTGTGGGGAGCTTGAAAAGGGACTCGATTCTAGGACTCCAGGATCACGACCTGAGCCAAAAACAGATGCTCAACCACTGAGCCACGCAGGTGCCCCAAAAGACAGTTTTTGGAGAAGATAAATAAAACTGATAAACCTCTAGGCAGACTGATTAAGACAAGACAAGAGAAGACATAAATTATCAGTATCAGAAATGAGAGGGGTCAGGGATCCCTGGGTGGCTCAGCAGTTTAGCGCCTGCCATCGGCCCAAAGCCTGATCCTGGAGTCCCGGGATCAAGTCCCACATCAGGCTCCCAGCATGGAGACTGCTTCTCCCTCTGCCTGTGTCTCTGCCTCTGTCTCCCCCCTCTCTCTCTCTGTGTCTCTCATGAATAAATAAAATCTTAAAAAAAAAAACAGGGGGTGACATGTCCCTTGTTTCTTTTCTTTTTTTTTTTTTTAAGATTTTATTTTTATTTATTCATGAGAGACACAGAGAGAGGCAGAGGCAGAGGCAGAGGGAGAAGCAGGCTCCCTGCAGGGAGCCTCATGTGGGATTCAATCCCAGAATCCCGAGGTCATGAGCTGAGCCAAAGGGAGATGCTCAACCACTGAGCCACCCAGGCATCCCTACAGATATTAAAAGGATAAGAAGGGAATATTATAAAATAATTTGTCAATCAATTCAAGGTGAAATGAACAGATCATAAAAGATGTAAACTACTCAAAAATAAATATGTAACTTAAATATCACTATTAAAGAAATAGAGTGTGTAATTTGCAACTTTCTCACAAAGAAAGCTTCAAATCCACAGGGCTTCATGAGTGATTCTACCAAACATTTAAGGAAGAAATAATGCCAATTCTACACAAACTCTACCAGAAAGTTGAAGAGAAAAGAATATTTCCCCACTCATTTTTAAGGCCAGCTTTTCCCTTATCATAAGTAGGCAAAGACAGTACAAGAAAAGAAAACAATAGACCGGGATCCCTGGGTGGCGCAGCGGTTTGGCGCCTGCCTTTAGCCCAAGGCCCGGTGCATGGAGCCTGCTTCTCCCTCTGCCTGTGTCTCTGCCTCTCTCTCTCTCTCTCTCTCTGGGTGACTATCATAAATAAATAAATAAATAAATAAATAAATAAATAAATAAATAAACAAACAATAGACCAATATCTCTCATGAACACAGATGCAAAATTCTAAACAATGTTTCACCATATCAAACAATATATGAAGTTTCTGTATAGTAAAGGAAACAACCAAAAAAAAAATAATAAAGACTACCTATCAAATAGGAGAAGATATTTGCAAGTGACATATTCAATATAGGTTTAGTATCCAAAATATATAAAGAATGTCTACAGATCAACACCAAAAACCCCCAAATAATCCACTTAAAAACTGGAAGACACAGACATTTCTCCAAAGAAGATGCACAGGGGTGCCTGGGTGGCTCAGTTGGTTAGATGTCTGCCTTCAGCTTAGGTCATGATCTCAGGGTCCTGGGATCGAGCCCTGAGTAAGGCTAGGTACTCAGAGGGGAATCTGCTTGGGATTCTCTCTCTCTCCCTCTTCCTCTGCCCCTCCTCCTGCTCATGTTCTTTCTCTCTCTCTCAAATAAATAAATAAAATCTTAAAAAAAAAGAAGACATGCATATGGCCAACAGACACATGAAAAAATGCTCAGTATCATCAGGGAAGTGCAAATAAAAACCACAATGAGATATCACTTCACACCTGTCAGAATGGCTAAAATAAAAAACACAAGAAACAACAAATTTTAGTGAGGATATGGAGACATAATAACTTATGCTCTGCTGGCGGGAATGCAAACTGGTACAGCCACTGAGGAAAATGGTATGGAGGCTCCTCAAAAAATTAAAAATAAAACTACCGTATGATCCAGTAATTGCACTTCTGGGTATTTAACCAAAAATTACAAAAACACTAATTCAAAGGGATACATGCACGTCTATGTAGCATTATTTACCATAGCCAAGTTATGGAAAGCAGCCTACCAGTCCATTGATAGGTGGATGGATAAAAAATAGGTGGTATATATAAACAATGGGATATTATTCAGCCATAAAAAAGAACGAAATCCTGCCACCTGCAACAACATTAGAGTACAATGCTAAGCAAAGTAAGTCAGTCAGTGAAAGACAAATACCAGGTGATTTCACTTATATGTGGAATTTAAGAAACAAACAAAAAAAATGAGCAAAGGGGAGAGAGAGAGTCAAGAAACAGACATTTATTATAGGGAACAAACTATAGTTGTCCCCAGAGGGGACAAGGGGTGGAATGATGGGTGAAATGGGTGAGTTCATCAAAATTTAAAAATTAAAAATTCTGGTCTTCAGAGATAGAACAGAATGAAGACAAGCCACAGCCTGGGAGAAATTTGCTAAACACCTGAGAGAAAAGACTTTTTCCAGAATATATAATATACTCTTAAAACTCAATAGTATGTATCCAGCTGAATGATGGATTTGGAGGCACCAGGGTGGCTCAGTTGGCTGCGTGTCTGACTCTTGATTTTGGCTCAGGTTATGGTCTCAGGGTTGTGGGATTGAGCCCCAAATCAGGCTCCAAGCTTGGTGAGGAATCTGAGATTCTCTCTCTCCCTCTCTGACTGCCTATACCCCCCACCCCCCACCACATTTGGTCTCTCTCTCTCTCTGTCTGAGATAAATAAATCTTTAAGAAAAAAATAAAAGGAAAAGAGATTTCAATAGACACATCATTTAAAAAGATATTGGTACATGAATAGACACTCAACATCATGAGCTATTAGAGAAATGCAAATTAAAGATACAAAGTCTAGGGATCCCTGGGTGGCGCAGCGGTTTAGCGCCTGCCTTTGGCCCAGGGCGCGATCCTGGAGACCCGGGATCGAATCCCACGTCGGGCTCCCGGTGCATGGAGCCTGCTTCTCCCTCTGCCTATGTCTCTGCCTCTCTCTCTCTCTCTCTCTCTCTCTCTCTGTGACTATCATAAATAAAATTAAAAAAAAAAAAGATACAAAGTTTGAAAAAATTTTTAAACTGAAATATAAAGATGTCATACACTACCGCTTGGAATGCAAAATGGTACATCCACTTTATTTTTTTTAAAGCTTTTATTCATTTATTATGAGAGACACAGGGAGGGAGAGAGAGGCAGAGAAACAGGTAGAGGGAGAAGCTGGCTCCATGCAGGGAACCCGACATGGGACTAGATCCTGGGTCTCCAGGATCACGCCCTGGTCGGAAGGTGGCGCTAAACTGCTGAGCCACGGGGGCTGCCCTACATTCACTTTAGAAAAGAGGTAAGCAGGTTTTTTGTTTTTGTTTTTGTTTTTTTTTGAGAGAGAGACAGCAAGCTCATGTGTATGAGTGGGGTGGGGAGGAGGGGCAGAGAGAAAGGGAGAGAAAGAATCTTAAGCATGCTCCACGTTCAGCATGGAGCCCCACTGGGGGCTTGATCTCACAACCCTGAGATTATGACCTAAGCCAAAATCAACAATCAACAGTTGGACACTTAACTGACTAACCCCCCAGGCACCCCTAGGAAGCATTTTCTTAAAAAGTTAAATATACACTTAGCACATGATGTAGTAATCCTACCATTAAGTATTTCACCTCCCCCAGAATGAAAGCATATGCTCACACAAAGGCCTGCACGTGACTGCTTTTAGCAGCTTTATTCATCATAGCCAAAAGGAAAATCAGAACTCAAATGTCCATTAAGTGATGAATGCATAAACAAACTGATATATCCACACAACTGTAACACTACTCAGTAATAAAAAGGAGTGAATTACGGGTTGATGCAATCACATGGATGAATCTCAAAAGGATTATGCTGAGTCAAAGGAGCCAATCACACAAGACTGCATACTGTATGATTTCATTCATAAGACACGGTAGAGGGGCGCCTGGGTGGCTCAGCAGTTGAGCGTCTGCCTTTGACTCAGGGAGTGATCCCGGAGTCCCGCGATCAAGTCCCAGCTCAGAATCCTTGTATGGAGCCTGTTTCTCCCTCTGACCTCTCACTCTCTCTCTCTTTGTCTCTCATGAATAAATAAATAAAATCTTAAAAAAAAAAAAAAAAGACATGGTGGAAAAAATACTATAGGGACAAAAATGAGGTTGATGGCTGTCAGGGGCTGATAGTGGCAACAGGGGATTAACTACAAACAGAAATGTTCTGTATCTCAAACGTGGTGGTGGTTACACAACTATATATTTACCAAAGCTCATTAAAAACTGCATACTTAAAAAGAGTACATATTAACTGAAAATTATGCCTCAATAAAGCTGACTTATAAATAAAACAAACCTAAATACACAACGAAGTGATAATAAACATAAGAAAAATCAACTTACAGTTTTTCCAATTCAAGGGTCATCATGAGAATGCTCTCAATTGTTGAAAGTGACACCTGTGTTGTTCCCATGTCTCTGAAAGAGAACGCCCAAACATGCATGATACCAAAGACTAAAATTTCACACCAAGTACAAAAAGGTACTTAATAGTATGTGATTATTTAAATTCTGGCTTCTCTGTCAAGCTAGCTCAAGAGTTTACTTGCTATGGAAGATAATTTCAGAGCATTCTTATTGAAGAAATTAAAATTTATGTGCATCACGAACATAATCACCTTGGTGCTAAACAGTACAATCTCCTTTTACCCTTTTTCTACTCATTCTCAGTTGCATCCACCTTTCTTGATTAGTCTTTTGTTTTAAATAAGGTATACCTTATTCCAGTTTGCTTTTTGAGATAAATGATATTTCTACATATGTGGTAAATATTTCGCTATACACCTGCATGTTCCATATCTCTATGTGTTCTTCAATACTGCTCTCTTCTACTACAGGCTGTCTTGTCCATATACATTCTTTCTTTGCCAATAATTCTTATTGCAATAACCCAGCTAAAATTTAAATTATGACTTTTTATTCAAAATGCAAAAGATTTAATCTTTGACAAAAGTAAAAAAGAGCAGAAATCATCTCATGAGCCATGAGATTGTTGTAATACTTACAAATATTTTAATGCTGGCAATTTAAAAAGATATGAATCTTCAACAGTTGTCAGAGGGTTATGACTGAGAATTCTGAAAAATGCAATGGAATTAAAGTTATCTGCATTTTAAGTAACTAGATGAAAATTTATGTTCTTTTTTTTGGTATGGAACTTGAAGTTTAAAAGCAATCATTTTCTGCCTTTGCCTATAAAATCACCCTTAGAATCTGTAAAACATTCTTCCTTTGGGCACTACCCAGGTCTCTGAATGATAAAGCAGGAAGAGAAAGAGAAAAAAAATTTTTTAAGTGGATGGCAAAGAAAAAATATGCCAAAGAACATTTCAGGTTGAAAACCTCAGAAGTGACTATACCAGTAGGAAGTAATTTCTGTAGGAAATACTATTTCTAGTGTCCTCCATAATTCAAAGTGCTTTTCTTTTATCTCTAGAAAGTTTAAAAATCCTACAGTTTAAACCACCCAGTTAAAGACAAAATGATAACCAATTCTTCAGTTTTGGAGCCAAACAAGAAGGGCTAAATCTATGAGCAGCCGGTGAAAGCTATATTCCCACCACATAGCCTGTGTGTATTCTTGCATTACAGCCTTTGTCATGGCATGTATCACCTGTTTCCTTATCAATCTCCTGGATTCTCGGCTCCTGGAGGGCAGGGACCATACTTTATTGTCATGTTGTCCCTGTGCCTGACATAGTATAGGGCTTGTTATTGACTATTTAATGTTTCTTGAATAAAGGACATCTTGTCATCTTTTTGACACAAGCTTTTATTCCAAAATGTTGAACAGACTTTCTTCCCAACTCTTTAAAATGAAAAAAGGTAAAAGAAATAGGAAGAAAAGAAAAGACAATCTGCCTTGAGGTTGACTCTACTCAAGAATCATTAACTATACTTTTACCAAGTATTAGATAGATAATCTTCATAACCAATACTATTATTGGGCTGTAAGGCATCTGTGATCAGCATTTCACATTTAATCCTTATAATAACCTTATGTGATAGATACTATCATCACCTCATTTTACAAATGAGGAAACTGAGGTACAGAGAGGTTACATAATTTGTCCGAGTTTGTCAAGCCAGTCAGAAGCAGAGCTGGAATTTGAACTGAGTTCTGACTCCAAAGCCTGTGTGTAACTCACATGAAGAAAAGGGGGTTTATAAAACAGCTGTTACCATAAACTTTGAGAGCGCTAAATATAGAAACTGTATTCATGTTGAACTTCATCTCTCCACCTGGGAGAGCTCCTCTGAGAATTACATTTTCTATTTTTATTCCTTTTCTCTAATCGACTCCCATGATGAAGTATTTAATTAGCTGATGGTCATTGAGACTTTAGGTATTTTAAACCATGTTATAGGCGAATCAGTGAAAACGGGAAAGTGAGGACATTTGAAACTTCATCCCTCCATAAAAGCAACGACAATGACAAACACTGGCAAACATAGAATCAATGTTTTAATCATTTTGGAAAATTTAACCAATGGGTCTACAGCAACCCAGAGAGCATTTATTAAGGGAAAATGTATTAATTTCTATAAGAACAGTGAGATCTGTTGTTTTAACTAGTTCTAGACCTCTGCTCTGTATCCTGATGGTAGCCTTGAAAAATAGCCCACATCCCAGGGGAGCAAAATGGAGCTGGAGTTCCTTAAAGCCTCCTTCCCAAAGAACTGTCATTGTTTTACCTGTCTAGTGAGTTTCCTGGAAGACCTCAATTGAGAACCTTGTCCTTGACCTCACTGAGAACTGCACAATGCTAGAAGCCTCTTCTTCTCAAGGGGCATTTTAAAAATATCATTATTTATTTATTTATTCATGAGAAAGACACACAGACAGAGAGAGAGAGGCAGAGACACAGGCAAAGGGAGACAGAGAGAGGCAGAGACATAGGCAGAGGGAGAAGTGGGCTCCCTATGGGGAGCTGGATGTGAGACTGGATCCCAGAACTCCAGGATCATGCCTAGAGAGGAAGGCAGACACCCAACCGCTTAGTCACCTAGATATCCCCAGGAGCATTTTTAAAAACACTTACAGGTAAATGTTTTAAACTGGCAGCTGTGTAAGGCAATGGATAACAGTTGGGACAAAAAAAAAAACAAAAAAACAAAAAACAACAACAACAACAACAAAAACCCTAATCTAAAAGTTTAAAAGAAAAAGCTGAGAAATGAGATATCCACAGAGAGTTTGAAATGCTCCAACATATTCCTGAGAAACTAGAAGACCACAAGACATATTCCTAGGAATGTAGAAAAAAACCTTAGCACTAACAAATGGGTTCAGCAAGGTTGCAGGAAACAAGATCAATATATAAAAGTTAGATGTATTTCTATGTATTAGCAATGAGTAATCCAAAATGATATTAAGAAAAAATTTCCATGTATAACAATATTAAAAAGAATAAAATACTTAGGAAAAAATGTAACCAAAAAGTATAAGATCCATACACTGAAAGCTACAAAACATTGTTGAAATTAAAGAAGATTGAAATAAATGGAAAAAATGCCATGGTCATGGACCAGAAGAAAATATTGTTAAAATGGCACTATGCCCCAAATTGAACTATGGCTTCAGCACAACCCTTATCAAGATCACAGCTGACTTGTTTCCAGGCTAATTCTAAAATTCTTATATCAATTCAAGGGACCCAGAATAGCCAAGAAAAATCTAGATAAAGAACAAAAAAGTGGGAAGATTCACATGCTCTGCTTTCAAAACCCAATTCAAAGCTACAGTAATCGTAGTGTGGCACTGGCATAAAGATAGACATATATAATCAGAGAAGGACAAACATTATATGGTGTCATTCATTTGGGGAATATAAATAATAGTGAAAGGGAATAGAAGGGAAGGGAGAAGAAATGGGTAGGAAATATCAGAAAGGGAGACAGAACATGAAGACTCCTAACTCTGGGAAACAAACTAGGGGTGGTGGAAGGGGAGGAGGGCGGGGGGTGGGGGTGAATGGGTGATGGGCACTGAGTGGAGCACTTGACGGGATGAGCACTGGGTGTTATTCTGTATGTTGGCAAATTGAACACCAATAAAAAGTAAATTTATTATTTAAAAAAATAAAAATAAAAATGCTAACACTGGAAAACAATGTAAATCTCTGATGTTCTGTAAATTAAAAGTGAATAAACTGAGGCTGAAGATTTTAAAAAAAAGGATAGACATATAAACCAATGGAACAGAACTGACAGTCCAGGAATAAATCCTCACATTTATAGTTGACTGATTTTCAACAAGAGTGCCAAAGAAATTCAAAGTGGGAAGACTAGTCTTTTCGAATGGAGCTGGGACAACTATATATTCATATACAAAATAAGGATTCCTACACTTCATTCTATATATAAAAATTAACTCAAAATGGATTAACCTAAATGGAAGTGCTCAAGCTATAAAAACTCTTAGAAATCTTTATGACCTTGGATTAGGCAAGAGTTTCTTAGACATGCCACCAAAAGCACAAATAATAAAAGGAAAAATAGACAAATTGGACTTTATAAAAAATTAAACAGATTTTTGTGCTTCAAAGGACATTATCAAGAAAGTAAAAGACCACTCACAGAATGGGAGAAAATATTTGCAAATCATATGTCTGATAAAAGTCTAGTATCCAGAATATCCAGAACACATAAAGAACTCTTACAACTCAATAAAAAGACTAATAATTGAACTTTTAAATGGGCAAAGGATTCAGAGAGACATTTCTCCAAAGAAAATACACAAATGGCCAATAAGCACATGAAAAGATGTTCAATGTCTTAAGTCATTAGGGAAATACAAATCAAAGCTATAATAAGATACTACTTTATACTCACTAAGATGGCTATAATCAGATGGAGAATGATAAGCGGTAGCAAGATTATGGGGAAAGTGGAATCTTCATACATTGGTGAGAACATAAAATGGCATAGTTACGTGTGGAACACAGTTTGGCAGTTCCTCAAAAGGGTTAGACATAGAGTTACTACGTGACTCAGCAATTCCACTCCTAGGTATGTACCCAAGAGAATTAAAAACATATGTCCACACAAAACCATGTATGTGAATACTCATAGCAGCATTATTAATAATAGTCAGAAGTGGAAACAACTGAAAAGTCCAATAACTGAGGAACAGATGAACAAAAGGTGATGTGTCTATGTAAGGGAATATTATACAGCCTTCAAAAAGAATGAAGTGCTGGTATATATGCTACAACATGGAAAAACTTTGAAGCTAACAGTTATGTGAAAGAAGCTAGACACTCATTTGTATGAAATGTCCAGAAGAGGCAAATCTAGGATACAGAAGGGGAATTAGTTGTTGCCTGGGAGGAGGGAAGAAGGGGGTGGTCACAGCTGATGGGTACGGTATTTATTTTGGAGGGTGATGAAACTGTCCTGGAATTAGGGTGGCTGTGGTCTATCGAAGTATACCACTGGACTGTATACTTTACAATGTTGCATAGTCTATTATGTGGATTATATCTCAATTAAAAATAAAGAACTGGGGATCCCTGGGTGGAGCAGCGGTTTAGTGCCTGCCTTTGGCCCAGGGCGTGATCATGGAGATCCGGGATCGAATCCCACATCGGGCTCCCGGTGCATGGAGCCTGCTTCTCCCTCTGCCTGTGTCTCTGCCTCTCTCTCTCTCTCTCTCTGTGACTATCATAAATAAATAAAAATTTAAGAAAAATTAAAAAAAAAATAGAGCACTGGGTGGTAGAACACCAAATATGTTGGTAGGTGGAGAAAAGAAAAGACTTGGACTCTTCTACAACTGAGGTCAGAGGGAGCCAGTGGTAGTGAGGTTGGGAGACAGACTTTTTGGTGGGGGGAGCCATACATTTTTGTTCTTGCCTTGGAAACTCCCCTATTCTTCCTATTCCCATTCTTCTAGATTTTTTTCAGTACCATTAATGTATTGGATTTGTAATGCTAGTTATTATTCAGCAAGATAATGAAGAGGAAGAATATGAGTGTCACATGTCTGGTTAAGCACAGTTCCTCTACTTTGAGACGTTGAATGTCCTTTGCTTTTATTTTTATTTTATTTTGAAAAATATTTTATTTATTTATTCATGAGAGACATATTTTATTTATTTATTCATAAGAGTCTTTTTAGTACCATTTACCTCATAAGGCGATTTGAGGATTAAATGAAAGACCATATGCAAAGCATCTTGCATAAGGCTGAGCATAGAGTAGGTGCCTAGTAGTAATGGTGTTACATTTGCCCTGGGGCAGTGAGCAGAAAGCCTGGGGATACCCATAGGTGGCATGGCCAGGAGCTCCAGAAGCATGGGATTGTCTTAGGGAAAAGGAGTTCTCTGCTCTAAAGCTCTTATTCCAGTTAGAAACCAACTCCAAGAGACAATGCACCAAAAGCCAAATAGTCATCATTTAGCTCCTAGTACAAGGGAAAGCGGAGCTGTATTACTTGCAAATCTTGTAAGTGGTTTTGCCACTTATCAACAATGTGAACCTAGGCAAGTTACCCAATGTCTCTGTGTTTCAATTTCCTTGTCCCCAAAGTGGGGATAACAATATCTACATCACAAGAGCTGTTGGAAAAACGAAAATGAGATACAGTGTGAGGGAGCATGTATTGAGTATTTTCCATGTGGCAGGCACTATCTAAGAGTTTTGGTCACACTATCTTGCTTGTACAATACATAAAAGTCCTTAGTATAGTGCCTGGAACACAGTAAGCACCTAATAGAGGTAGGTATTAAAGAAATATTATGGGGCAGAGGAGGAACTGCTATGGTTCCGAGAGAAAGAAGATACGTATCGTTAATAACATGCATGGGAAGAATAAGATGCAGTTGGGAGAAGGAAAGTATAGTGGTTGCTGGGTATGACTGTCTCAAACCTTTTGAACTATTACTAATAGAAAATAATAAAACAGCCACCCTGAGTCCTCCCAAAGGACAGACTGAGTTATTATTTTCACCCTTAATGTTTATGCCTTTCTGAATCTGAACAAGAAGCTGCCAGGATTTCCAGTACATACCAAAAAGTGATGACAATACCCTGAAGTGTATAAACTTGTGTGTGCACACGGCTATCTAAAGGAAACCAATGCTGGATGACTGGGGAAGCATTAGGGTGTCTCTGTGACTGCAGCTCAATTTGCCTTCATAGTATGGCCACACCTGCCTCATTGGTATTCTCAACAGTGAGGTAAATAATTCAATAGGGATAAGGCTTAGAATTTCCTTATTCTCTCTTAGTGCTTATGTTCTTAGCACAACACTGAGGTACCACAGACAAGCCAGCATGTCAATGTACTCTACTTGCATAAGATATAGCCCTTCTACATGGTAGAGTCTTTCAGTTTCTAAAATCATGGAGCTTGTATTGTTAGAACCAGTGAAGTGACTAAAAGAATTTTTAAAAACAATCCGTCAGTCTGGACCTGTGTAGGTGAATGAAGAAGAAGCACTTTAAAGTCAGAAAAGAAGAAAAGTATACTTAACATTTTGGATTATCAACCACTGCTGGTTTTCCATAATCTATTTCATTCCTGATTTTATCTGAAAGAGATATGATTATTACTACCATTCAAAAAGTGGTACCTTATTAAAGCCAAAGAAAACAAAAACCTCCAAAGGTGGTACCTCATTAATAAGCTCTTGGCATGTCTTTGAGGTGGATTTCAGATTCAAAATAGACTTTACCACACTGCTAACTTGTTCAGTCAGTATTTATCAATAACTTAGAGGCTTCATTCAAGAAGCTTACTGAGTTATAATTACCTGAAACCCAGGGTCAATCAAGGTCTTGTGGGGCCTGAACCTCATCTACTTTGGGAAATCCTGTCTAATAAAAACATGCAACATTATGAATATAAAAATTGCTAGGACTCCTCTCAAGACCTTTGAAGGGGCCTATGGAAGTGAGGAGCCCTGAGGTTAAAGCTTTGGTCAGTTCAAAATAAATCCACCTCAGCTAGGGCCTATACATTTTACAGACTTCTTTAATGCCAGAGAAAATATTGTTTCAACTTATAAACACCTTGGTAACATGTCACACAGGTAACATGACTAATTCAAAGGGTGGCATCTTCCCTTGGCAACTTGCCTTTGGAAAGAAATGCAATGAAGTTTATATTTCACTATGGCAGAGATTTCCTAAAGCAGACTAGCTTTGTCTATTAGAAAAATTTGACCTCAAACAAAAAAGGAGCCTAACCCCCAGTACACACTTACTGTATCGTGATAATCTTTCAGAAGGAACTGTGAATTAGTTTTCGAAGCTGTATTCAAGTCCCATGACATGAGTATTAATTTATTATCAATACTGGCTAGCTCTGGTTCTTTAATTACCTTTTTCTGTTATTTAAGATGCACACAGAAACTCAACACAAACAAGCTGTTGCTTCATCCATTAAGAGTCTTTTCTATCCCACAACCTGTTCCCTACTTTGTCAACCCCCTACCTTGTTACCCTGCTGCATGGATGCCCACACGGCTCCCGTGTGTTTTCCTGTCAACATCTTTCTCCTTCCAGTATGAAAGTTTCTTGGGGACAGTCCCTGTCTTATTCTTTGTACCCCCAGTACTTAGTACAGTGTTGACATGTATTGGACATGGCACTCAGTGAATGTTTTTCAATGAATTCATTGATTTTTATCAACTGATTCCCCCATATTCTTTCTTGTGTTGCCCATATAACTATAATGAAAGTCAGATTCTTTCCTTTCCTTTCTTTCTTTCTTTCTTTCTTTTCTTTCTTTTCTTTCTTTTCTTTCTTTCTTTCTTTCTTTCTTTCTTTCTTTCTTTCTTTCTTTCTTTCTTTCTTTCTTTCTTTCTTTTCTTTCTTTTTTGGAAATTCAGATTCTTCTAAGAGACTCTTGGTGTGATAACATGCTTAGAAATAAAGATGGTGAGTTTAAGACAGTATATTGATGCACCAAAACCTCCTGGTGCAGAAACCCAATGAGCCTTTTCTCCGGGGTGTTCGCAAGCAAAAAACTGACCCTCTGTAGTCTTTTTCCAAGTTAGGCATCAGCAAATTAATGGGAGGAGAGAGGAGCCTTCAACAGATAGGCATCTGCAGGAACTGTCCCTCTAGCTCCAGACACACCCTCAACACCTTCATCTATCCTAAAATAAACTGTGTGAAATAATATTTCTGAACTACAAGACAGGTAAGATAATCTTTTCCAAAGTCACGTTTAGAGGAAGATCTTCACCTTGAGTCTAAAATCCCCCTCAGGCCATTGAACATCCCCCACTATGATTTGTTTATATCACCAGGAAATCACAGAATTTTCCAGCCGAAAGGGAATAACACACTTCTTATTGAAGAAGAGTCAGGAAATAGCCACATGGAATTATGCTACAGCAATGTATTTCATGAACATTTTTCACACAACTTAACACAAACAATATCTTTTACCATACCTCAAAGGTTCTTATGGCCCCCAGATGATTTACTCAGAGGTATACATTTTTTGAAAAATAATGTTCTGGGTAACTGGTGAGAGAAGTGCCCTGTGGCAGGTTCTCAGCAGTTCTTTCTGCTTTACCATTTAAAAGAAGCTGATGGCTGAGGAAGCACCCACACTTTTGCTCCCTGGAGAATTCCCCTACACTTAGTTCTTTGAAGCTTTATTTTGCATGCATTGAAGCAGTTAGGAACTTTGCCCATTAGCAGGAATCAAAGTTAAATTCAGAGGTGGAATTTGAAGGACCATGCCCCTATTGGAGAAGCATCATTGTCATGGATTCCCAGGATAGTGTTGACTTGGGTGTTATTTGCTTGGGGCCTTTTATTGCCCATACCAAAGCTGAGTACAGGGAAAGCTGAGAGTGCCATTTATGAGATAGACAAGCCTCTTGGCCTCTTTGTACCTTAGTTTCCTCATTTGAAAAAAAAAAAAAAAGAATGGATTTTAAGACATACTTTTCAGAGTTCATACTGGGCTTAACATCCACTGAACCAATAAATGTATGATGTTTTTACATATTGTTTGTCTGTTTATTTTTTACATGTGTTTATTTTCTATTTCACTTACAGCTTATGTAAAAACTGCATTCCATGCCAGGCCTGAAATGTTCCAAAGCTCACTTCCGTCAATAAGTTGCAACTAACATTTCTACAAAAAAAGACACAAGCAAAAGAAGAAGGAAAAAAGGTATTCTTTCAGAACATTTATCCTTTGGCAGTGATTCCAATTTATATAGGATGAAACATAATCTCAATACCCTCTCCATATCCTGAAACTATCTCGCTATGGAAGATATGCCTTTTAAAATTTTTTTAGAAATTTAAATTTAAAAAATTTGCATGAAAGATTTATATTTTCATGTTTCTACATGTGTTGCATTAGATACAAATCTGTAAATGCTCAATAAATACTTGTGTTAGGTAATCTTTATTTCTCTAGAAAAATATTTCACATCAGCACTATTGACATTTATGGTTGGATCCTCTTTTTTAAGAGGGGCTGTCCTGTGCATTATAGGGTGTTTAGCGCCATCTCTGGCCTCTGCCCACTAGATGCCAGTAGCATATCTACAGTCTGACAACCAAAAATGTCTCCAGACACTTCAAATGTCACCTGGGTGCAAAATCACCCTAGTTGAGAACCACTTCTCTAGAATGATTCAGTCTGATCTGTATAATAATTCTTACACTAATCTTTGCTACAGACAAAAAAGATTCGCTACATAATTTTAGTAGCTTTCTACTAATAAAATTACAATCATATTTCAAAATGATTGTAGCAAAGAGGTTTACAATTAAGTTTAACAAAAATCCCAAATATAATGAAATTTATATTTGTAACTTACATAAACTTCAAAAAAGGTAGTGGTTCAAATGTCCGTCTTTCAATAGATTGTATCTTATTGCAGGATAAATCTCTAGGAAAAGTAAAAGGAAAATATTGCCTCAATTAGCTATTAGATACCTAACTGGTAGGCTGATAGTATTGAATAAGCAGCTTTTGCCTAAACTCTGAACTTAAGGACTTGTTATTTGAACCTTCCAGAGCCCCTAACTCTCCTCATCTCTCTTAAAAGAGTCTCACTTTCATAAATGAAAGAAGTAACTACAGCTCTTGATAGATTCTGGAAGTAATCTTTCCTGAGAGCAGAAGAATTAATTAGAGGACATTTGAGGCCTCATCAATTTCTAGATTATGAGCTCAAAGTTTTGACCTCCACATAGAATTTCTTTCTTTATTTTGTAAAAGATTTTATTTATTTATTCATATAGACACACAGAGAGAATGAAAGGCAGAGACACAGGCAGAGGGAGAAGCAGGCTCCATACAGGGAGCCTGACATGGGACTGGATCCAAGGTCTCCAGGATCACACCCTGGGCAGAAGGTGGCGCTTAACCGGTGAGCCACTCGGGCTGCCCCTATAATTTCTTTTTAAAAAATATTTATTTATTAGAGAGTGTGTGTGCATGCACATGCACAAGTGGGAGGAGCAGAGGAAGAGGGAGAGAGAATCCCAAGCAGACTCCTCACTGAGTGCAGAGCCCAACAGGGGGCTCCATTTCAGGATCCAGAGATTGTGACCTGAGCCAAAACCAAGAGTCAGATGCTCAGCCAACTGCACCAACCGGGCGCCCCTATAATTATAATTTCTAATATTAAAAGGGATATTCTCATTTTGGAACACCTTTTTGGTTTAGTTCTATTTTTCTAGGCCAATTCAATACCAGAAAAAATAAAAGATATCCTTTCATTTAAATTGAAAGGAAGTTACCCCTCTAATCAATACATAAATTTGAACTAACTCAGAATCATATCATCATGTTAATAGAAATTCATTTTTGGTTGTACATTTGCCTTAATATTCCATGAATTTATTAACTGCTTCAGTTGCAAGTGGTGAGACAACAAAAAACACCACATAGTACTGGATTTTTATTTGAAAACACCCATTCTTGATAATAGTTGACCCTCAGACTTCCATTGATTCCAGCTTAGTCCCTTATTTTCCACCTACTCTTCAGACTGGCATTGCCATCTCTACTGTATGCTAACTAGAATTAATTTATATAAAAAGTTTGAAAAAAAATCTATGTTATCCTAATGATGCATGTTTACTTTTAGTATTATCATGGCCCTTTTATTTCTTTATTTCATTTGATCCTGCTCTTAAGAATTATTTTTTATTGTTACAAAAAATGGAAATCTCTAACAGATTTTAAGTATCTTCCTCAGTTACCTCTTTCACATGATGACAATCTCATTTCTTTTCTCCAGTTTCATTGAGATATAATTGGTATACACCACTGTACAAGTTTAGGGTGTACAACATAATTGTCTGACCTACATATATTGTGAAAAGATTACCATAATGTTTAGTTCTCATCTATCATCTTATATAGATACAATAAGCAAAAAACAAAAAAGTTCCTTGTGATGAGAAGTCTTAGGATTTACACTCTTAACTTCACATGTATCATATAGCAATGCAAACTATAATCAACATAAAAGGTACATTACATCCCTATTACTATTTATCTACCATTAGAAGTTTGTACTTCCCCTACCGGGGTACCTCCCCTCCCCCGCCTCTCATAACAACAAACCTGACCTCTTTTTTGAGCTTTGTTTTTACACTCCACATGTGAGATCATACAGTATCTGTCACCCTCCAACTTATTTCACATAGCCTAATACCTTCAAGGTCCATCCCTGTTGCTACAAATGGCAGGATTTCCTTGTTTTGCTTTTTTATGGCTAATATTTTACTGTGTGTGTATATCACAGCATTTTTATCCATTCATCTTTTGATGGACACTTAGGTTGTTTCCCTGTCTTGGTTATTGTAAATAATCCTGTGAACATGGGGGTGTAGATATTTTTTTCTTCACATTGTAAATTATGCCTAATCATCCCTAGCTTAAATTTTCTTGCCATCATTTATTTTTCAACTCATACCAACCACACAGTTGTGTAAAACCCCCTCTATTAAAGGGTACCAAATAGATCTTCACGTTCACCCCATAACCCTTGTAGTTCTCATCCACACTCGACGATATATTCTTTATTTAAGACTCTTGGTTTTAGTTTTTCCAAGTGTTCTCTCCACCTTCTCTTTCATATGTTGCCTCCTTCATCTCAAGATCTCTAAGAAAACTAATGCCCCAATTTTCTCCATGACTCTCTTCTTTTTCCTTTCTCTCTCTCTCTCTCTCAGGAATCTTTGTTTTTATCACAAGGGTTTTCCAAATTTTTCTTCACCCTGTACCTTTCCCAGGCTCTCACACTGAATTTCTTCCTGTTAAATAGCTCCATAGATGAACTTCATTTCCCTCTAAACCAAATACCGAGTGTCTATTAATGGCTTATCATCTTCCCTTTCACTCAAGATTTAATCTTTAGATTTTTTAAAACTTCCTTCTTACAATGGTCCACAGATCAATGTGTTCTTAAATTGAGGTCTTAAATTAAAAGATTAAACAACCTAAATAAAAATCATGAGTCAGGGTTGTTAAAAATGCAGATTCAGTGCCTCGCCCTGGACTAACTAGGATTTCACAGGAGAGTCGCAACCTGCTTTTTAAACAAACATCCCATCTAAGTCTTAGGCACACTATGTTTGGGAACTAGTGCATTATATCAAGTATCATCTAATTCTGCAGATTCTACCTTTTCAATGTTTCTCATTTGGTTCTCTCCTTTCCTGTGGCCTTTACCCTAGTTTCAGGCTGCTTAATCTTTTAGCTGGACATCAGTAATAGGACTTCCTTGCCTCTAGGATATTTTCCACTCTAATTCATCCTACACACTGGAGTCTTATTAATCTTACTAAGTCACAGCTCTGCTCATATAATGTGACAAGAATTTATTGAGAGCATACTATATACTAGGTGCTCTAGGGCAGGAGGTTCCAAATGGGGCTGATAATCAGAGTCATTAAATGAAAGAAGCCTTTTCAAAATAGATTCTCTATCACCCCTCCAGGCCTATTAAATTAGAATCTCCAGAAATAGAGTTGAGAAGTTTATTTTTAAAAAGTTCCCCCAGGTGACTCTGATACTTTTGGGCAACATGAGATTGGTTAATATAAAGACTAAGACATTCTTGTGTATTTCAGAGTATACTGGGAAAGATGGGAACATATACAAATAGCTACCATATAATACATTGATTAATGCTGTATAACAAGTACCATGGGCCGTAGGAAAGATTAATTCTAACTGCATTAAATACCTTTAATAACACACCTAGCTGGAAGAAATCTTTTCCTCCTCTAATTTCCCACAGTACTTTATCTATAATTCTCTTAAAGTCTCACTTTTGTCTTGCACTATAATTATTTTTGTCTATGTTTCATGTCTTCTACAGGATACTTCAGGGAAAAGCTTTGGCTTTAGGAGGGCAAATAATCTGACAGGGAATTTTTTGAGTTCTAGTTTATTTACAGGATAGACCTGTATCAAAATAAATAAACATAAATCATGCATAGTTATACACTTAATAAATAAATAAAATCTCAAAAATAGGATGTCCCCGTAACTCTTGGATATATGAGGCCAAATTTGAGGATTTTAATCACACTACAGCATTCAGTAAAGTTCTTTCAACACAGCAGGTACTCAATACAAAGTTATGTATGAACCAATGGGATTTGGGGAAAAATGCCTTTGGATATAGAAAAACATACTTAATATGTCCAGCATCTATCATAAAAGGTTATAGATTCCAAATGAAATAATATGCTGGTGGTTTTTGCAAACCAATGCCTGTAAGCCAAAACCAGTTAGTCTGTTTGTTTTGTTGGAATAGCCCAGTATTATTAGGGTGTTTGTTTATAAATTTTAATTTAAATGTCTTTCGCTCAGGCAGATATTCTGATTTACCACAGGCTCTACTACTTCCTATTATCTCACATTAATCTGATTACATATTTATGTCTATATAAATGGTCTAAATAGGAGAGTGCTAATCGTGACAGACAACTGCTCCCAACCATTTGTGCTTTTTAATTGTTGCCTATTATGGGCTGGACTGTGTGCAGCCCCCATCAAACCCCCATATTCCTATGTTGAAGTCTTAACCTCCAGCTTCTCAGAATGCAGTCATATTTGAAGACCAGATCTTTAAAGAGGTAAATAAGCTTTAGGATAGTATGAATCGTGTTTTTAATATTTTATTTATTTATTCATGAGAGACACAGAGACATAGGCAGAGGGAAAAGCAGGCTCCTTGCAGGGATCCCGATGTGGGACTCAATCCCAGGACCTGGGATCACGCCCCAAGCCAAAGGCAGATGCTCAACCGCTGAGCCACTCAGGCATCCCTGAATCGTGTTCTTTTAAGAAATTTGGACACAGAAGTTTACATACATATAGGAAAGACCATGCAAAGACCAAGACAGAACATGGCCATCTATATAATCCAAGGAGAGAGGCCTCGGGATGAAATCAACCCTAACAACTTGATCTTGGACTTCCTACACTCTAGAATTTAAGATAATAAAATTCTACTGTTTAAGCCCCCCCAGTCTGTAGTATTTTGTTAAGGGTGTCTGAGCAAACTAATACAGCTACCCAACTATATTTAATATTAATCTTAGGCATTTTTATATCAAAATCATGTTTACCATGTGCAAGTCATTCTGCCAGTACACTGATAAATATCATTCTAAGCATCTTAGAACCTAGTAGATGATGCAAACTATACGTACAATACATTTAATCAACATTAAGAAACATTACAAGATCCAAAGCAAAAATGCCATATAAAGAGCACATTATAATTCTATATGCGGGCTACATCTCAAAAACTTCAAAATTCGACCTAGGTCTTGAAGGATAAGTAAGATTCAGCAAAGCTGTGTGGAAAGGACATCTGGGTGAGAGGAACAGCATACAAAGTCAAATGTCTACTATTTGTAGAAACATTTTTTCCAAGTATAAGTACATCTAACAAGTCCAAGTTTCCTTTCTCAACCCTAAAGTCACTAATCATTTTTAAATTAATGACCAAGTCCTTATAAAATTTAGGCTTTTTTTTCCCTGCCAGATAAATAACAGTCCAAATGACTTTGTTCAGTACAATACTGACATCCAAAGGTCATTCTAGTTCATCTCTAAGATCTCTTGGGCATCTGCTAAGATTTAGTTTTATCTTCAAATGATCTGTGAAGGCAGTTAAGGTGCTCATGGAACATTCTCTTTTGACGTTCTGGCCATTTTTTTTTCATCTCTTGCCTATATATCAAACCTTATCACATTAGAATGGCTCTATAATGCAGGTGGTCTGTGTTTTCTTAAGTGCCTCCTCTTCTGCAGAATGTATTACACAGTTCATTAATGCTTCATACCTAAGCATTCTAATGTATTTAATTTTTTATTTAATGAAATTTCTAACCTACAGGCTGAGGAAGTTATTCAAAAGGTCTCATCCAAGCTACAGGAAAAGTGCTCATTAGCAGGGAGTTTTGAAGATGAAATATTAAGAAAGAGGTTGGAGGGACCTAAAGATAGATAGATCTAAGCCTTCATAAATACTTCCCTGCCCTAATTCTAGAGGAATAAATTCTTCCTGATAGGCAGGGAAGTTTTGGTGAAGTTTTCTACAAGACTTTGGTGACAAGAATTTAACAGTGACTTTTGCTGCTTCTTAAAACATGTGTTTCAAAGCAGCAAGGTCTTTTTAGAAGAATTATGTGTCTTTGAAGAGCCTTATTTCCCCCCTATCATTTCAATGTTTACTTTCATAAGTAAGACTGGAGTGAGACCAATACCGTCCAATGAGATTCACGTTGAACCGAAGGCGCCATACTTAGCACCTAGCTCCAATTATTTTAGATTACAATGATTCTCGGAAAGAAAGGAGACAGCTGAATCGGTTGGATTCCTGGAACGGTTTAGGCTCAAAGCACCTGGCTATTTTACCGTCTGCCTTTAGATTTGTGGGAGATCAGGAACTTAAGTCAGAGAAGCTTTGCGACTGTACAGAAAATTTGAAAATTCAGGTCTTTGTCCATTACCAAGTTAGGGCGGAATTTGGCAGTCAGGAAGAACCAAAATTTTAAATTTAACAGTACGTCGAATGGCGCCCGTGTTTTAAAACTACAAAACGTGTACAGTGAAGTAAAAAAAATCCGCACTCTAAGTTACTGAACTTCCTTTTTTTTTTCCTTTTCTTTCTTTTTTTTTTTTTTCTTTTTAATCACCCGCTCCTCTCCTCGAGTGACGAAGTGGACTAGGGTTTCTATAAACCCTTACTTAACGAGAGGGTAGGGTTACCACACGCTTACCTTAGGGCAACAACTTGCACTTTGTAACTGGACAGGAATATCGTTTGATGACAGAGAAGGGTAAAGGAAACGCAGGCCTGTGGCGGGACCCCACCGCACGCCCACCTTTACTCTCGAGGAACCTGCCTCAGCCCGCCAGCTCCTCCTTCAGCTTGGCAAGGCTGCTTTTCCCGCGGAGTCTCGTCTTCCGGCCACAAGTCACCTTGGCCCGCCCACCCGGAAGCCGTCGTCTTGGCAACAGAGTATCGTCCCGCCCTTATTTCCCTCGCCACGCCCACCGACTTGGGCGTCTGGCGCTGGTCTGGCTTTGATTGGTCGATCTCTGCCTCACTCTACGAGACGTTTGGGGCGGCGCGACTCCAGCCCTCGTATTTGAATTTGTGGCGCGTAGAGTTCGTGAGGTGCTGAAGGGTGGCTGGGCGTCTTCCTGGAGCCCGGTATCTTGTGGTGAGCGACCCTGAGGGGAAAAAATGACAAAAAGGACGGCGGGAGGTGGAGGCGCCCTGAGTCAACGTGGCCGTCTCGAGATGGGAGACTTCAGCCGAGCTGCGTCAGTCGCCTGAGGCAGGACCTCTCTTCGCGTCCTCACAGCCTTTAGGTTCGTCCTCACGTATTCCCTGCGATGTAGACTGCACGTCGGCCCTCGGTCAGTCGCCCCTGAAGGAAGGCTCCTCCTAATGCCACCTTCCCTCTTTCTTCAGTGCCTCTCTCTTCCCCCGCTCCTCCCCCCCCTCCGCCCCCCCGAAACAACCCTCGAGCTCGGAAGAGCAGACCCCCCTCGCGCCAACTACACTCGATTCCCCACAGCTGTCCTTCATGAGTTATATCCTCGTCCTTCTCCCGTGCAGAATCAGAAACTAGTATCTGCCCTTGACTGTGGAAAAATGTCTCCGCAGCAACTGGTGAGCGGCCCGCGCGCCTCACACACTGAATCCAGACCCTTCCTTATCGAGGATGCTGCTGTCCTCATCTTCCCAAGTGGGATGTAGTCAATGTTGGGGCCAGGCGGGAAGGGAAACTCCTCAAGATGGCGGATACGCCAAAATGGCTGAAGTTCCTGTCACCACCTCCACTTGGGATGACAGCTTGAGCAGACCCTTACACCTCTCCTTTGGACTTCCTCAACCGAACCCAATGCCCTTCAAACCCCAGAGGAGGAAGTCACCTTTGACTGGTCGAATTGCAATCCTTCCTTTGCATAGTGAGGGTCACTCTGACTGGTTGGATTGCAATCCTTCCTTTGCATATGAGCCAACCAATAGGAAACCGTTCTGCCTTACAACGTTATGTAAACCCCCTACCACCTTGTCTTGGGGCGACTTCCTCGACTCACTCTCTTTCCCCCGTGAGTCGTGGAACCTCGCCCGAGGGTGCCTGCAATAAAATCTGTTCTTGGACCCTCGCTTGCCTTGGCGGTCTCATTTCCGTCTAGTTACTAAAAAAAACTTAACATTTGGTGCCGAAACCCGGGAGGAGATCGAGCCCCTGCAACAGCACGGAGGCTCTCTCCTCTTCCGTCGGACTGGAACTCCGCTCTCTTTCTCTGCTGGGGTCACCGGACTCCTTGCGGTGAGTGTTCCCTGGTTCCCGATCCTCTCCCGGGGCGCCCTGTCCTAATCGCGGCCGCGTCAGGGCAAACCCTCCTCCGCCACCTGGTGGCTCCGCGGTTCCGGGGAGTAAAGGAGACGTCCTTACTCCACGGTGACCACTTCTGTAAACAGCAGCTCAATTCACAGTCGAGGGGACGCCCTCCTCCAAGTCTTGAGCTGATACGGGAAGGAGCCATGGGAACCTCCCAGTCCAAATTCGATTCCAAAACGCCTTTAGGATGCCTACTGGCTAATCTCCGAACTCTGGAGTTAGACCAGGACTTACGAAGGCGACGCCTTATCCATTACTGTACCGTCGCTTGGCCTCAATATCGGCTGAATAACCAAGCGCAATGGCCACCTGAAGGCACTTTTGATTATCAGATACTTACGGACCTTGATAATCTCTGTAGACGCCAAGGCAAATGGTCTGAGGTGCCCTATGTCCAGGCTTTCTGGACCCTGCGCTCCAGACCAGAACTCTGCTCTAGCTGCTCAACCTTTCAGGTACTCCTAGCCCGCTCTCCCCCGCCGACTCTTCCCCACTCCACCTCTAGAGACTCCAACTTGGCCCCTCCATCCCCCCTCGTGGAGCCTCCTGAAGATCTCTCCAGGCCCCCTGTAAGGGCCCCACACCTGTCTCCTCCTCCCTACCAACCCGCTCCCCAACAACCTGTGTCCCCGACTCCTTCCTCAATCTCCGAAACTCCAGGCCCAGGCCCAGCCTCGAGCATACCCTCTCCAACCGTTCCTCTCCTCCCAGCCCCAGAACCTCAACCACCTTCCAGCCCCCTCCCTTCTCCTCCTATCTCTGCCCGTACCAGATCCAAAAACTCTTCCCCGGACCTGGTCTGCCCCTTGAGGGAGGTTGCAGGGGCTGAAGGGGTTGTCCGAGTCCATGCGCCCTTTTCTCTACAAGACCTATCCCAAATAGAAAAACGCTTAGGTTCCTTTTCGGCCAATCCGGACAACTACATCAAGGAATTCCAATACTTGGCGCAGGCCTATGACCTAACCTGGCATGACTTACATGTCATCCAGACCACCACCCTCACCACTGAGGAGAGGGAACGTATCCAGGCTGCTGCCCGGGGACACGCTGATCAGGTCCACCTTACCGACCCCACAATGGCGGTCGGTGTTCAGGCGGTCCCCGCCGTAGAGCCAGGCTGGGATTACCAAGACGGCCAAGATGGCCGCCGGCGCCGCGACCACATGGTCCGATGTCTCATTGCTGGCATGCGGGCGGCCTCCAATAAGGCCGTAAATTATGACAAGATCAGAGAAATCATACAGGCCCCTGACGAAAACCCGGCTATATTCCTTAACCGGCTGACCGAGGCATTAATTCAGTACACTCGCTTGGACCCGGCCTGTCCCGCGGGGGCCACGGTTCTAGCCACACATTTTATCTCTCAGTCAGCCCCAGATATCCGGTGTTATCTGCTTGGGTGTTATTTGCTTGGGGCCTTTTATTGCCCATACCAAAGCTGAGTACAGGGAAAGCTGAGAGTGCCATTTATGAGATAGACAAGCCTCTTGGCCTCTTTGTACCTTAGTTTCCTCATTTGAAAAAAAAAAAAAAAGAATGGATTTTAAGACATACTTTTCAGAGTTCATACTGGGCTTAACATCCACTGAACCAATAAATGTATGATGTTTTTACATATTGTTTGTCTGTTTATTTTTTACATGTGTTTATTTTCTATTTCACTTACAGCTTATGTAAAAACTGCATTCCATGCCAGGCCTGAAATGTTCCAAAGCTCACTTCCGTCAATAAGTTGCAACTAACATTTCTACAAAAAAAGACACAAGCAAAAGAAGAAGGAAAAAAGGTATTCTTTCAGAACATTTATCCTTTGGCAGTGATTCCAATTTATATAGGATGAAACATAATCTCAATACCCTCTCCATATCCTGAAACTATCTCGCTATGGAAGATATGCCTTTTAAAATTTTTTTAGAAATTTAAATTTAAAAAATTTGCATGAAAGATTTATATTTTCATGTTTCTACATGTGTTGCATTAGATACAAATCTGTAAATGCTCAATAAATACTTGTGTTAGGTAATCTTTATTTCTCTAGAAAAATATTTCACATCAGCACTATTGACATTTATGGTTGGATCCTCTTTTTTAAGAGGGGCTGTCCTGTGCATTATAGGGTGTTTAGCGCCATCTCTGGCCTCTGCCCACTAGATGCCAGTAGCATATCTACAGTCTGACAACCAAAAATGTCTCCAGACACTTCAAATGTCACCTGGGTGCAAAATCACCCTAGTTGAGAACCACTTCTCTAGAATGATTCAGTCTGATCTGTATAATAATTCTTACACTAATCTTTGCTACAGACAAAAAAGATTCGCTACATAATTTTAGTAGCTTTCTACTAATAAAATTACAATCATATTTCAAAATGATTGTAGCAAAGAGGTTTACAATTAAGTTTAACAAAAATCCCAAATATAATGAAATTTATATTTGTAACTTACATAAACTTCAAAAAAGGTAGTGGTTCAAATGTCCGTCTTTCAATAGATTGTATCTTATTGCAGGATAAATCTCTAGGAAAAGTAAAAGGAAAATATTGCCTCAATTAGCTATTAGATACCTAACTGGTAGGCTGATAGTATTGAATAAGCAGCTTTTGCCTAAACTCTGAACTTAAGGACTTGTTATTTGAACCTTCCAGAGCCCCTAACTCTCCTCATCTCTCTTAAAAGAGTCTCACTTTCATAAATGAAAGAAGTAACTACAGCTCTTGATAGATTCTGGAAGTAATCTTTCCTGAGAGCAGAAGAATTAATTAGAGGACATTTGAGGCCTCATCAATTTCTAGATTATGAGCTCAAAGTTTTGACCTCCACATAGAATTTCTTTCTTTATTTTGTAAAAGATTTTATTTATTTATTCATATAGACACACAGAGAGAATGAAAGGCAGAGACACAGGCAGAGGGAGAAGCAGGCTCCATACAGGGAGCCTGACATGGGACTGGATCCAAGGTCTCCAGGATCACACCCTGGGCAGAAGGTGGCGCTTAACCGGTGAGCCACTCGGGCTGCCCCTATAATTTCTTTTTAAAAAATATTTATTTATTAGAGAGTGTGTGTGCATGCACATGCACAAGTGGGAGGAGCAGAGGAAGAGGGAGAGAGAATCCCAAGCAGACTCCTCACTGAGTGCAGAGCCCAACAGGGGGCTCCATTTCAGGATCCAGAGATTGTGACCTGAGCCAAAACCAAGAGTCAGATGCTCAGCCAACTGCACCAACCGGGCGCCCCTATAATTATAATTTCTAATATTAAAAGGGATATTCTCATTTTGGAACACCTTTTTGGTTTAGTTCTATTTTTCTAGGCCAATTCAATACCAGAAAAAATAAAAGATATCCTTTCATTTAAATTGAAAGGAAGTTACCCCTCTAATCAATACATAAATTTGAACTAACTCAGAATCATATCATCATGTTAATAGAAATTCATTTTTGGTTGTACATTTGCCTTAATATTCCATGAATTTATTAACTGCTTCAGTTGCAAGTGGTGAGACAACAAAAAACACCACATAGTACTGGATTTTTATTTGAAAACACCCATTCTTGATAATAGTTGACCCTCAGACTTCCATTGATTCCAGCTTAGTCCCTTATTTTCCACCTACTCTTCAGACTGGCATTGCCATCTCTACTGTATGCTAACTAGAATTAATTTATATAAAAAGTTTGAAAAAAAATCTATGTTATCCTAATGATGCATGTTTACTTTTAGTATTATCATGGCCCTTTTATTTCTTTATTTCATTTGATCCTGCTCTTAAGAATTATTTTTTATTGTTACAAAAAATGGAAATCTCTAACAGATTTTAAGTATCTTCCTCAGTTACCTCTTTCACATGATGACAATCTCATTTCTTTTCTCCAGTTTCATTGAGATATAATTGGTATACACCACTGTACAAGTTTAGGGTGTACAACATAATTGTCTGACCTACATATATTGTGAAAAGATTACCATAATGTTTAGTTCTCATCTATCATCTTATATAGATACAATAAGCAAAAAACAAAAAAGTTCCTTGTGATGAGAAGTCTTAGGATTTACACTCTTAACTTCACATGTATCATATAGCAATGCAAACTATAATCAACATAAAAGGTACATTACATCCCTATTACTATTTATCTACCATTAGAAGTTTGTACTTCCCCTACCGGGGTACCTCCCCTCCCCCGCCTCTCATAACAACAAACCTGACCTCTTTTTTGAGCTTTGTTTTTACACTCCACATGTGAGATCATACAGTATCTGTATGATCAAAATAAAACTCCCGTCAAAATAAAACTCAAGGACGGTTCCAAGTTCCCCTCTAGACCCCAGTTCCCTATCTCCCTCCTCCATCGCCTCGGCCTCAAACCGATCATAGAACGACTAAAGCGTCAGGGACTTCTGATTCCCATAAGCTCTCCCTGTAACTCCCCCATCCTGCCAGTCCGTAAACCCTCCGGAGCTTATCGATTGGTTCAGGACCTCCGACTCATTAATGAGGCAATAGTCCCTCTCCATCCAGTGGTTCCTAACCCTTATACCCTGCTATCCCATATCCCTCCAAGCACCACTCACTTTACGGTGTTGGACCTGAAGGATGCCTTTTTTACTATTCCCCTACACCCCGATTCCTACTTTCTTTTCGCCTTCACCTGGGAAGACCCAGACACACATACCTCTGGACAATTAACCTGGACTGTCCTACCCCAGGGGTTCCGGGACAGCCCCCATATTTTTGGTCAGGCCTTGGCTGCGGATTTACAACAATGCCTCCTTAAGGCTAGTACCTTACTACAATATGTAGACGACCTCCTCCTCTGCAGCCCTGCCCTCACCATCTCCCAGGATGACACCACCTCCCTACTTAACTTCCTAGGGAGCAAAGGGTATCGGGTCACACCCTCTAAGGCACAACTCTGCACCCCTTCGGTCACTTATCTGGGAATCCACCTGACCCCCACCTCTAAATCTCTTACCGGAGACCGTATCCGCCTCCTACGAGAGCTCCAACCCCCTCAGACGGCAGATGAAATACTTTCCTTCCTTGGGTTGGCTGGCTTCTTTAGACACTGGATTCCAAACTTTTCTATTTTGGCCCGCCCCTTATACCAAGCGGCAAAGGACACTCCCCAGGGTCCTCTCACTGATCCCTCTTCGGTCCGCCGCCTGTTTTCCAAGTTAAGAGACTGTCTCACCGCTGGGCCGATACTAACTTTGCCTGACCCTTCAAAACCATTCCACCTTTACACTGATGAGCGGTCGGGTTCAGCTACTGGCCTTTTGGCCCAACCGGTTGGACCTACTTACCGGATTATAGCCTATCTATCTAAGCAGCTAGACAGCACCGCCCGCGGATGGCAGCCCTGCCTTAGGGCGCTCGCAGCTGCTGCCTCCTTAACTAAGGAGGCTCTCAAATTGACTTTGGGACAACCCCTCGTGGTTTACTCCCCCCATCGACTTGGGGATCTTCTTAGCCACCGATCCCTGGCCCACCTAACCCCCTCTCGTCTCCAACTCTTCCATCTGCTATTCATCGAAAACCCTCAAATCTCCCTCTCTACCTCTCCCCGCTTAAATCCTGCAACTCTGTTGCCTACACCTTCGCCTACCTCTGAACCCACTCACTCCTGCCCGCAGCTCATAGAGGATCTCACCCCTCCCCACCCTGGACTCTCTGATCAGCCATTATCCAACCCTGACCGTATACTCTTTGTAGATGGCAGCTCCTTCCTGGCTGCGGATGGTCGGAGACATGCCGCCTATGCTGTAGTCACCCCAGAGACGGTAGTGGAGACAGTCCCCCTCCCAATTGGGACTACTTCCCAAAGGGCTGAACTTATAGCTCTCACCAGGGCTCTACATCTATCTAAGGGACAACGAGTCACCATCTACACCGACTCAAAATATGCCTATCTCATCGTTCATACTCATTCCGTCCTCTGGCAGGAGCGGGGATTTTTAACCACCAAGGGGACGCCTATAGTAAATGGACCTCTCATTGCCAAATTGCTTGAGGCCCTTAGTCTGCCCACTGAGGTTGCAATCGTTCACTGTAGGGGCCATCAGACTTCTAAAGACATGGTCTCCATAGGAAATAATAAGGCCGACTCAGTGGCCAGGGAAACGGCCTTAAGTAAGCCAATATCTCCCATCCTCTTCCTTAATACCCCTCATCGACCTTTCTACTCTATAAAGGAAACTCAAGCCCTCCAGGCCCTGGGAGGAAAGGCAGAAAGTAAAGGATGGATTTACATCCGAGGGAAGATTGCCCTCCCAGAAAACCTGGCCCATACCCTAATTACTGATATCCACCAATCTCTCCATATTGGCCCAAGGGCACTGAACCGGTTTCTCCAGCCCCTGTTTTACTATCCATCCCTACCTAAGGTGATTGAGGCTGTCCATAGGGCTTGTAAAACCTGCTCGGCCGTAAATGCACAGGGAGGAATCCGCAGGCCGGGGCCTGACCATCAGCTCCGAGGCCATCAGCCCGGTGAAGACTGGCAGCTGGACTTCACTCACATGCCCCGCCATAAAGCCTTTCGTTATCTACTGACTTTGGTTGATACTTTTACAGGATGGATTGAGGCATACATACCCCACAGCCAGAGAGACTGCAGATGTGGTGGCCACAATCCTCATCGAGCACATCATCCCGAGGTTTGGGTTACCCCGGACCCTACAGTCAGACAACGGGCCGGCATTTATCTCCAGTGTGACCCAACAGGTGGCCGAGAGCCTCAACATTACCTGGAAGCTGCACATCCCCTACCACCCTCAGTCTTCAGGTAAGGTGGAAAGGGCCAACGGGCTACTTAAGGCTCAACTCACTAAACTTACCCTGGAGACTCGCCTGTCGTGGCCCACACTGTTACCTATAGCTCTCACCAGACTCCGGGCGTCCCCCCGAGGACCATCAGGTTTGAGTCCCTTTGAGTTACTGTATGGTCGGCCCTTCCTTATCAACCACAACCTCCCGGCCATTCCTCCACCTCTTTTATCCTATCTGCCTTACCTTACCCTCCTCCGGGCCCTCTTGAGAGCCCATGCTGATGCTGTCATTCCGGCCCCGACCGACAATGCCTCCGAGGAAGCCTCTCCACGAGACTTATCCCCAGGGGACCAGGTCCTTCTCAGAAATCTGCAGCCAGGCTCCCTGCAGACCCGATGGACCGGACCTCACACGGTCATCCTCACCACCCCAACCGCGGCAAAATTGCTGGGACATACGGCATGGGTGCACATCAACAACCTTAAACGGGCACCCACAGGTATCGAATGGACCTCCCAGATGGTGGGACCCACCAAACTCCGCCTGGCTAGGGCTCCTTCTCATACTTCTCCTGAGCCCCCCGATCCAAGCGGTAGAATGTGATTGCATGAAAGGCAGCGGTACCTCGCGCTACTTTTCATCTTATACCCACATGCCCAGAACTTGTTACTCAGGGAAGACACCCATCACCTGTACTTCAAGACATGCCGAAGGAACCTTTTGGATGTCTGAACTTTCTCAAACCAGCCGATCCCCTTGCAGCCGGTACCCCAAGACTGGTAAAGTATGCTGGACTTATCTAAGCCATGTGGGCCTCTCTGATGGGGGGGGAGTCCAAGACCAGGCTGGCCAGGAGCAGACCCGACAGAGGGTCATCCACCAACTCCAGACCTCAAACCAGTTGACCTATAAGAGTATTTCCCTTGATGACATCAAGAAAGTTCCCACCACCGAGCAGCTAACGACAGCCCTCCTAAATTCCAGCTATAACTTATGGCGAAATCTCTCCAAAACCGGGGACAGCAACTGCTGGATCTGTTTTCCCTTCTCTACACTCTCTAATATCGTAGGAATCCCTCTCCCAACTAATTGGACGCTCCCCAACTCCACGATCACCAATCAGACAGTCCATATTGGACCTATTGGGGGGAATATACCGATCATTAATTCCTCTAACTCTCTCACTCCTGTAGCTGCCAACATTACTAATTCCTCTCTTCCATACTGCGCCCCCTCGGGAATATTTCTCTCATGCCCCCAGGGCACTTACCGTTGTTTAACTGCTAATGATTCCCTAGACTGCACGTTTATCCTCCTGTCTCCCTCAACCAACATTTACTCCGATTCCCAGCTCCAGTCCACATTATTTCTCCAATACCGGAGAAAAAGGGCTGCCTTTCTCCCCTTTCTGATAGGAGCAGGAATAACTACTGGGGTCGCTACAGGAGTGGCGGGAATGGGAACTTCCATAGACTTTTATTATAAACTTTCCCAAGCTCTGAACGATGACATGGAACGGATCGCTGACTCCCTCACGGCCCTACAGACTCAGGTCACTAGTTTGGCAGCTGTTACCCTGCAAAATCGACGGGCTCTCGACCTTTTGACGGCCGAAAAAGGTGGAACCTGTCTGTACTTAAATGAGGAATGTTGCTATTTTGTTAATCAATCAGGTATAGTTACTTCCAAAGTTAAAGAACTCAGAGACCGAATCCAGACCAGGCGCCAGGGCTCGTCTTTCTGGGGCCTAGACCCCCACACTTGGGTAACATGGCTACTCCCTTTGGCGGGACCCCTATGCCTAATCCTTCTTCTCATCTCTGTCGCCCCTTGCTTGTTTCGATGTTTACAGGAACGCCTGCAAGAACTCACCCGGGTATCTGTCAACCAACTTTTACTTCACCCGTACTCTCGCCTGCCCACATCCGACTACCCCTACAACGACGCCCCACCGTCAGCAGGAAGTAGCCAGAGCAGAGTCGACGCCCCCGACACCATTATATAAAACAAAAGGTCGGAATGTTGGGGCCAGGCGGGAAGGGAAACTCCTCAAGATGGCGGATACGCCAAAATGGCTGAAGTTCCTGTCACCACCTCCACTTGGGATGACAGCTTGAGCAGACCCTTACACCTCTCCTTTGGACTTCCTCAACCGAACCCAATGCCCTTCAAACCCCAGAGGAGGAAGTCACCTTTGACTGGTCGAATTGCAATCCTTCCTTTGCATAGTGAGGGTCACTCTGACTGGTTGGATTGCAATCCTTCCTTTGCATATGAGCCAACCAATAGGAAACCGTTCTGCCTTACAACGTTATGTAAACCCCCTACCACCTTGTCTTGGGGCGACTTCCTCGACTCACTCTCTTTCCCCCGTGAGTCGTGGAACCTCGCCCGAGGGTGCCTGCAATAAAATCTGTTCTTGGACCCTCGCTTGCCTTGGCGGTCTCATTTCCGTCTAGTTACTAAAAAAAACTTAACAGTCAAGGTCACGTGGAGAGCGCAAGTGAAGCGCGGTTAAAGCACCACGGAAATGTAAGTTACTGTTGTTCGCCCTTGCTGCCTCGGAATGATGAGGGATTCCTCCCCGAAACATGGTTATTTTGTTCTTGGTCAGACCTGTGGATACATGGGTTTCAGTTGTATGTTGGAGTACAAACTCTGAGGCTTGATCTCAAACAAAAGCAACCACTGATTGGAAACCTCTTCACTAAATTTCAGCTTCTTTGTCTGGTATGACATGATTTCCCTCCACTCCCCAATGTATTTAAGGTCAAATTGAGATTCAGGACCATTTCAGAAATTTTTAAAGTATAAACATGGACAGCTTTCCCTAACATCTCCTGTCTATGACCTTGAGAATCTTTTCTTTCTAATTTGACAATTTATTTTTTTAAATATTTTATTTATTCATGAGAGACATACAGAGACAGAGAGAGAGAGCGAGAGAGGCAGAGACACAGGCAGAGGGAGAAGCAGGCTCCTTGCAGGGAGCCCAATGGGGGACTCGGTCCTAGAACTCCGGGATCATAACCTGAGCCCAAGGCAAATGCTTAACCGCTGAGCCACCCAGGTGTCCCTAATTTGAAAATATAATGTAATTTTCTATTTCCATGTAATTTCTATTTCTACTATTTATACTTTTCAATGTAATTTCTATTTCTATTCACCTCTAGAACAGAGGTTCTTAACTTTGCGGGGTGGGGTGGGGTTCGTAGTGCCCTCTAAGAATCAAATTTGGGGGGTCTTGTGTACAATATAACACACAAAAATTTTAACTCAATTTCAGGGAGTTTTAGAGTCCACTGTGAAGCATGGACATGTATGTAGGGCCCCAGTCCAGTTCTAGAAGTTTATTTCTATATTTTTTTTAAGTAGTAGTAGTTATGCAGCAAAAGCAGGTGTTTTACTTTAAAAATGTTAATGTCGTTTAATTTCTCCGTTATGAGACTTACAGTTCTGAGGGAAGTGGGGATTGAGAAGTCTGAAGTAGTTGAATTAGTAGCAAAAATTTTTAAAGGAGCACTAATTTAAGAATTTTACAGAAGTCAATGAAGTGCTTCTTAAAGTCATAAGAGTCTCCACAGATGAGGGTAGTATATGGGCACACAGGCATACAAGAAATAAGTTGACAAGATTTTATATCCAGTCTTTTTGAATTAACATAAAAAGGAGGAAAATTCTTGATCAACTTCAGGAGTTAAAATAATTTACGTGCCTTAATTTTTTGGATGGTTTATATTGAAGTAATTTTTATTGTGAAATTCTACCAACATGTCTGTTTTCCATCGTCTTCTGAACTATTTCAAGCATTGCTTTTTCACGTTAGAACTTCAGTTGAGGGATGTCTGGGTGGCTTAGAGATTTGAGCATCTGCCTTCAGCTCAGGGAATGATCCCGGAGTTCCGGGATCGAGTACCGTGTTCAGCACCTTGCATGGTGGCTGCTGCTTCTCCTGTCTCTGCCTCACTCTCTCTATCATGAATAAGTAAATAAAATCTTAAAAAAAAAATTCAGTTCACCTGAAATTTAATTTTGTGTTTGCGAAGAATGGCTTTAACTAAGTTTTTTTTGTTTTGTTTTTTGTTTGTTTGTTTAATTGCTGTTTTGTAAACTGTGGCCCATGGGCCAAAGCTGGCCAACCATTTTTTTTTTTTTAATACTTTTGGAACACTGACACATCCATTTGTTTACTTGTTGGTGTCTACTTTTGTGCTACTCTGTCAGAGTTTAGTAGTTGTGACAGAGACTCAAAGCTTTATATATTACTGTCTGTCCCTTTACAGAAAAAGTTTGCCAGCCCCTGCAAAAGGACATTCTTTCCTCACTGAGTGGAGAATGTAATGCTTATCCTATGTAGTTTCCGTATGTTCGTCTTTGTTTTTGTGTTTTCTAGGCTATTTGTCTAGCTCTGTACATAAAACAATGTTTTCATTGCTTTAGCTCTAAAATAAGACAGTGTACAATAGGTAAAATTGCTCCCCTTATGCCTCATACCAAGTTGTTTTTCACCTTACTTATTCTTGGCCCTTAGATTCTCCATATTAATTTCATGATCAGTGTATTAAATATCATGAAATGTCTTTTTTGGGGTTTGATAGTAATTACTTAGAATATACAGATTATTTTGGGAAGAATTATCTTTACAATATTGAAGCTTCCCATCCATGAACATAGTATATCCTGATTATGTCTTTTAATATGATTTTATAACTGTTTCCTTCAGAGTGTATTTAAGAGAGATTAGTCCTTGGTTTTGCTTTCTTGTGCTTAGTTTTAGAAATAGGGCAAGGCTGGCTGGTTCTTTAAGCAATGTAGGATGTAGTCTCTCCTCTATTTCCTGAAAGAGGTTATATAGAATTGGTATTATTTCTTTGTTAAATAGAATGCAGCATTGCATTGGCATTTTCTTTGTGAGGAGGTTGTAATGAAAATAAGAAAATGAGAACATAGTTTACTTGCTTACGTCTTAACATTTCTGTCACTTTATTTCTTCTTGTAGGTCTAAGTTTGTATCATTTTTCTTAGGTCTGAAGAACATCCTTGAACATTTTATAGTGTGGCTTGTTGGTGATGGATTCTATTACTAGTTATTAGCTTGAAAATGTTTTTATTTTGAATTTTGAACTGTATATATGATTTTGGTTTTTAGCACCTTTGTATTCTTGTTTCTGTTGTTTTTAGTTAGATATTTGAAGTTGTACTTTGTTCTCTTGTATGTAGTAATGTGCCTCTTTTTATGGCTGAGTTGTAAAAAACTTTTTAAAGGTCTTATTTATTTATCTGACAGAGAGCAGAGCAAGGATTTACATTTTAAAACATATTGTTAATGAAATCTTCTGCAGCCTTTTGTTTCTAGTTCGTTTCACTTAGCATAATGCATTTAAGGTTCATCCTGGTTGTTGCATGTATTACTAGTTTACCCCTTTTTGTCTGTTGAGTAGTATTCCATTGCATATATGTACCAAAATTTGTTCATTTACCATTTGGTAAACATTTGGGTTGTTTCCAGGTTCTGGCTCTTAGCAATAAAGCGGCTATGAATATTGGCTGATAGGTCATTGTGTGATTATAGATTTTTATTTTTCCTGGGGTCCATACAGGAGTGAAACTATTGGGTCATATGGTAAAAATATTTTTAACTTTATAAAATACTGCTAATTTTCTTTCCAAGTGGCTATTTCCTTCTGTTTTCTTATCAGCAATTTAAGATTATTCTCATTATTGTACATTCATATCTGCTCTTGGGTGTTATTAGTAGTTTAAAACTTAACTATTCCAGTACATGTATATTAGATATCTCATTGTAATTTTAATTGCATTTCTCTGATGACTAATGATGTAGAGTGTCTTGTGTATTTATTAGCTTTATGTATAATTTTTTTGGTGAAGCATCTCTTAAAATCTTGCTTATTTTTTATACAGATTTATCAAAGTAAAATTGGCATGCAATAAATCTTATATAGTTAAGTAGTATATGTTTTGATAAGTTTTGATATGTATTTACACCTGTCACTACAATCAAATTAATAGACATGCTAAAACATGGATGATCCTTGAAAACATTATACTCAGTAAAAGAAGATAATCACAAAAGGTTATGCATGGTGCAAATGTATACAAAATGTCTTAATAGGCAAATCTGTAGAGACAGAATGTACATTAGTGTTACTAAGGGACTGGGAGAGGGAGAAGGGGAGTGGAAGTGGAAGTGTGGTTTCTTTTGGGGGATGATAAAATGTTCTGGAATTAGAGCTTGTGATGGCTGAGTAGTTGTGTAAATATTCTAAAGAACTACTGTGTTGTTTTTTAAAAGGAAAATTTATGGTAAGTAAATCTGTTTTTTAAAAAGAGGGAAGGACACCTGGGTATCTCCATCAGTTAAGTGTCCAACTCTTGATTTTTGGCTCAGGTCATGATCTCAGGGTACTGGGATTCAGCCCTGCGTCCAGCTCTGCACTCAGTGGGGAATCTGCTTGGGATTCTCTCACTTCCTCTCCCTCTGCCCCAACCCCCACTCATATTCTCTCTTTCTCTCTCTCTCTCCAAATAAATAGTTTTAAATGAAGAAACCCACTAGTTATGATCCATTAACGGACTGTTTAAATAGCATTACTTATAATTGCAAAAGCATGGAAACTAACTCAATGTCCATCAGTAGAAGAATGTTTAAAAAATGAAAAACTTGAATGAAAAATTGAATGAGAAAGTAAAGAAGCTATTAAAATAATCAAGCAGAGAAATTTGTATCAATAGGATGAATCTCAATCCTAACTTGAGCAAAAAAAAAAAAAAAAAAAAAAGATTGCAGAGGAATCTATAATAGGTATAATACAGAATTAAAGTTTAAAGTATATAGAGGGCAGCCCAGGTGGCTCAGCAGTTTAGTGCCACCTTCAGCCCAGGGCGTGATCCTGGAGACCCGGGATCGAGTTCCACGTCAGGCTCCCTGCATGGAGCCTGCTTCTCCCTCTGCCTGTGTCTCTGCCTCTCTCTCTCTTTCTCTCTCTGTCTCTGTCTCTCATGAATAAATAAATCTTTAAAAATATATATAGAGATAATATTATGATTTAGTAAAAATATGAAAAAATAATGGGATTATAAACATTAGCTTCCAGAGAATAATTGGTTGTGGAGATAACTTGTGATACGTACTTGTAGCAGGGAAGAACAAAAGAGCATTACTAAGGAAGAATGCATAAAGTGCTTTAACTATATTTGTTAATGTGTTATTTCTTAAGCCATGTGATAGGTATACAGAAATTTTATTTTTTATTTTTATTTTTTTGAAAATTTATTTTTAAAATATTTTAAATAATTTTTATAAGGAAATATAAAAGATAAAGCAAATGAAGATGGAACCATAGAACCTGGAAAGGATAAGTAAGCTAAAATTTTTTTTTTAATTATAAAAGAATAACAATGTCAAATGTAGAATTGAGAAAAGAATGCTGAGGGAGAACTGATTTGCATAAATGAAGTTATAAATAACTTCTTTTAAAGTTATGTTTTCCTTTGGGAAACCAAGCAAAAATATAGAGCAAGATGACCTGGAAGCAATTTCACTAACATATATTTTGCAAAGTGGTACTACTCTTAGAAGTCAAATCAATGCCTTCTAGGAGATTTTAGTCAAATAGTCTCAGAGGAGAAAAATATAAGGATGTTGGATAATAGGAACATGAGATCTTTCTTACATGGCATAGGAGCTCAGTTATAAGATAATCAGAAGGTACCCAGACAAACAGATTACACATGTGAAACAAAAGGATACTTGGGTGGTTTCTGGGTGTTTGATATCAGAGCCCATTCTAGTATCAGGGAATACTAAAAATTTGATCCCTGTTCACAAATAGAAAAGGAATTTATTCAAACTATACCATCAAGCCTTTTGCCCCTTTATAAAGAAAGGACTTTGTAGAAGCTGTGAGTTCAGAGGGCTAGGGTTATTTAAAAAGCACTACCCACAGAGATAAATGAAGAAAACAGGAATTCCAAGAGACTTCCAGAAACCCAGACCTGCAGAACATGGACAGGGATTATACAAATTCTGTACAGGTTCTTTAATTTAGTGATATTCTCTATGTTGGATCAAATGATACCTCCCTCAAAAATATGTTCAAGTCCTAATCCCGGGTATTTGTGAATGTGACCCTATTGGAAATAAAGACTGTGCAGATGTAACCGAAGTTAAGATCATACTGATCGGGACGCCTGAGTGGCTCAGCGGTTGAGCGTCTATCTGCCTTTGGCTCAGGGCGTGATCCCGGAGTCCCAGGATCGAATCCCACATCGGGCTCTCTGCATGGAGCCTGCTTCTCCCTCTGCCTATGTCTCTGCTGTTCTCTGTTTGTCTCTCATTAATAAATAAGTAAATCTTAAAAAAAAAATCATACTGATTTAGGGTGGACCCTAATCCAGTGACAGAGTGTCCTTATATAGAGAAAGGAGAAGGAAATTTAGATTTAAGGAAGAAAGGAATAAAACAAAATCCTAAGACGTGTTTCTATAGTAGTGAATAGCCAATTTATGACAAATACCCTAAAGGAGTCTCATTTGTTTTTATGTGGAATCCTCAAGATTCCTTAGAGTGACTTTTCTAAGTATTTGACCTTACTCTCAAAAGCAGTTATCATTGCTTTAAAAAAATAATAAGCAGGAATAGTAATAGCAAAGCAACAGCTAAACTAACATTTATCATCTTCTAGTTATCTCATTTGTTTCTTTTGATAACAATTATTCTTCTTTCATAGATGAGGAACTGAGGTCACTGTTAAGTTGACTTACTAAAAATAAAATCAGCATCTCAAAAAAGACATCACCATCTCCCAAAAGAGTAAGAACAACAGAAATTCAGGCATTAAATAGTACTGGTTAACAACTGTCTGAGATTCTAAGCTTAAGAGATGTTTGAGAATGGAAGGGTGAATGCAGACATTTTAATTATATGGTCTGGAGTTAAACTCATGCAACAAGTATCTTGTAGCTGCTATAGAAATAAAGATGTGGGGATCCCTGGGTGGCGCAGCGGTTTGGCGCTTGCCTTTGGCCCAGGGCGTGATCCTGGAGACCCGGGATCGAATCCCACATCGGGCTCCCGGTGCATGGAGCCTGCTTCTCCCTCTGCCTGTGTCTCTGCCTCTCTCTCTCTCTGTAACTATCATAAATAAATAAAAATTTAAAAAATAAAAAAATAAAAAATAAAAAAATAAAAGAAATAAAGATGTGATTTCTCAATCGTCATTCTATAAAGATGACACTTTATTACAGTTTGCTAGTTTTATTCTCACATTTAAAAACTACAGGTAGTTTTTTTTTTTTTATTTTAACTTATATAGCATGCATTTTTGTTCTCTACCAGTGAAGATCTATCTGGAACAATATATACAACTCACTGAATCTTCTTCAGGTTAAAGAAGCTTTAAAACTATCTGCCATCATGAGACTTCTAAGAGTATACATGGAACCAATTTATATTAAAAAATAGATATTTGGAGTGCTTGGGTGGCTCAGTCAGTTAAGCATCTGCCTTTGACTCAGGTCATGATCCCAGAGTCCTGGGATTGAGTCCCACATCTTTTTTGCCATCTGTATATCTTTTTTGATGAAGTATCTGTTCACATCTTTTGCACTTTTTGCACTTTTGCACAGATGGCCATAGGGCAACTTAAAATGCTACAAAACTCATTTGTTGTTAAGGAGATTTGGCTGTTTTTCTTGAATAATCATTCCCTGAACTGCTGCAAGCCTTTGGTTAATTTCTAGCATTCTGAAAAAGTTTATTTTAATAGTTTCTGTTAATGCTGTCATTTTTTTTATGAAAGAGGATTTTCAGAGGTCTTGAGGTTATCAGTGATGTCCACCTTCCTTTTTGTGAACAATGACACAAAATTTATAAGTTAGTGCTGTAAGATCTGGAAATATTCCATGCCTGTGGAATAGGACAAGATCTCAATTAATTTACCAAGGAAGGTAATAGGCTTGCTACACTTGTATAAATGAAATCTTTCCACAATGTTACACTCATTGATAAAGTATCAAAATTTATCAAGATGTCTCAGAGTGAAGTTCAACCATGGAGGTATGGTATCTTTTGAATTTCTTTCAATTCAACGGAATCTTACAGAGAAGTCTCTGCTTCTGATCCTTGATAGGCCTAGAGAAGTCTCTGCTTCTGATCCTTGATAGGCCTAAGATACAAATAGGAAGAAAGACGGAATCTATGGGGTCAGAAAAAAAAGACATAAAAAAACCCCTAAGCATGTCTAGAAAAGAACTGTGGCTACTGGACTAACGACCTGACTGAAATAAATTACATAAGCCAAGCAACTTTTTGAGAGAATTGTATATTTTAGTTTACTAAGCACATAACAGTTTTCCAAAATGATTGTACCAATTTGCACTGTCACAAATAGTGTATCAGTTGAGATGATTAATCAATCAATCAAATAGTGTATTAATCTGGGGCACTTGGGTGGCTCAGAGGTTGAGTGTCTGCCTTCAGCCCAAGTTGTGATCCTGGGGTCCTAGGATTGAGTACTGCATCAGGCTCCCCACAGGGAGCCTTCTTCTCACTCTGTCTATGTCTCTGTCTCTCTGTGTGTCTCTCATGAATAAATAAATAAAATCTTTAAAATAGTGTATTAATCTTGCAGCAGTTATAGTAGTAGTTTAATTGGCATTTCCTTGGTATCTAATGAAGCTGAACATATTTATGTTTTCTGGCCATTTAGGTTTCTTTTTTGATGAAGTGTCCATGATTTTTTATTGTTTTGGTTGTTTGACATGTGGTAGAGTGTCAGGTGCACAAATCTTAAGTGTACAGTTCAGAACATTTTTTATTGTTTTTGGCATTTATATATACATCTAGATCAAGATATAGAACATTCTCAGCATCCCATAAGTTCCTGTTTCATTCCCAATTATTACCACTTATCTTCCCAGAGATAACTACAATGTTCTCATTATTATCGGCATCAATGAGGTTTATTCCAAATTTTTTTTTATTGTGGTAAACTATACATAATATAAAATTTATCATCTTACCCATTTTAAGCATGCACTTTAGTGGCATTAAATACATTTATAATGTTCTCCAACTATCACCACCACCATCCCTCTTCAAAACTCTTTTCCTCTTGTAAAACTGAAATGCTATACCCATTGAACAATAACTTATTTCCCCCTTCCTCCAGCTCCTGGCAACTGTCATTCTATATTCTGTCTCTGATTCTGACTACTATATATGTATATACTGCTGTATATAGTGTGTATACTATCTACCTCACATAAGTGGAATCATATGGTATTTGTATTTATGTGACTGGCTTATTTCACTTAATGTCCTCCAGGTTCATCCATGTTGTGGCATATTGCAGAATTTCCTTTTTAAGGCTGAATAATATTCTATTGTATGTATAAACCACATTTTGCCTGTTCATTCATTGGTTGATGGACACTTCAGTTGCTTCCGTGTTTTAACTATTGTACATATCGCTGCTGTGAACATGGGTATACAAATAACTCTTCAAGACCCTGCTCTCGATTCTTTTCAGTATAAATGCAGAAGTAGAATTTCTGAATTAAATGGAAATTCTATTTTTAATTTTTTGAGGAACTGCCGTACTGTTTTCCACAGTGGCTGTACCATTTTACATTTCTACCAACAGTGTACAAGAGTTCTGATTTCTCCACCTTTCACCAACACTTGTTATTTTCTTTTTTTTTTCTTTGTTTTTTGATAGTTGTCCTTTTAATAGATGTGAGGTGGTATTTTCATTATAGTTTTGACTTGCATTTCCCTAGTTCCTAGTGGTTCGTGATACTGAGCATCCTTTCATGTACTTATTGGGCATTTATATACCTTCTCTGGAGAAATATCTATTCAAGTCCTTTGCCCATTTTTGAATCAGGTTGTTTGTCCTTTTGTTGTTGTATTTCAGAAGTTCTCTTTACATTCTGAATTTTAATTCCTTATTAGATTAGTGATTTGCAAATATTCTATTTTATGGGTTGCTTTTTTATTCTGTGGGTAGTGTCTTTTGTTGCACAAATTTTATATTTTTCATAAAGTCTGATTTATATATCTTTTGTTGTATGTGCCTTTGGTTGTCATATATGAGAAATCATTGCCGAATCAAATGTCATGAAGTTTTTGCCCTGTTTCTTCTAAGTTTTATATTTTAGGTCTTAGGTTTAGATCTTTAATCCCTTTTCAGTTAATTTTTATATATGGTTAGGTAAGGTCCAGTTTCATTCTTTCACATGTGATATCCAATTTTCCCAGCACCATTTGTTGAAATGGCTGTGCTTTCCCCATTGAGTGGTCTTGCTACCCTTGTAAAAGTCGTTTGACCAAAGTTACCTAATTTGTTAGTATATAAGTCTTTATTATAATTTGTTGTCACACTGTGTATTTCTGTGGTTATCTTTTGTATTGTTTTCCATTTCTTGTTTTGATTTTTGAGTCTTCTTTTTAAAATCAGGAAGTGTGAGTCCCCAGCTTTGTTCTCCTTTTTCAAGATTGTTTTGACTATTTGAAGTCCCTTGAGATTCCATGTAAATTTTAGGATGAGTTTTTCTATTTCTTCCAAAACATCATTGGGATTTTGATAGGGATTGCACTGAATCTGTAGATCACTTTGGGTGGTATTGACATCTTAACACAGTATTAAGTCTTCTAATCCATGAGCATGAGATGTGTTTTCATTCATTTGTATTTTCTTTAATTTCAGCATTGTTGTGTAATGTTCATTGTACAAATCTTTAATCTTCTCAGTTAATTTCTAAATGTTTTATTATTTTTGATGCTATTATAAATGAAATTGTTTTCATACTTTTTAGATTATTCATTTTTAGTGTATAGATGTATCTAACTTTTGTGTGTTGATTTGTATCCTATTTCTTGGCTGAATTCTTTTATTCTAAATTTTTTTGTGGCATCTGTAAGGTTTTCTACATAAAAGATCACATCATCTGTGAACAGAGATAATTTTATGTATTTTCCAGTTGGGATATCTTTTTTTTTCTTAAATGCTCTGATTAACATCAATTCATTTTACCTCATTTTGAACTTCATTTACAAGTATGTGCTATTTTGTGTCTAGTGTCTTTTACATAAAATAACACATGCTGTCATTGAAGACTTTGCTGGATAGTTCTAAAGTTATCACGTGGAAGACCCTTTTTATTTTGTTTTAATTTTCTACTTCTATTATATGGGATCAGAGAACACTATTTATATTGTTTCTACTTTATGGAACATATTGAAGTATTCTTTGAGACATAATATTTGGTCAATGTTTGTGAATGTCTCATGTACACTTGGAAAGGAAAGTATTTGTTGTGGGAGCTTAAAAATCTAGATACTGGCATAGCTTTGTTTAGTTTATGACTTCTTAAAGAAATTTTTTGTACATTTGTCTTATACTGAGTTTTGGTATATTGAGGTCTTCTGTTTAGTTTCTTTCTTGCATTTTTATTTCTCCTGGACTCATGTTATCAAAGTAGTTGCCATGTTATTTGGTGTGTAGATATTAATAACTAGTATATTTTGCATGCGGTCTTTAGGTCATAAAATGTTTTTTAGTATGTAATGTTTTGGGGGCTCAGCTCTACCATGTCTAATATCAGAACTAAAACACCTACTTATTTTTTTCATTTGCCTTGAAGACCTTTGTACCCTATATTTTTACTTTTTGAATCGCTTTATTTTATTTTATTTTTTATTTTTATTTTTATTTTTTTTAAAGATTTTATTTATTTATTCATGAGAGACACAGAGAGAGAGAGAGGCAGAGACACAGGCTGAGGGAGGAGCAGGCTCCATGCAGGGAGCCCGATGCGGGACTCGATCCTGGGTCTCAGGGTCATGCCCCGGTCGAAGGCTGCACTAAACCGCTGAGCCACCGGGGCTGCCCTGAATCGCTTTATTTTAGATGAGTTTCAGCAATATATTGAAGAGTTGAATTTTACTGAGTTAATTTGAAAGTATCTTAAAGATAGTTAAATCTTTATGTGTAATCTCTATACTAACACATTATATATTGTGCATATTATGTTTTCTTTATATATAGTATATTTTTATTGTACCCCGTTTTATATTTTCTTTGGTATTTGAAAGGTTTATATTTTTGTTCTAGTGGTTATTTTATGCTATTATTTATAATGTCCTTAATTCAGTTATCTTCTTGGCGCTCACTTAGAATTTCATTGTTTTGTTTGTCAGTTTAAATAAAATAACTTGAGCACCTGGGTGGCTCAGTGGTTGAGCATCTGCCTTTGGCTCAGGTCATGAGCTGATCCCAGGGTCATGGGATCGAATCCTACATAGGTCTCCCCACAGGGAGCCTGCATCTCCCTCTGCCTATATCTCTATCTCTAATGAATAAATAAATACAATCTTAAAAAAAACAAAAAAAAACTTGATTCCTACTCTCCTAATAACTTTCTTTGTATGTTACCGCTGAGCAGTCTGATACCAGTTTGATTTTGCTTCCTTTGTAAATGACCTCAGAAGATTTTTTTTTTACCTTTGTAACTGAAGCAAATGAGAGTTCATCCACCCAATGAGCAGCAAGCGAATAAAATTCGATACTGAGTTTCTACAGTGAAGAAAGATAGGCTGTTTATTGGTGTGGTGCCACCCAGGAGAACAGGGAGCTAATGTTCAAAGGTTTTGAATCCCCGATGACTAATAAGCAGAGGTTTTTAAAGGCTGAAAATTCAGGATAATGTTCTCAGGATTTTGAACCATGGTGATTGATTAGGTATTAAGTCCTATAGTATTTATTTTCTTGATCATCTTTTTCCTCCTGGCATCTCCCTATGGGGTTTTGATGTGATGGCTATACTAAGGTTGTCATTCTGCTTTAGGGAACTGTTCATTCTACTTTAGGGGACTAGAACTTCAAAATACTCTCTGCGTATTGCCTTAGTAATATATTTTTGGAGTACAAAGGCAGAAGTTCTATATCCTGTAACTATTACTAAGCTACAAACTGTTATTTTTTTTCTGGTAAACCTTGCACATTTTTGTTTGTTATCTTTGGAAGAACAGCATCCCACAGATTTTTCAGGGGACAATTTTCTGTTCTTTCCTAAGGCAATTTTATGGGTTTCTTTAACAGTGACAAGGGCTATGTGACTCTCATCAAAAGTATTTAGGAGCCATATGTTGAAATTGTGGGGTATGTGGGGGTTTGCAGTTTTACCTTTATTTATTTATTTTTAATAAATTAATTTTTTATTGGTGTTCAATTTACCAACATACAGAATAACACCCAGTGCTCATCCTGTCAAGTGCCCCCCCCCAGTGCCCGTCCCCCATTCAATCCCATCCCCCGCCCTCCTCCCCTCCCACCACCCCTAGTTCGTTTCCCAGAGTTAGGAGTCTTTATGTTCTGTCTCCCTTTCTGATATTTCCCACACATTTCTTCTCCCTTCCCTTATATTCCCTTTCACTATTATTTATATTCCCCAAATGAATGAGAACATACACTGTTTGTCCTTCTCCGATTGACTTACTTCACTCAGCATAATACCCTCCAGTGCAGTTTTACCTTTAAAGTCCAATTATGTATTGGATACATCCTAGAATAGAGTATTTGTGTCAATTTCTGAGATCTTTCATAGGCCTTTTTAATATATACATTCATGTTTTTTTATTTCTGGTTATCTTTTTTTATATTCAAATTTTAAATATTAGCTCTACAATTTTATGTGTGTTGGATCCTCTTTCTCTTTCGTGTATATTAACAGTTTTTCCCTGATTCTTATTACAGTCTTCATTTTGTTCTTTTGCTATTTTCATCCTTTCATTCAGTGCCTCTTACTGTATTTTCATTCAATTCAATTTTCTCTTGAGTCATTTATAATTTATTCTTCATTTCTAAAATGGCTTTTGTCTCCTCAGTTTCTTTTATTAGACCAGATATCTCTCATTTCACATCTTCTAATGTGAAGATTTAGAGCCCATTTTTGTTCTGAATTACTGAATGTTTGATTTGAGGGTCTTTCCCTCAATACTTGTAAATACCATTTAACAATATATAATTCAGGCTGAGATAGTATTATAGTTATCTCTACCTTACAGTCTGTCTGTCTGCCTTCCTTCCCTTCTTCCTTGGAGAGTAGTGTTCATTGGCTGAAGAGTTTTGGTCTTATTTTCTGTTTCCTTTTATAAACCTATTTACAGTTGTTGCCATATCAGTTATGAAATTTAATTTTTCTTGAGCAGCAATAATAGTTCATAGTGAAAATGGTTAAAGGGTTTACAAGATTTCTTAGTTCAAAAGCTGTCCCTTCTGTTACTATAATGAAATATCTTGAATCTGTGGTGCATTTGTTTTGGAGAGTGACAGGGTTTGAATCCTCTAATTTTCTGCTTCTTTTTTATACTTGTAGGACCATTATTGTTTTCTTCTTTCTCTCTACCACCAAACATCCAAGAAGTACCACTTCTTTGTCTCCTCTAGAAGTGGTACTTCTCAAGACTGTCACTTCTGTTTCTTGTGATTACAAACCTCTTCTTTTTGACTCCACAGTAACCAGTGCTGGATCTAACAGGTCTTAAACCTATTTTAAGGATTTCCCACTTCCTGGTTCTTATTTTATCTGTACTTTGTCACTTTGTCTTCTCTTCTACATGATCTTTATTTATCTCTCTTTTTAAAGCATAGATTCTATGGATTATGCTAGTCTTTATCTCTTAGTTATGCTGTATATTTTGAGGGGTTTTTTTTTTCACTTTATTTTTACAGATTAAGGTTATGTGGAGATATCAGATTTAAGTAGTGGTTCTTATTTTATTGGGAAACTGGGGTCTTCTATTTTTTTCAAAGATTTTATTTATTTATTCATGAGAGACACAGAAGGTAGAGACACAGGCAGAGGGAGAAACAGTCTCCATGCAGGGAGACTGATGTGGGACTTGATCCTGGGGCTTCAGGATCATGCCCTAGGCTGAAGGCAGGCACTAAACTGCTGACCCACCCAGGCATCCCAATCAAAGGTATTTTGAAGTGCACATCTAATAACTCTAGTACCTGTATATCCTGTAGATCTGTTTCTTTTCTTTTAAATTTTATTGTGGTTTTGTCTCTGGATATGCCTAGTAATTGTGAATGGAATGTGAGACATTGGATGTAATGTTTGGAAGATCTGAATGATACTAACCTTCCCCAAGGTTTTTTGTTTTGCTTCTGATAGTAGGTAGCATATGGACAGTTAAACTCCATAAAACCTGAGATTGAGCTGATATATAGCTGGGTTTCATTCTTCTGTTACACTATCAGTATCCAACCTCAAAAATTTCCCCCCCAGTCTGTGATACTGTTAACAATTTTATTCAGCCTCCTAAGTGAGTATTGGCAATGACTTAAGAGAACTGATGCTGAAAGTTGAGCTTCTTTTTCTAGTTCTTTTTATTGAAAAAGCCTCGTTTAAGATAATCTGCCATGTCCTCTCCACCAAGTTTTAAATTTTAATTATTGTGTATTTAATTTGTATAGATGTCTTTTGAATATTCTAGGTCATTTATTTTTAATTTTCTGTTCTGTGAAATGTTTACACTTTAAAAATTGTTTTCAATATATGTATATGATCTGTTTTTGACAATTCCAAGAAATGAAATCCTTATAAGTTCATTTTTCTGGTTCTCTTTCACGGTGCCTTGTTTACTTATGTATTTAATAGTTTGTTCTACCAGATAACATTTGCGATTGCTGCAATCTCGCTTCTGGGGACACTACCAGTTATGTACCAGTTTATGTTTATTTACTTATTTATTTATTTTTGGATCCATTCTGGTGATAAGAATTTAGCATGTATATTTACTTGAGTTCCAAGGTTGTGGTTACAGCACCTTGTGGTTTTATGTTTTCCCTGCTTTGCTCATTGCCAAGACAACTGTCCTTACAGTCCCTCAGGCCCAGGTTCCTGATGGCCTTCACATTGAGGGGGTGACCCTTTGAGTTCCCAGCTTCATAGGACGAGAGTCTCATGTGAGGCTCTTAGGTGGTGTTCATGTTTGTCTTCTAACCTTCATCCCAAATAAGGTCTGTAAGTTTTGGGTCAAAATGGTTGACCAGATATTCTTAAAAACAAAATCTCCTTGTGATTTTTCTGAGTTCCACTTTCACTTAGATTTTGAGTTGATAACTTCTTACTATTCTCATGAACTAGGATGCTTTTAAGAAGGTATTTTTGTATATTACCGTGCATTTTTAGTTGTTTTCAGTGATAGTTGGTGTACATACTGTGGTTCTCAATATTGCCTGAAACAAACTTCTGCTTGATCATAAAATTTGTAAAGCCATTAATAAGAACTTCCTTTTTGGGGGTGCCACTTTGTTCCCACTACACTACCACACATATCCATACACTCACACTTTTCAAAGCTAACAGTTTCGGGGCAGCACTGATGGCTCAGCAGTTTAGCACCACCTTCAGCCCAGGGCCTGATGCTGGAGACCCAGGATTGAGTCCCACCTCAGGCTCCCTCAATGGAGCCTGCTTCTCTCTCTGCCTGTGTCTCTGCCTCTCTCTGTGTGGTCTCTCGTGAATAAATAAATAAAATCTTTTTAAAAAAGAAAAAAAAGGAAACAGTTTTTTCTACTTTTTAAACTTTGCTTTTAGGCAAAAGGTTTGGAAATACATCTGGTATTGTCTGTTAAGTTGGAGTTTTACTTTTTCTTTTAAGATTTTATTTATTTATTCATGAGAGACACAGAGAGGCAGAGACACTGGCAGAGGAAGAAGCAGGCTCCATGCAAGGAGCCCGACGTGAAACTTGATCCTAATCCCGGGATCACGCCCTGAGCCAAAGGCAGATGCTCAGCCGCTGAGCCACCCAGGTGTCCTGGAGTTTTACTTTTTTGATGCAGGATTGTAATTGTTATTGCTAATATTTTTTAGGTTCTATGAAGCTCTTAAATAGTTTTCCAAAGGTCGAGGTGTATGTTACAATCAATTTATCTGAGATATTTCTGTAATTTCAAAAATTTACTTGTACTTAAGTTTTACTTTAATAGTGAAAAGTAAGTAAAGGCTTAACATGAAAAGCAGGAATAGTCCCCCTTTCTAATTTTGCACCCCTTACCTCTCCATTTCCTGGATGGTTAAAAATTTGGTAAATTGATGGAAAGTTTTTTATGAGTTTGTATACTTATATACGTAAATTTTCTTTTTAAAAAAAATATTTATTTGAGAGAGCAAGCACAAGCAGGAGGAGGGGCAGAGGGAGGGAGGGGGAGAGAGAGAGGGAGAGGAAATCTTAAGCAGACTCTCTGCAGAGCATGGAGCCCAACATAGGGCTTCATCCCAGGGTCCTGATATCATGACCTGAGTGGAAATCAAGAGTCAGATGCTCAATTGACTGAGCCACCTAGATGCCCCATGTTTATTTTCTAGATAGTTTCAGAATTTATTTTATCTTTCTTTAAAGAAGAATACCCCAAGGACAAGGACGTATTTTAAGATAATTTTTAAATAGCTTCCTTCTATCAAAGATTATGTAATCACTGTAGTTGACTTATTTTTTTTTAAGATTCTATTTTGTTCATTCATGGGAGAGGCAGAGAGAGAAGCAGGCTCATTGTAGGGAGCCTGAAGTGGGACTCAATCCTGGATCCCGAGATCACACCCTAAGCCAAAGGCAGACACTCAACCGTTGAGCCACGTAGGCACCCCCTATTAGTTGATTTAAAGAGATATTCTGTGGTAGAGTAATACATAACTTGAATATTCCTTTAGTATTTGGCTTTGTAAATAAATTCGAAAAGTGATAATCTCATAACATTCTTTTTTTTTTTTTTACTTGCTTCTTTCTCACAAAGTAGCAAAATAAACAAAACCATCATTCTTTTCTAATCTTCAGAAATAATTTCTTGCTGGCCCTGGATGAGAGACTGTTTTCAAAGCCATCATATGGTATCTACAAAGCTAAAGTTTAGACCTTGCAGTTTAGACCTCTGTTGCAAGCGCTTCTAAATTACAAAAGAGAGCTTACACTTAATCTTTGGATAGTTGAGGACTTGAGAATGAAGCAGTTAGGGGGAAAAAGATCACTTATTAGAAGCATAAAACCTACTGACTGTATCTTGGCCAGTGTTCCCTTTTTTCCAGTAAGCTGTCTGCTATACAGAGGTGTATAACCCTAATGGCTTGTTGTATGCCATTAAAAGGTATTGTACACTCATAAAGGAATGACATTTTGATCAATGCTGTTAAAAGAATTACTGTCTTGACACAGAAAAGCTTTCCTGCTGCAAGTTTAAAAATATGCCTTTAAAAGCTTTTTATTGAATACCTTTGCATCCCTCAGAAATGTGCCATTTTGGCATGAGGTTACTCTGAAGTAGTCCACATTGTAACTTCAATGCAAAACCTCCTATTTACCTTTGGAAATAGCAAAGCCAACACAGGTATTTCCCTACCAAATGGAGCTTAAAGACATGGTAGCATCTTAAACCACTGTATCTTACCTAAAAATAGAATTTTTGTAAAGAGAAAGCTGAAACTAAATTATTCCTTTTCATTTTGTGAGGCATTTTTTTTTCATGCTGTTTGTTTAAACTTTGTGGTTTTAATTTTCCTTTGAATTTAGAAATCATGTCTTTCATCCAGTTCAGATAGCTCTTTTCGTGATCATGGTATCTCCCCTGCCAGGTAAGTATAGATAGCTCTTTTCTAATCACCTGGGAATTGGTTCTCTTAAATGGTAATGTGTTGGATGTGAATTTCCACTGTTTCTTTTTCTTTTATTATATTTTTGATTAGGAGTTTATGAAAAACATGTTGTAATAGACACAGTCTTCCAAAGCTGACAGTTTCTTCTCACACAGTCTCCTCTAGGTTTTCTAATGTGTCATTGCTATAATTTTAGCCTTACTTCATATTTTGTAAATCTTCTGCTATTACCTAATTTCTGACTTTATCCTATATTATTCTGACTTGTGAATGGAGCATTTTAAAGTCCAAAACCCTGAAAGCCACACTTTTCTTAAATATGTCACTACAGAATGATTATTTGCTTGATAGATTTTAATTTTTGTACTCTTTGAATTTGACACTTTCAATCTTATAAACTTTTTACACATTTCAGGGTATGGGCATACTTTAGCACAGATAGCATCAATTTTTATATAACATGTTGACTTTGTCAAAATCTGTTTTACTTGTAAAAGCAGATGTTTTATTATTATCAATAGTTGTATTGGTTGTTTTTATGATTCACTACCCACTTACTGGCAGAAGATTCATATGTAATATTGATAACACTAAAACTCTTTGTATTTCTTATGTGCCATCATATTCTGTGTTAAAGTACTTCCCAGGCTCAAAGAAGTTTGATAACTGGTCAAACAACAAGGAAGTTGTAAAATTGGGACTCTAGTATAGGCAGTGTGACTCCCAGCTATTATCGGAATTATACTATTGTGTAATTCTTTTTTTAAATTAATTTATTTATTCATGAGAGACAGAGACAGACAGACAGACACAGACAGAGGGAGAAGCAGGCTCCATGCAGGGAGCCTGACATGGGACTCGATCCGGGGTCCCCAGGATCACGCCCTGGGTTGAAGGCGACGCTAAACTGCTGAGCCACTGGGGATGCCCTTATTGTGCAATTCTAATCCTTCTTATAATCTATTTATTTGTTCTAGGTGGTATTATCCCCATTTTACAAGTGAAGAATCTGAAGCTCAGATAGGGTAAGTACTTTGCCCATTGACACAGAGTAAAGGAGTGACAGAGATGTCATTTGAAACAAGATCTGTTTGACTTCAAAGTGTATTTTCCACTACATTTTTCTAGTTATTTTTCCTCAGCCTTCTCATCACACCTCTTAATTATCATTGTGTATTTAAAGATGGTTTTTATTAGAAATTTTGAAATAGGAATTCGTCTCATGATTTTCACTTATGATTTGGAGAGAAGCATATTGAAAATAGAGTACATAGCAGGAAACCTGACTTACTGTACTGTCTCTGATTCTGGCCATATGACATTGGACAAATCACCTTTTTTGGGTCTCATTTATAAAATGAGGGCATTGGACTAGATGATTTTAAAAGGTTTCCTTGAACTCTAAAATCTAATTTGACTCTTTTGATTTAATGTTTACACTTGTTCTTTTTAGCACACATACAACTTTATCATCTATATTTCAGCCCATTAAGTATGATATTTTATTAAAGTTAGGGGGCAAGGAGCTCTGATTTTTATTCTTTACTTGCACTATTACATCTGAGGTTGAAATTCAATAATAGAAAGAAATTCCATATAAAGTAGTAATTAATCTTATTATAAAAGCACTCTTTCTTTTAAACTACTCAAGATTCTCATAGTTTTTACAGTTAGAAACAATAATTCTGGAAATCTAAATATTACAAAAGGAAATAAATTATTTTTAGTACAAAATGTTTCCACCAAAGGAGATAAAAATAGGTGACTGCTACCTTCAAAGCACTTATAAATTCTTAACTGTACAATAACACTATTAGCAACTATAATAGTAACATTTATCGAGAATTTTATGCTACTGTGTTGTACTAAGATTTTATATACATTACATCATTTAGTACTCATGAAAACCCTATGAGATAAGTGCTATTATCCCTATTTTACATACTAGGGAATAAAGAATTAAAGAGGTTAGGCAGTTTTCTTAAGGTTACATCATTGGTAAGAGGTATGTAGATCTAATGAATGCTACAGAGATTTTCCTCATATTTATAACATAGAATAATTGTAATAGGTTACCAATGTTTACCTCTATGAATATGATTTAAGCATGAAACCTTTTCAGAATGAATAAGTCTGATGATAAATGGCAGTTTTCACTTTCTCAGATTTGATCATTGCCAGTTACCTATTTTATTGATATAGTTATCAATAAAGCAAGTTTAAGTTTTTAACTTAAAGCAAGTTAAAGCATACATGCACATGCAAGTTGTGGCTGTAGATTAGGGTTTTCAATAATCCCAGTTTGCCCAGGCTTGGGTTTCTGGATCATGGAACTTTTGGTGCTATAACTAGGAACTTTACTAAAATATAAACAGGGGCTATATATATATATATATATATATATATATATATATAGTATGAGTATGTGTGTATAGGTAGATGTATATGTGTCTAAAGTAATGGTAGTAGTTAGGCTACAGGGACTTCAGATCTTGCAGAGCTTAAAACAGCTCTGAATTCAGTGCCTAGACTGATATTTGTCTGTTTTATTAGCAGAAAGCTTAGTCTCCTGTGTTTTCCCTGTTTCAGATAACCTTTTCTTGTCATCTAAGAAATTAATTTCTTTGTTGGAATCATTGCAAGTAAACTTGATAGGAGTGCTGTTATTGAAGCAGCTTACACAGTGATTTGCTAAGTACAGCCTCTTCATAAAAGGTGAAGCAGAAGTCGATTTATCGATCACCACCAGGATTTCAGTAACCTGTTGAACTACCTGATTTTTTCCCCCATTTTCATAAAGCCCACTATTATTTCTCTTTGTACAATTAAATTTAGTTGTTTCTTCGGAAACACTTTTTCACATGTATTTGCGCATGATATAAACATTTTTTGTGTATATTTGCTCTTCTATAGAATTGGAACTGTCTAAAAAACTTATGAGGTTAAGCCACACAAAATTGCCAAGATTTAACTTTTTGACCTATAGCAATGGCAATTTCATATAGCTCAACTAATAGTTAATTTAACTTTTGGTTATTTGGAAATATTAGGCTACTAATTTAGCTCTAAAGATTCCTTTGAAATCCTGTTTAATATTAGAAACTGACTTGAACTTTGGGCTGATTACTCTATGCTATTCATTTGCTAAAAATACATGTTAAAAGACATAACTTTTTTGATAGATTTATTTATTTATTTATTCATTCATTCATTCATTCATTCATTCATGAGAGACACACACAGAGAGAGAGAGAGAGAGGCAGAGACACAGAGACACGGGGAGAAGCAGGCTTCATGCAGGGAGTCTGATATGGGACTTGTTCCTTGTCTCCAGGATCACGCCCTAGGCTGAAGGTTGCGCTAAACCGCTGAACCACCCGGGCTACCCCAAGACATAACTTTTGAAATGTGGCAAAAATGAGCACTGCATAGCCACTAATATTTGATAGGCATAAAAATGTATCTTAACTGAAGGTTAAGATCAAATTTAACCATTTTTCTTTCTCAGAATTTTGACCCATTATATTAATTGTAAGCTATAGTAGCTTATGTAAACGTTCATCTTGGAAGAAGAATGCTTCTTTACTAGAGTCAGATTTAAAATTGTTGCTGTGGGGGATCCCTGGGTGGCTCAGCGGTTTAGCGCCTGCCTTTGGCCCAGGGATCGAGTCCCGCGTCGGACTCCCGGCATGGAGCCTGCTTCTCCCTCCTCCTGTGTCTCTGCCTCTCTCTCTCTAGGTCTATCATAAATAAATAAATAAATCTTTAAAAAAATAAAAACAAATTGTTGCTGTGTTATTAAAAGAAACAAATAGTAAACAGTAAGATTATTTTCTATACCTTAGGCAGTCAATCTGATGTGAGATTTGCCTTCTTTTTTTTCTTTACTTTTTTTTTAAGATTTTATTTATTGATTTTAGAAAGAGAGCTAGCAAGCAGGGTAGGGGCAGAGGGAGAAGGAGAAAGAGTGTCAAGCGGACTCTGAACTGAGCAGGGCTTGATCTTATGACCCAGAGATCACCATCTGAGACAAAACCAAGAGTCGGGCCGCTTAATCAGCAGTGCCACCACCCAGGCACCCTGAGGTCTGCCTTGTTAATAATTTAGGTAAATTTAGGAAGTAACTGAATGTTTTCAGAAGAAATGAAAGCAGTTACTACTTGTCTCAGCCTCATACTGCTAGCTATCAAAATTTTGATATTTTAATGGTATATATATAACACTGTACATGTGAATTTTTGGTATTGAAAGTATACTTTTTGTTTTTTTTGTCTCTTGCTCTTTTAATCCCACATTTGTGTAACACTTGGCTCATAAAAAGAGAAGAGAATCCTTTAAGGTTTCTAGTTGTAGATACAGTAGACTAAGCTGATGCTGAGAAATGATTCTACCTTATAAAAATAGCAAACTAATATAGAATTTTAAATAACTATAGCTTTAAGACTTTTGCATCTCTTAGACTTTTATATAAATCTTTACCAGTGTCTTGCAAAATTGGAATTCATCTTTGAGTCTCAGTCTTTTTCCCATCATGATCTTTCATAAGTACTTTCAGCAGTCTTAGTATATCTCTTGATTTGCATTTGCCATCAATAGCACATATTTTGAGAGTCCTGTACCACTGAAACATTGTACTCAATCTTAAATATTTTTCACAAACTACTTTGTGACTATTAAAGAGCAATGTGCCTGAATTGTGGTTTGGTAGATCTTTTTAATAGTGAAATATCCTGATTATCTGGACTGTCTTAAAAAATACATTTGTAGGTCTTTAGAAAAGAAATAATTGTCATTGTTAAAAGCTCTGTTATGAGATAATAGACCCAAATATAATAAAACATGTTCCATTGGTCTAACATGTCTAACTTGAGTCTCTCTCTAAATGGTTTAGCTTGAAAAGCTGAAAAATAAGTACGTGTGAAGCTGCGATGATCTTGATCAAATGGGAGTTTGATAGTATTGCTTTTTTTGGAGACTGAATTCATGGGGCAGTTGACTAGAGGACATGATGTGTCTTTGATCACGAAGTTTCTTTGATCACAAAGATTCACATATTATAAGTGTACAGCTCAATGAATTTTTATAACTTAATGATACCTATGTAGCTAGCACCTTGATCAAGCAATAGAATTTAACCTGTACCCTGGAATCCTTATTAGTGCTAACACCTAACTGAACACCAGGCTCTATCTACCTAGCTAAATTTTAGCTGAGTTTCAAGTAGTTATCTAAATTTCAAAACTTATGAAGAGCAAGATTACTTAATATTTGCACAGATTGTCCAGATGGTTATATTATTTTTGTCTTTGACATACTGGCTGGGCATACTTATATTCAATTTAATTCTATAGAATTTTAAATGTCTGGAGTCTCCTTGGTTGTCTTTGTCATTGATGAATAAGGACAATCTCTGAGTGTGATCTTGATTTTTCTGATTAACTACGTTGCTTGGACAGTCACTGACATTCAAAGCTGATTTGATTGGCCCCTTAAGTTTCTCTGTTTTGAGCTGCTGAGCTTACAAAACTCAATCATATGCAGAGAATTTGCCATTCAGATTGACAGTTCTGTCAGGTCAGGTGGTACGATTATCATGCATGCTGCAAATGCGTTGTTATTCCTTGTTTTTTGTTTTTTTTTTCCCCTTGGAATCTAGGTGGAATCTTGGTATGTGAAGGTGAAAGGCTAGAACATCATCTGCTATCTCTGCTTAGCTTTAGTTTCTCTACTGAGTTGCCATTCATGTGTGCTGAGCTTTTCCAGTCACAGCCCCAAGCTCAGTTTTTCACTAATGTTTTGTCAAAGAAAGATCTGTCCTCTTTGGAAAGATTGAAATGAGTAATAGTCTTTCGACACTATTGGCAAGTGGCTTTCACGGTTCATGGCAGATCTAATGAACTACAGCTGTCTGCTTGGAAAATTCTGCTTTTGATTGTCTGAAAGGATCCCTGTAATATGGGCTTGAGTTTGTGGGTGCATTAAAACAACAACAACACAATCTTAACAAACTTACTGCAGTTGAAACTGCAACACTTTTTGCAGAAACCTGGCAAAAGGGACACCTGGGTGGCTCAGCGGTTGAATGCCTGCCTCTGGCCCAGGGCGTGATCCAGGAGTCCTGGGATTGAATCCCACATCGGGCTTCCTGCATGGAGCCTGCTTCTCCCTCTGCCTATGTCTCTGACTCTCTCTCTCTCTCTCTGTCTCTCATGAATAAATGAAATCTAGAAAAAAAAGAAAGAAACCTGGCAAAATGAGTAATATAAACTATTTGACAAAGGTAGTTTTTTTTATCAAGACCTGATTTTATGGTATGTTTGTTCTACAAAGTCAGTTGTTGATTCTTATTTAAGAGCAAGGAAACTACACTCTACAGTGTGGATTGTATATATCCATCTTCTTGGACCATCACGTTTATCTACATTATACAATTAGGTATACCATGATATGAGAAAAAAATTGTGTTGCATGGAAACATATGACAGAGTGTGATGAATTTGTGATTCAGTGGAATACACAGTTTATAAACATAGTTATACCCAAATGTAGGGGTGCAACCTCGGTTATTCCTATTATTTTTAAAGTGGAGATTGATCTCTTACAACTCTCACAGAGAAAAGTAACCAAACCATTTTGTCTAAACTCTTAATGAGGGATCCCTGGGTGGCGCAGCGGTTTGGCGCCTGCCTTTGGCCCAGGGCGCGATCCTGGAGACCCGGGATCGAATCCCACGTCGGGCTCCCGGTGCATGGAGCCTGCTTCTCCCTCTGCCTGTGTCTCTGCCTCTCTCTCTCTCTCTCTCTCTGTGACTATCATAAATAAATAAAAAAAAAATTAAACTCTTAATGAAGGAAGTGTTCTATCTCAAGGTGGATAACGGATCTACCATTATGGGCTAGGTTCATGGTATTTTATTAATTTAACTGAACAGCTTTAATGTATCAGTTTCAGGAAAGTATTTTCTTTGAAATGGCTTGATCACTTATCCAAAGAAGACATTGGGAATAATTTAGTTGATTATTTTCATATTACCTGCAAGTAAGCTCCAAGCAAAAACTGTCCAACATTCTAATTTGTAAGCATAACTATGTAGTGACTTCTGACAGCCAGTTTTTATGCTCTCTGGATGTTTGAATGGAGTACCATTGCTCTTGAGAAACAGGATTCAGGGAAAAGGAAATGCAGAGAGAGCATTCAGTAGCATTGTACAAATCAGTGGAGTCACTGTTGGCCATTGTAATAGTTCTAACTATAAAACAGAGCAGACGGAGGATGTCAACTAAATTTTCACATTCACATCACACCAAAAATTCTTTGAATTTACTATGAGAATCTTTATAGAAGAAGGCATGAATCTTGTGACACATGGAATGATATTTAGGGCATACAGAGAATCCTTGGCACACAATACAGACAGAATCAGGGTGATAATACATAAGCATTTGAAACAGGATCAGGATGGGAATGTCTCCTCTTTCCATATTTACTCCTTAGTAGAGAGAATTGGAAGTTAACATCACATTCATGTTCCATGTTACTTATAGTTTATGAAATAAGCTTATTAGATATGTTCTATGTGTATATTATTGGTAAGTAAACTAAAACACAAAAGAGGAAAGGAAAAGGGTGGGAAGTTGTGAGCTTTCCAATAACAGAATCTATAAAAAGCTAAATAAAGTAAAGAACAAGGAGGAAAGCAGTAGAAATTAAGGAAGGCTCTTCATTAAAATCACAAATTAGATAAGATTCTCCCTTCCCATTTAATTAGATCCTTCTCTCATTGTCTTCTCTTTGTGACCCAATTATTTTTTAGCAACTTTATTAAAATATAATCCACATACTCTATAGTTCACCCATTTAAAATGTCCAATGCAATGATTTTTTGTTAAACCCAAAGTTGTGCAACCATCACCACAATCAATTTTAGAAAATGTTTGTTTCCCAAAAGGAAACCCAATAATCATTAGCAATCTCTCCCTATTCTCCCCCAATACTCCAGCCCTACAACCATCACTCTGCGTAATCCAAATTTTAAAAGTTGTTGATTTGAAATCCCCAGTATAATCAGAAACACATGACTATTGTCTTGTTGATAGAAGTCTTGTGAATTAAAAGGAATGACATAAAACTGTATTTTTAGGTATATATAATTATGTATAGTTTCTTAAACATTTTCAAAATTTTGTGGGTTTTTTTGTGTGTTTTTTCTTTGTTTTTTTGTTTGTTTGTTTGTTTGTTTGTTTATCATGGATATAGACCTGTTAAATATATCCCCCTTAACTTGGTCCTTAACTTGAAGATTCAGAATATTGATTTTGTCTGAGTCCTAGAGTTTTTGGACTAAGAGATTCTGACTCATTCTAATAGCACTCACAAGACACTAATATATAATTCAGAAAACAAGTATAATGTAAAATATATTCACCTAGGGGATTGGACACTGTCCCCTGAATAGTACATTCTCATAAATTACAGGGCAAGCCAAAATATTATCATAAATTGTCTTGTACATGTGGAATCCAAACAAGGAAATTAGTTACATGGTTCAAACATTGAGTAGTACCACTCTCTCATAGTCTGACTGGTAGGCAGAATGATGGCCCCCCAATGATATCAATGCTCTAAAACTTACCCATAAACTTTGACTTAAACTGTAATATACAACACCTCTTAGTATTTCTTTTCTTCTCAAATAGAATGCTTTAAGAAAAACCTGGAATTCTTTTTCTGTAATTAAAAAAAATTCCTGGGGATCCCTGGGTGGCTCAGCGGTTTGGCACCTGCCTTTGGTCCAGGGCACGATCCTGGAGTCCCAGGATCAAGTCCCGCATCAGGCTCCCTGAATGGAGCCTGCTTCTCCCTCTGCCTGGGTCTTTGCCTCTCTCTCGCTCTCTCTATGTCTATCATGAATAAATAAATAAAATCTTTTTAAAAAATAAAAAAATTCCTGATTGGAATTATGTCTTCAATTATTTAAATCTCTAATGCCAGGCAGCCCGGGTGGCTCAGCAGTTTAGTGCTGCCTTCAGCCCAGGGCCTGATCCTGGAGTTCCCCGGATCCAGTCCCACATCGTGGTCCCTGCAGGGAGCCTGCTTCTCCCTCTGCCTGTGTCTCTGCCTCTCTCTCTCTCTCTGTGTCTCTCAGGAATAAATTTTAAAAATCTTAAAAAAAAAAAAAATCTCTAATGCCTATTGAGTGGCTGACATATAACAGACAGCAATAAATGTTGGTGGAACTGAACTAAACTGAGTTCTACGCAGTTGTTCTTACACAACCTGTTTTGAATGAAGGCCTTTTGTTATTACCCTAATTTAGGCCTATGATAGCAGTTTTTGAATTGTCCTTTTTGTCACTTGTCTTTTCTTTATTTAATTGATCTTCCACAGATTAAGCAACAACTTTTGTACATTATATCCTCCTTATTTAGTCGTTTTTATCTTCATCCCATTGTACATTGCCTAATAACATACTCTTAGCCTGTTGTTTGCCGACTTCTTATGGCATGGTACCCTTAGAAAATGATATTTCTCTGGTACAGTTGGGTAGAAGGCAAATCATCTCACAGCTGGATGGTTTGGACTCCAATGTCACCATCTCAGTGTACCTGTCACCCAATCTAGGCACAGCAGTTTGCCTGGACATACCAGTTAGGAAGTGCTGTTTAATCTAGCTTTTGAGACTTAATACAATTGGAATTCATCCTTTTAGAGAGCTATCTAATGAGCACCATAGCATGTGTGCATGCTAAGCTCTGTGGGTAAGAAATTGAGAACACCTGATGAACTATCCTCTTTTGAAACTATCAATTCCAGGAGAGAGATCCACTTATCATCATTCTCAAAGTGGATTTTCTGTTTTGAATGATCTATTTTTTCTTCCTCATCTGTCTGAATCTTTGTACTATCTTCTCCATGATGCTGTCCCTAATACAGTTAAAATACGCAGTCTTACGTATTGTATTCTTTTCGTTACATTACTAATTCATCCAGCTTAGTGCCCTCTGTAAAGCTTAGATTAATTCTTAATTAATTCCTATATTCTTATTCACTTACTATCTCATGTTTGTCATTTTTTTCCCTTTGTATTGTTATTAACTTGTTTATGACTATTCATCAAAATATTTACTCCACTTCTTCTCTACAACTTTATATTGTATAAATTCTGATTAATAATTAACACTATTACAATAAGTATAAAATAACATTCATTTGTAGATATATTTGTTAGGTAATAGCATATGTTTTTTGAGCCCATACTTGGAACAGGTATCCTAATAGCTTTATGTGTATTTAATGTATTTAATCTTTACAGCAGCCCTAAAAATACAAAATGTTTATTTTCCTGTTTTAGAAATGATGAAACTGAGGCACAGATAAGTAACCTACCAAAAGTTGTACAGCTCTTAACATCAATGCTAGGATTGAAACGTGATCAGTTAATGCAGGTACTTCTGATGTAAGAGCCCGTACTGAGAATTCTATGTAATTCTGTGCTGCAAAAAAGACTAGTTGTGTGTGTCTGAGTAGACCAGCAGGTACTGATACTTAATACTAAGGTTTCCCACTAAGGTGAGTTAGAGAAGTTGTAGTTACAAGGAATATGTACTCACAATAAAGGAGTCAGTGTTATAAAAATCAGAAGTTTTAAAGAATATTTTTTTTAATTTTTTTTTTATTTATTTATGATAGTTAGAGAGAGAGAGGCAGAGACACAGGCAGAGGGAGAAGCAGGCTCCATGCACCGGGAGCCCGATGTGGGATTCGATCCCGGGTCTCCAGGATCGCGCCCTGGGCCAAAGGCAGGCGCCAAACCACTGCGCCACCAGGGAATCCCTTAAAGAATATTTTTTATGGAGCATCTATATGTGCCAAGAAATGAACTGAGTACTTTACATATATTGTCTCAGTAAAGTCTTGTAGTAATATTATTGAGTAATTAATATCATTCTTGTTTTGTACATAAGAAAAAAAAGAATCTCACATAAGTAATTTGCCCAAAAGTTACTGAGGTAGGAAATGACAAAGCAGAGGTTGGAACCTGGCATGTCTGCCCTATTTTCTTTTATTGTGCTGTGCTGCTTCTCTGATGATACAGTGCCCTAGCAGAAAAGCAGGGCATAGGCAAACAAGCTATTGGTAGAATGTAGCTAGAGCTGGGCTTAATTTTGGAAAATAGCACTGTGATGAGACTACAAATTAAAGCTTAAGGATTATACCAATATTCTGGAGTAAATCCAGCAAGGGCAATATGTGTTGTTATTAAACTCTTACCTTACGATCTTGGCTAAGCTTCTTTCCCTTATTGTGCTTCAGCTTAATCTTCTACGACATATATGAGGTTAATAGGCATCTATTTATATTCAGAGATGTTTTATGATGTTAGGAGTAGTGTTTAGACTCTGGAAGTAAGTACTACATAAATACTATTTTTTAGTTCTTAGTCTCAATGCTGACATTTGACACCACCATGTTTTTCCTTTATAGCATCACACTTTCCTATGTCTTTTTTTCTCCTGACACTAACAAAGAGATTTGTTCATAGAGAACTGACTCTGAAGATGACAACTCTTTCGTTGTATCTCAGTGGCTTAGGCTTCACATGAGTTTCTTCTCTGTCTTTAATTAAACTTGTTTTTTTTTTTTTTTTTCCCAGTGTTGTAGCTGGGAGCACTGTGTTGACACAACTCACTCTTGTACAGAAGAGATTAAAATGTCAGTGTTCTAATGTTCTCATCTGCGGGAAAAAGAAAATATTTGGGGTATTTTATTTATAACTTTTAAAAGACTCCTTTGTGGAGAAAGATTACTTGTAAGATGGAAAACGATTTGACAGTTAAAGGGACAGAACTCTAATAGTGGTCTAACAAAAAAAGGAGAAGAAAAAGTATGAAAGCTTAATGAAACTCCATTCTAGGTATTTAAAACACATCTTTCTATTTCCTTCTTAATTTTCACTTAATTGTATTTTTTAATTCCCTAGTGTCCTGCTTAATCCTTCCAGATGCTGTGCAAGCAGAATATTGACAGTTTCCGCAAAAGGCAGTTAGTCAGTCATTACAGTAAATACATGTATTATGTGGAAGAGGACTACTAGTCAAGGGAAATGGAGTTGGTGTATTGAGCCTGTAACTTTCAAATCATAAGTCTGAATGTATCTATTTTTACAATGGAGTCATTAATATTTGCTAGCTATTTAATGGTGAATAGGCCAGCAAATTCATCATGCTGCAGCTTGAGACCCTTTTCTGCCTGTCAGGCATTCACAGGGTATAAGCTACATCACTTAATGCTGGGTGCCATGCAAATTTTGAAAGTCGTAGTAAAGAGATAGATTTGATGTAAATTGATAAGGTAGGGACTTAATAGTAGGAGCTAAGACTTACGGAACACTTCCAATGTATCTGAAATATTTCCATCTATATGCATCAATGTATTGACTGTCTAATCCTCAACATCTGTCTGAGGAGGTAATTTTATCTTCATTTTACAGATGGGAAACTGAGGTCTATAAATGTAAAATAACTTACCAAAACAACCCAGGAAATGGAGCAACTGAGTTTGAATCCAGGGGATTTGGTTCTGAAGCCTATTCTATTAGAGATCTTCTGAAAGTATATTAACTTTTGATATTGCACAGTTTAGGAGCTTTTACTCTGGTAACATTATTAACCACCATGTAATATTGAGTAGATGAAGAAGATAAGTATTTAAAATGACAAGGAGAATTTCTTCTTAGGTTCATATGGTACGGGTGGCAAGGCAAAGTTGCTAGTCTTCTTTGGGTATATCTTTATTGGCAAAGAAATTATGAATTATTCTGTTTTGCCCATATAAAGGCAAAAGGTAGCTTTCCAGAAAGGCAGACATTAGCATTCCAAGTGCCCGCTCTGTACTCCTAGTTTTGGAAGTTAGCTGCCCTCTAGCAGAGCATCTGTCTTTCAGACCTTATTTAGAGATTTTCCTGATTTGAGTTGTCCCCTGGGCTAACAGCTGTGGAATCTGCATTTCTTTGGCATTGCTCCCTTCTATGTAAATTACAGATGTTCTCTAATGCCCTTTTGGGCTACATTTGGAAAAAGAGGAAAGAGTAAAAGTTTTTTTTTCTTTTTAAAGTGAACTACCCTAGGTTCTAAGTAGGAGGAAATACATTTACTGAGTTTTTTCCCCTTTATGTTTCCTTTCAATCGTTGAAACTACTCCCTACAGCCCTGCTGCTATGGGATCAATTTGTTGGCAAGGGTTATTCAAACATGAGCAGAATTTGTGTCCTCTTTGGATTAAAGTGCTAAAGCCAACAATAACAATTTTCATGTGGGAACTGGTGCTGGATACCCAAGTCAAACTGTGCTTGGTGGTCTGTAATTTACTCCAGATAAAAAACATGCATTGGAGGGGAAAGAGGGTTTTTTCCCAGGTTTCTATTTGTTTTCATTTTCAGTCTTTTTTTTTTAAATCTATTGTTTTTAAACAGACACTAGAAATCCTTTTTATTTAGTCTCTTGATTTGGGGGTGGTAGTGTAGGGTACTTAAAATGAGACATGTAATAGAGTTCTTTTAATTAACATTTATATTAAGATATAACTTACAGTTAAGTAAATAAATCTGAAGTATACAGCTTAATGTATTTTGGTATTTATTTCTTCTCTGCTTCCATTTTACTTAACTTTTACTCTTTTAGACTGTATAGCTGAAAGGATAAATCATATAATCTTGAAGACTGTTATAGTTAATTTAGATTTTTTGCATTTCAAGCTCATTTGGACCTATTTTCACCTATTTTTCTCTGTATTCCCGGTTCAGCTTTCCTCTTCTATTCTTTCAACAGTTATTCTAAATCCTCAGGGCTTCTTTCTTAGTATTTCCATATTACTTTTTATTGTGACATTACCTCTTCAATAAAGTGAAGGCATTCAGGAGAGAACTCCCTTGTTTATCTCTTGCTAACCCTCTCATTACTCCCTCTGCTTTTAGAAATCATATCCTTATTTGTCCTTCCTACCTGAAGCTGTGCTCTCATCCACTTGTATCTTCTCAGTGATTGCTTTTATCAGTTTATCCCCATTTTCCCCTTAGCTTCTCTATTGACTTTTTTTTCTAAGCAATAGGCACAATTGAAAATTCTTGATTAAAAACAAAAACAAAAACAAAAAAAAACAGATAATACAAAGCTTAGCTTTGAGCCTGTACCATCCTCTAATTACTACCCAACTATTATCCTTCCCCCTTGTGGTCATGCTTCTTGATTACTGTTTCCACATCCTCCATTTGCTCTTATTCAATCTTTATATGGCTTTTTACCTTTCTTTCTCCACTGAAAGCACTTCTCCCAAAATTGCTAGAGATTTTTGCCAAGTCTAGTAAATACCTTTTTTTGGTAAAAGATTTTATTTGTTTGAGAGAGAGTGAGCACAAGCCGGGGTGGTAGGGGATGGGGGAAGGAGAAGGAGAGGGACAAACAGACTCTGCCCTGAGCCAGGGGCCCATGGCCTAGAGCCTGATGGTGGGGCCTGATATCAGGACCCTGAGATCATGACCAGAGCCAAAATCAAGTCTGTTGCTCAAGCTACTGAGCTACCCAGGCACCCCCTAGTGAAGATCTTTTGCCCTTTTTGAAATTCTTTCTGTTGGTTTGCAAACTCTGGAGCTTTCAGGATATAATCTGAAATTGACCACCTTAAGAGGAGGGCAGAAAAAGACAAAGAGATAGACTGCACCATACATATGAGGTCATAAACTGGCTTCAGACACATGTTCAGTCCATGTGGTCTCAACAACACTTTATTCTTTGAAGGCTTTGTCCTTGAAATGGCTCCCACTGCAAGAATGGTAGACAATGTGTATATTGCAAGGACAGGGGATGAAGTCATAACCATCCAACTGCCCTGGTCCAACTAGAGAGTCAGTGCCTAGTCCAATCCTCTTGTTTATCTCCTCCAACACTTCCTTGATGTCATTTTCTCTCGTTTCTTCTTCTTCCTTTATGACCCTTACTCAGACTCCTTTTGTCAATTCTAATTTTTTTTTGCCTCTCCTTAAAAGTAGGAGATCTCCAAGATTATTCTTTTTTTTAAATCTGACTTTCCTTCTGTTTTATGTGTTTTATGGGCAATCTGGTCCATGTACACAAGATTTTTATTTATTGCCTCTACCTCTTATGTCCTGATACTTACTAACTCTATTTCCAAGCCTCTCTCTTGATCTACAGCTTTCTGTCTGACAGTTATATTTGGATGTGTTGTAGGTACATATGAAAACCTGGCATTATTATCATACTGGCATGTCCCTTTCCCAAACTAAAACCTGGCATTATTATCATATTGGCATGTCCCTTTCCCAAACTAAGCGTGCTTCCCTTGTATTCTCTAACCTAGTTGGTGGTACCTTCTGCATTCATTCTTTAATTCAAAAGCTCCTCACTCCCTCCCTGTCTCCCTCCCTCCCTTCCTTCCTCCCTCCCTCCCTCCCTTCTTTCCTTCCTTCCTTTTTCCTTAATGTTCTTGCCAGACACTAAGTTCTGTCACACAGAGCTGCAAGGATATTATAAGGTCCTTGCCCTCAATTACAGAGACTAATAGGAGAGACAGAGGAACAGAGAATTACATTGCTTTACAATGTAGAGAATACAGTGATAGAGGTGTATTCATATGTAACACACATCCTTTTCAAATTGTAGATTCAGGAAAAGGTTCTTGGAGAAGGTGATGCCAGAGTGGAATCCTCAGAAGTAGGAGCTTGGCATGACTCCTCCCTTTGCCTTTTCCATTCTCCTTCATTATTAGTGAATCTCATTAACTCTAGACTCTTAATATTTCCCAAATCTGTCCCAGATCTTTCTATTACCTCTGCTACTGCCCTAGTTTTAAGTTTTAAGATATTGGTGGATTACAGCAACAATTTCCTAACAACCTTACTCTCTCCATTCTTCGTGTTTTCCCAACTCCCATCAATTATCCACATTGAACTTTAGTAAATCTTTATTTAAAAAAATATGATCATGCCCTTCACAGAAATAAATATCAAATAATACCTCATATGCATATATCACGTTTTATTTATCCATTCATCTATTCGTGGACATTTGGTGGTTTCTACTTTTTGGCTATTAATTATGCTGCTATGAGCTGTCATGTAAAATATAAAATTGTGTGGACATATTTTTTCATTTCCCTTGGATATATACTTAGGAGTACAATTGCTGAGTCATACATCCTTTGAGGAACTGCCAGAATGTTTTCGAAAGCAGCTGCCCCATTTTACATTCCACCAGCAACATATAAGGGTTCCAAATACCCCACATTCTTGCCAACATTTGTTATTTCCTCCTCTTTTTTAATTTGGATACCAACTAGTGATGCTAAGACTAATGGATGTGAAGTGCTGTCTTATGATGAATTTGATTTGCATTTCTCTGATGGCTAAGAATGTTGAGCATCTTTTTATATGCTTGTTAGCCATTTGTATATCTTCTTTGGAAAGATGTCTATTCAGATCTAGTTTTTTAAATTGTTATCTTTTTATTTTTGAGTTATGAGAGTTTTTTTTAAAGTTTTCTTTTTTAAGATTTTATTTATTCATTCATGAGACACACACACACACAGAGAGAGAGAGAGAGAGAGAGAGAGGCAGAGACACAGGCAGAGGGAGAAGCAGGCTCCATGCAGGAAGCCTGACATGGGAGGGAGAGAGAGAGAGGCAGAAACACAGGCAGAGGGAAAAGCAGGCTCCATGCAGGAAGCCTGACATGGGAGTCGATCCCAGGTCCCCAGGATCAGGCCCTGGGCTGAAGGCGGCGCTAAACCGCTGAGCTACCCGGGCTGCCCTGAGAGTTTTTTTTATATTCCTCATATAAGTCCTTTATCAGATATATGGTCTGCAAGTTATTTTCTCCCGTTCTCTGGAATTGTCTTTTCACTTTCTTGATACAAGTGTCTTTTGAAGCATACAATTTTTAAATTTTTTTTAGAAGATTCTATTTATTTATTCGTGAGAGACACACACACACAGAGAGACACAGGCAGAGGGTGAAGCAGGCTCCATCACAGGGAGCCCAATGTGGGATTTGATCCTGGGACTCCAGTATCACTCCCTGAGCTGAAGGCAGACACTTAACCACTGAGCCACCCAGGCATCCCAAAATTTTAAAATTCTGATAAATCCCAGAATGTCTATTTTTTTCTTTTGTTTCATGTACTTTTGGTGCATATCAAAAAACTTCTGCGTATGGATATCCTATTGTTTTGGCACTGTTTGTTGAAAAGACTCTTTTACCCCCATTGAATTGACTTGGAGCCTTTGCAAAACAAATCTATTAACCATTTGTAAAGATTTATTTATGGACTCTCAATTCTATTCCATAAATCTATCTATATGTCTATCCTTATGCTGATAGCACATTATCTTTATTATTGTAGCTTTGTATTGTAAAATTTGGAGGTATGAAGTCTAATTTTGGTCTTCTTTTTAAAGATATTTTTGGCTGAGGTGCCTGGGTGGCTCAGTTGGTGAAGTGTCAGACTCTTGCTTTTGGCTCAGGTCATGATCTCATGGTCGTGTTATCTAGCCCTGTGTTGGACTCTGCACTGGGCACGGAGCCTGCTTAAGTTTCTCTCTCCCGCTCTCTGTTTCTAAAAAGAGAAAACCATAATTCCTATCAAAATCTCAGGAAGAAAAACGAATAAAGATATTTTTGGCCATTCTGTGTCCTTTGCATTTCCATGTGAAGTTTTGGGCTAGCTTTTCATTTTCTGGGAAAAAGCAGCTATTATTTGGATACAGATTGAGTTGAATCTCTAAATCACCTTGGGAATAATTATCATCTTCACATTCAAATTCTTCAAGAATTGTCATCACATTAAATTCGTCACTCTACTAACGTGGGATGTTTCCATTAATTTAGACCTTCTCTAAGGTTTTCAACAGTGTTTAATGCTTCCACTGTATGTTTTAAATTCTTCTCTTTATTTCAAAGGATTTTATTCTTTTTGCTGGTATAAATGGACTCTTGTTATTAATTTCATTTCTGAAATTATATTAGTACATTTGAGTTTTGTATATTGATCTTACTGATCTGGTTTGTTAAATCTAATGGATTTTTAATGGATCCTTAGAAATTTTGATATACAAGATCACATCATCTGCAAATTGGGATAGATTTATTTTCTTATTTTCAATCTGGGTGCTTTTTTATTTTCTTGACTAATTACCCTGACTAGAGCTTCTAATAGTGTTAAATGCAAGTTGTTAGAGTGGACATCCTTGTCCTTGTCTTGTTTTTAGGAAGAATGCATTCGCTCACTCTTCTCATTACCTATGATGTTAATTAACTTTGCATTTTTCTTACATTCCCTTTATCAGGATGAGTAAGTTCCCTTCTTTTCCTAGTTTGTTGAATGATTTTTTTTTTAATCATGAAAGGATGTTGGGTTTTAACAAATGCTTTCTCTCTATTTAGACTTTTGTGAATTTTTCCCCTTCTGTTTTATTGATATAGTATATTGCATAAATTGATTTTTGGATGTTGAGCCATTTCTACATTGCTAGGATATATATCACTGGATCATCATGTGTAATCTTTTTTTTATGTGGTGCTGGATTTAGTTTGCTAGTAACTGTCAAGGATTTTTGCATCTATATTACTAAAAGATATCAGTCTGTACTTTCCAAAGATGCATTTATCTGGTTTTGTTACCAAGGTAATACTGGGAATAAGATGGGAAGTATTCCCTGCTCCTGAATTTTGATAGAGTTTGTGTAGATGTAGAATCAATTCCTTTTACATTAGTTAACCATTTTATCCTGGCATTGTGGGAAGTTTTTTGTTTTTTGTTTTATTTAAATTCAATTAGCCAACATATAGTACATCATTAGTCTCAGATAAAGTGTTCAATAGTTTTTCAGTTGCATATAACACACAGTGGTCATCACATCACGTGCCCTCCTTAATGCCCATCATCTCTTATTACACAGGACTATTCATATTTTCTGTTTCTTCTTGAACCAGTTTCAATAAGTAGTTTATGTCTTTTTCTAGGAATTTGTCAATTTCATCCAAATTTTATAAATTGTTGGCATACATTGGTTCATAATAATTCCTTCTAGTTTTTTTTTAAATTTCTGTCCAGTAGTGATATCTCCTCTTTCACTCCCAAGTATAGTAATTCACATCTTCTTTTTTTGTGTCTTCATCATTCTAGCTAAAGTTTGACAATTTTGTTAATCTTTTCAAAGAACCCATTTTTGGTTTTGTTAATTTTTCTTTTTTTTTTCCTATTTTCTATTTTATTTTTCTACTCTAGTTTTTTTTTTTTTTTTTTGCCTGCTCTAGATTTAGTTTTCTTTTTTCTAGTATTTTAATGCAGAAAGTTAATCTTTTGATTTGAGATCTTATTTAATGAAGGCATTATAGCTATAAATTTATTTTTTATTGAAGCATAGTTGTCATTCAATGTTATATTAGTTTCTGGTGTACCACATAGTGATTTGACAAGTCTATGCATTACACAGTGCTTACCACAGTAAGTATAATTACCATCTGTCACCATATAAAGTTATTACAGTGTTATTGACTATATTCCCTACACTGTACTTCTCATCTCCCTGACTCAAATCACTTTACAACTGTAAGTTTGCACACTTTAATCCTCTTCACCATGATTTCCCACCTCACTACCCCCTTCCCTCTGGCAACCATCAGTTCTCTGTTAATAAATCTGTTCTGTTTTCATTTGTTTGTTCATTGCTTTTTAGATTCTACATACAAGTGAAATCATACGGTATTTGTCTTTCTCCACTTGACTTATTTTACTTAGCATAATAACCTCCAAGTCCATCTAAGTTGTTGGAAATGACAAGATTTTATTCTTTTATATGGCTGAGTAATATTCCATTGTGTATATATATATATATGTATGTGTGTGTATATGTATTTATATATATATTTATATACACACACACATATATATATATATACACACATATATATATACACATTACATCTTCTTTATCCATTCATCTATTGATGGACACTTGATTGCTTCCTAAACTAAACTAAATAATGTCTCAGCACAGGGCACTTAGGTACTTATTTTCCTTCAGAGCTGTAAATTTCTATTTTAGCACTGCTTTAGCTGCAGCCCATAATTTTTGCTGTTTTGTTTTCATTTCTTTTCATCTAAAAGTATTGTCTAATTTCCTTTGTTATTTCATCTTTGATTAATTGGCTATTTAACTGTATTGTTGTTTTTCACATATTTGTGGATTTCTCAAAATTTTCTTCTATTACTCATTTCTAACTTCAATCCACTCTATATGATTTCAGTCATTTTACATCTTTTGGGAATTATTTTATGCTCTAATATATGGTCTGTTCTGGAGCACATGCCATGTACACTTGAGAAGAATGTGTATGTCACTGTTGTTGCGTGGAGTGTTCTATAAGTGTCTATTAGGCCATGTGAATTGATAGTGTTGTTGAGGTCTTCTTTTTCCTTGTCAATGTTTGTGTGGTTTTTCTTTCTATTACTGAAAGTGAGATATTAAGGTCTCCAAATACTGTTTTTTAATTGTCTATTTCTCCCTTCAGTTCTGTCATTTTTTTTCCTCATGTATTTTGTGGCTCTGTTGTTAGGAGCATATATATTTATAATTGTTAAGTATTCCCAATGGATTGACTTTTCTACCATTATTAAATGTTTGTATTCATCTCTAGTAACATTTTAACTTTAAAAACTATTTTGTCTAATATTAATATAGCAACTCTAGATTTCTTATGATTGTTGTGTAAATGATATGTCTTTTTCTGTCCTTTTACTTTCAACCTATTTAAAGTGTATCCCCTGTAGAGAAAGATAACTGGTTCTTTTTTTTATCCAGCTTGTCATCTTTGCATTGTTATCATAATAGTACAGTTGTGCTGTTAAATTGTTGGTTGTGTTTCATTGCCTAACTAAACTCCCCAAATATAATGATGCTTACGGAGACTTCACATGGAGCACTTTATGAATTTATTCTTCTTCCTGTCCCTACTCTAGCATTTTGAATGCTGCCATTGTTACTGACTAAAACCATTGTGCCTCATATCATGTAGGTTGTCTCATTAGCAAAAAAGTGTTAGGTATTAGTGGTTGTTAGGTCACATTCCTTTGAGTCAGTAAAGTGTAACATATGTATTAATGCAGAACTTATTTTTTCCTATAGCAGAAATCTCCCTTTTCTAATCCTAACAATGTTTAAGTTAGAATTTTGGCTTTGGATTTGCCAGGAATAACTTTACTTTACATGTATAATTAACAAGATTGAGTAACAGAGCAAAAGAACATAATTTATTTCTACACTGTGGTAATAATAAAACTAATTTTGGAGCTCCACATTATTTCCATAGTTGGATATGTTTTAATAAGGGAGTGGCTTCCTCTCACTAACTTCAGGTCACACCAAAAAACCTGCTTTTGCATAAAGGGGACTTAACTTATTTTCTAAACGAAATAATCTCAGCACAGGGGGCTTAGGTACTTATTTTTCTTCAGGGTACAATCTAGAATCTATTAATAGGAAAGTAAAGTTCAGAGTTCCTGCTTTTGTTGATTCAGTGCTTTACAACCTGAACTGTTCCTTGGGGCAAGCTATTTCTCAATTCCATTTTCCTACCTTTACTCTGAAATTGATAATTAGACACTATAGCTATAAGGTAACTTTAGTGTTATATCTTGCTTATTTAAAATCAAGGACATTGGAGGTAGGGGAATGACACTGGAAAAAAATAAATATGTTTTTAAAATTTTATAATCCAGACTTCTATGTAGTAACATTTAAAATAAAACTATAAAGGGAGTTCTGGGTGATGTTTCTAGGTTTCTATTTAATTTTTGGTTGAAAATATTCAATGTTCTGTCAATTTCTTTGCATTTCTTAAGTAAGAGGCACCAAAGAGTTCAAATTTTGACCCTTAAGAGTACTTGTGGCTTAGTTATGTATTACCTTCAAATTTAATTGTTTGGTCTGTGTTCTCTGGAATTTTAAAGCAGAATTAAAAGAGCACCAAACTCTAAATACTTTCTCTAGCAGTACCTGCTATTTTTATTTATGTTGAAAATCAATTCGGGACCCCTGGGTGGCTCAGCGGTTTAGGGCCTGCTTTTGGCCCAGGGCATGATCCTGGAGACCTGGGATCTCGAGTCCTGCATCAGGCTCTCTGCGAGGAGCCTGCTTCTCCCTCTGCCTGTGTTTGCCTCTCTTTTTCTCTGTCTCTCATGAATAAATAAATGAGGTCTTAAAAAAAAAAAAAGAAAGAAAAGGAAAAGCTATTCAACTTAACGGAAAAAAGGTAAATGTTCTGGTAATCACTCTGTTCTGTCTGTTCTGTCTTGATCATAACTTATCTTATTTCAGTAGAATATGGCAACTAACACATCATCCCATTTTAACAATTATTGGTTGAACCTAATCATCTTTAACTTTCATAGTTTTGTCTCAATTATATATTCATAATGAGAATGCCTCACAAAAGGTCTTCTTTCCAAACTACTGACATATTCCATTGGAGACCAGAAGGCACCATTGACTACCTAATAGCTGATATTTGTCCCTTATATGTTATCTTTTATATCATATGCTAGTGTCCACTGTGAAAGGAACTAGAAGCCACCTAATCAGTAAGATACTATTAATTTTCTGCTTCTCACTCTCTATATATTATTGAGGTAAATTTGCAAACAATAAAATACATTTCATTTTATTAAACAAATTCCACAAACTTTTTTATTTAAAATTATTTTTATTATTTACTTTATTAAACACAAATTTTAAGTATACACAAATATGAAAACTAACCCAGTTTAAGTATAGGATATTTATATCACCTCAGAAAATTCTCTTGTGCCACTTTCCTGTCAGCCAGGAGTTGAGTGTTTCAGTGGGTTTCCAAACCCCTTCTGAATGCCTGCTTTCTTGGATCACTGCTGGTACTAACTGTCCCCGGCCATGTTCCCCAGGATATAGACTCTAAAAGAATGCTTAGCTTGCAAAGTGTTCATTAAGGAGTGCCCTTGGGGGGTCAACATTTGCAGAAGGCAGGGGAAAAAAACAAAACTGGGGTAGTAGGAGAAGTCGAGCTGCATGAAGGCCAAATGCCAGCCTCGACTGACCCCATGGGGAGCTCTGGATCTTGATTGACTTTATAGTTATTTGGAGTTAGGGCCAGGGGTGCAATCCTTTATATTCTCATTTTCATAAGCCATTGGATGTGGACTACCCTGAGAAAGGGGTATAACCTTGGAGAATGTGATTCTCTGCAGCTGAGACCACAGAAAGGCCTATCGGATGAAGGCTGACCACTTTCACAGCAGTCAGGCAGCAATTCCTTCATCTGAGGGGAATCTGCAATGTACCTGACATTGTCTCTCACACCGTAGTTAAAGAAATTCAAGAGCTGCTTGCACGATTTTTTTATTCAACTCTGGAGGGAGGGAACCAGAATTAGGAGAAAGAGTAATTGATAGCAGTTAAATACTAGAAAATTTATCATTACATATACTTACTTAAAAATTACTCTAATAATATCTTTCAATATATTTTATGATTTATTCATTCAAGAAGTAGTTGAGAGTATATATAAATGGAGACATTTATCTTTCATTTTGGCCACCTAGAAGCTGAACCTTTATCTTATATTTGGTGATTTCTCTGTATAAGATCAAGCTCAGCTGCTACTGTGGAAGCTGAAAATGCAAGGTGCATGTATTTCCAACCTGCTTGCAAGAGGTGTAAGCCTATAACATGAGCTCTGCCAAAAAGACAAAACTCTGGATCAGACTTGCCTGGTGAAATGAAGGAGTAGATTTTTTTTTTTTTTAATGATGGGATATGTCAGCAGAAGCAGTAAGTAAAGCAACATCCACTTTCCAGACACAGCAGCCTTTGTATCACTAAACTCCATTTGGTGGTGTTAGCGATGTAAATATCCAGACCCAAAGATAGTTTTCTCACCAGACATCTGCTTAATTAATTCAATGCGGTTGATATCTATTGCTTGCCCTCAAAATCCCTGACTAATATAGCCCACCCTCTACCAAATGTTAAGACATTAGGATTATCATGGTGAAAAGAAAGACAAAGTCCAGTGGGGAGAAACTAACAGTGAGTAAAAATAAAATATAATTCAGTGACATGAGGGAAATAACAGGGATAGATAGGCAAGGAGAAGGTTGGAGATGGGAAGCAAGGGATCCTTAAAGAAAGTTAAGAAGGTAAAATGATTGCCCTGAGACCAGTAGGCTGTCTGTCTGTCTCAGCCAGAGACAACAGCAGTTGCAATGTAGGAAAGAATGAACGTGACTTAATTATTAAATCAAAAGGAACGTAGTGGTTGTCAGTTAAGTGTGCTTAGCTATTTTAGTAGAATTTCTTTTAAAGCAAAACTCATTTTGATATGGAAATCAATGCTATAGTTGATGTCTATTAATTCTCATGCAACACTGTTTAGACCAAAAGCTGTATTAGTATCATCAGGGGAATTTTCTATAAGTACTTATTTCTGGGCTTCACCCATAGAGAATCTAATTAGTCAAATTTGTTAATCATTAGTACTAGACTATAATGTTATATGTGGTAACACTGTCTGCAAAGTAGTAGCTTATTTTAGTTTTGGGTAAATGACAAGAGAGTAACAGCTCTGGTTACTGCAAAATGGTGTGCATAAGTCCTGCGTGTAAGTTTGATATATACCACTGTACTTGATAGACCTAAAGCTTTTACCTGACTAGAAATAAAGCAAGGAGAAATCAGCCTTTCTTTAAAGTTTGCCTTTTTACGTAGAGGTATATACTAGTTGCATTCTACAAAGTAAAAAAAAAAAATCTTAATTGGAAGTCCAGTTGCTAGGTGTATCCCATAAAATGAAAATCCTGGTAATGCACAGTAACATCCAATATCAAATACTCAGATCTCAATAAACTGAATCTTTGTGTGAGGTTATTGGTGATAACATAAAAGGGTGTTGGGTTTTTTTGTTTGTTTGTTTTTTGTTTGTTTTTTTGTCAGTAGGACCCATTTTTTTTCTCCAGAGTCTCCAAAGATATTGTTGATCAGCTTCAGGTTTAGTTAATTTGAAGGAAACCCCAGTCCATCTTTTCATTGACACATGTGATATCAAGTATATCCTACCAAAGGGTAAACCTAACTAAAGAATTCTGAGTGGAAGGCAAGCTATGTTTTATGAGGCCATAGACGACTTGGAGTTTTTCTAAGTCAGGACAAATGCATGCGAGTAAGAGCTATGCTATACTTACCCTCAACACAATCAGGAATTAGACAGTTTTGTCTCCTGAAATATAAAATTTCACCAGAAAACCCATTGCCAAAAATATAACATCATATTCAAATGTGAGAAAATTATTTTCTCAGATCCTGTGTTTGTCATGCTGGTGTCTGGTACATTTTACCACACTTCACTCCCCCAAGCTGGGAATAAACATGCCACTTCTTCCTGAAGCAATACTTTCTCTTGATGCTCATGATATAAAACCTAATTTTCATATGGAAACAAATATAGATATATTCTGGACTAAGGAAAATGCTATTTTTATTAAAATGTGTTGTTAATATGTAATGATTTATTATTTTAAAATGATTTAGCAAATGTTCCAAAATTTTTCCCATTTTAATTTCCTTTATTTATTTATTTATTTATTTCCTATTTATTTATTTATTTGTGGATGGGAAGGGCAGAGGAAGAGGATGAGAGAGAGAATCTTTTTTTTTTTTTTTTTAAATTTTTATTTATTTATTATAGTCACAGAGAAAGAGAGAGAGAGGCGGAGACATAGGCAGAGGGAGAAGCAGGCTCCATGCACCAGGAGCCCGATATGGGATTCGATCCCGGGTCTCCAGGATCGCGCCCTGGGCCAAAGGCAGGCGCCAAACCGCTGCGCCACCCAGGGATCCCGAGAGAGAGAATCTTAAGCAGACTCCACACCCAGCATGGAGCCTGATGCAGGGCTCACTCTTACAAGTAAAGAAGTATGTTTTGAGTATATCAACATTTTATTTTTCTTTAAAAACATTTAGTTACTTTTTAAGGAAACAATGTTTTTTAAAAATAATTTTTTAAAGATTTTATTTATTCATGAGAGACACAGAGAGAAAGGCAGAGACATAGAGGGAGAAGCAGGCTTCTCGCAGGGAGCCTAATGCAGGACTCAAACTCCAGACCCAGGATCATGCCCTGAGCCAAAGGCAGATGCTCAACCTCTGAGCCAACCAGGTGTCCCTAAAAATAATTTTTTTTCATGGTAACACATTTCCAGTTTTTAGTAGAAGTAAGGGGAAGAATGATTGTATTTACATTTGTTTTGTTACCAACCCTTCAGGAATGGTTTTGTGTATTCTTCCAAAGTGAGATAAATTGATCATTCGAGTTAAATCTTTTTTTCAAACTTTCTGATATTAAAAAAAACAAAGGATTACTTCCTAGAAAGAATTCCCAATTCTTTTTTTTCTGAAAAGACTTTTAAAATAGAATTGTTACCTGCAAGAATAAATGTCTTACTCTACTCATAGGTAGATGTAGACATTTGACAATTATTTCCTCATTAAATGAAAAATGTCTATGGAAACATTTTTTGCACTTCAAGGGGATGAATATTTTTATAGTTTAAGCTGGCATCTTATTCATGAATGCTAGGTCTAAGGCATGAAAACATCTGGGAACCAGTTAAATTTTGAATAAAGTCAAAGTCTTCTCTTCCGTAAGCAATAGCTTTAGTGACTGTATGTTAAGATGGGAGTCATTACCAAGAAAGGACAGTAAATGTCAATGGGTATCACTTGGGAGGACAATAAATATCAAAGTGAAAAAGAAGAAGTGAGGGGTGTTTGTGGTGGAGTCCTTTGGTGGTATCCAGTGGGAATATTCTAAATAATTTACAGCAATTACAGATTTTAGGAACTAACCATCAAATAGGTATGGCCAGCAAATCTCTACCATGGTTAGCTGGTTGGCTGGTTAGTGTCCTAGATCAGTATCACTAGCCTACTATTTATTCTAAGTGTGTGGGTGGTTTTGAGAGAGGAAGGTCAGGAAATACTTGTTGATCATACCAACCACATATCAGATGCTCATGCAAATGCTTTGACAACTTTTTTTAAGTGAACTTTTAAATGTGGAATAAGTTTAGATTTACAGAAAAGCTGTATATCCCTTACCAGATTTCACTTTACCTTCATGTTACCATCTTACATTACTGGTTGCTTTCTTTTAATTCGCACAAACAATCCTTGAAAAGAGCCACTATTATTTTGTTTTTCCTTAAGCAGAAACTTAGGCCACATTATGAGGAATAACTTTTCTTCTAATTCAATAAATATTTGAGTGCACACTATGTGATAAGCATTATTTTAGGGTGGCTATGAGCATATAATGGTAAGATGATATGTTTACCTTTATGGGATTATAATATATTATTCTGTGTAATATTGTATCAAACTAATTTTCTTTTTGCACCTCTAGGAAGTCATTATAGGAAAAGCACTGGGATATTTATCTCATGGGTGAAGTAATATGAATATTATTTCCCCCTACTACCCAACATTTCCTCAAAACTATGAGATCTAGTTAGCTCCACATCTCTATACTTAGCCACCTTCACAAGCTGCTCTGTAATGTTAATATATACCACTTTGGATTTCTGATCTTCTGATACCCTGTAATATTTATTGCTATATGTTGTCACCCTTCAAACCTTCTTTGTTATAACCTAAACTATATTGGCTCTAAAGACAGTATAGATTATGTGTATAGTTCTCAGCATTCTAAGAACCGTGGGTTAGATTTTCAGTGAGAGAATATAACCTCAGCTCCTGCTAACCCTAATGGGAATCCCGTGACCACCTCACCACACCCCTTGCTGAAAATGCTACTATTCCTGAGGGGGTCACTGACCTTTACATCCATTATAGAGGTATGGGAGGAGCAGAGAGGGAGAAGTACCTTAAGTGATAGGTTAGCCACAGAGAGACAAAAGAATAATCAGAGCACTTAGAAGCTGGAGGAAGCTTAGGAAAGAATGGGGAAGTAAGCTTCTTGTAACCGGGATCCCCGCTGTCCTCTATTTTCAGTGTAGCAAAGCAAACTGGGCCCCTATGGACTGTAGTACTAAAGAATGAATTATGGACCTGAATAGTAATGTGATGGTGCTAATGATTTCATCAGTGACCATGGCCCTTGTTATTCCTTTTTAGGGAGGGGTGTGTGTGTGTGTGTGTGTGTGTGTGTTTTGGGGATGATTTTATTTGTTAAAGAATTTACTTGGCTTAAAAAACAAATTGTCGTTTTTCTATAGTTATTTGGTCATCATGAATTTGGCAATGTGAGAAACACTTTATATATTTCTCTGCAGTCATACTGACTGAGTAAACCAGTAAGTTACATCATTAAATTCTGTTTTGTCCCAAGCATATATAGCTTTTAGCCAGGTCCTTTTTCTTTTAGTCTTTTGGAACTTTCTTCAAATTATTATATCAAAAATAGAATTTTTCATTTTTTCTTAACTTTTTTTTCCCCATTTAATCCCATCATCTTTTAATTCATTCTCATACATAGTTTTATTACCTTCTGGAGGCAATCAGATTTCCTTTTGTTCATATTTACTTTTTTTCAGAAATCAAAATTTTAATCTTGATATTTTTGAGTTTTGTTAAATACCTTTTGTATTGACTTATAATGGACTCCTAGTTATCAATGGGAGATGTTCTGCCACTAGCAAAGCAATAATGAAATGAATAATTTTTTCTAGAAATTGTTGTTCCTCTGACTAATATCTAAGATTTAATGCAATCCAAAACTAAACTTCAGTTTAGTTTTAGAAGTATTTTACATCTTCTCATACTTCTCATCTAAGATGTTCCTGAAGACTTTATATGTTCTTCATGCTCTTTCTCAACTGTACTCTTATGATATTATTGTCTTTCTGGAATCTTATAGTCTCCTCAAACTTTATTTTGATTTTATAGTTTAAAGTTTTCAAAGATTCTCTCATGGGATCCTTGAAGAATTAGAAATGGAAGCGACCAAGAATCATTCTTGAGGCAACCAAGAATTATTATTCAACCTATTCTTGAGTATGTGACATTGGCCAGCATTTTATGGAAGACAAATGATCTTTTAGTTTCAAGGTAAACATCACCTAATTCTCTTGATATTCCACTAAATTCCAACCTACAAATAAGGAGGATGGAGATGCAACGCTATGCTTTGCTTTACTATACTATGCTAAAATATTGCATTAAATGAAAACTTGGAGGATGGGCATGAAGATTTGCATGAGAAAAATGTACTTGGAAGAGGTAGCTATCCTCCAAAGAATATCTCTTCTACTCAAGAGTACCCTTTGCCACTAAAAATAAAGAATGACTTTGAGCTAGTTGTATGCAATGGAAAATGAAGTAGAGAATGAATAATTATCTGTAAATCTAGATGGTCATCAGGATCATCTGGAACATCTATTTTTTATTCTTCTACCACAAGAGCATGACCTTTATGCAAGTGATAAAATTTGCATTTCTGTTAAGTTTAAGACTTCTAAGAAATCCCCTTTCTTTTCTACAAAAGGACAATTTAAGATGTGTCACTGAGACTCCTCACATTGTCTTCTATGCTGAATACTGCTTGCTGAGTTTAGATTGCCAATTTCTATCTAGTAGTTTTATCTTCTAGAAATTGCATAAGCAAATAATTCTGTTGTCATTTTCCTTGAGGTGTGTATGTGCCTTTCAAATATTTGGTTGGAAACAGAAGACTGTTCCTGTCTTGCTCATCTGGGTAAAACTCATTTACTGTTTTTCCTTTTAAACTGTTAGTTCAAGTGACCTTACACACGAGTCCCAGCTGTGCATTAGCATTGCTTGGGGATGTGTTTGTGTCTTTTGTCTAAAAATACCCAGCCGGTAGGATTCATGATCCATGAAAGCTAATTGAAACAATTTCTCTTCAAGTTTTGGCAAGTGAAGCATGCATTATAAGCATTAATATCTATAAATTGAATTGTTAATGAATCTAGACACTAATAATGAATGCAATTTTGCAAGCTTAACTAGAAACACTAACATTATCAGGATCTGGAGCAGAATTTTCAATCATTTTTGCTTATTAAATAGCAAAGCTATGCTTTTAATAAGCTAATCATTTTTATTTGACCCCATAGGAGTAGCTTAGTTGATTAGAAACAGGTTCTAAGAGCAAAACAATGTTGTTTTTCTCTTACTGTTTTAACCACCAAAGCACTGAAATTTTAAGATGGATATTTGATCTCACAGTCTGTATCTTCTAATCACATTTGTCCATGCATTCAATACTTTATGAAATATGTACTTATTCCATGTCTCTTATATTATACTGTATGTCAGATATAGAAATTGATATAGATATAGTTAGATATATCTCCTCTTCAGTTTTTAAAACAGTTAGTGTCACAATCGATTTAAACAAATGGTCTCATTTCACATGCAAACATCTAAGATTTCATTATCAAGGTAATACAATTTTGAGCTTCATGGTTGCCTGATAGTTTTATTATTTTCTGAGACTTAGTAACTTCTTTGATCTATATTTCCGTTTAAGTATCAACTCTGATAACTTTCATAGACCCAGTTTAAAAAACAGCAAAATCTAGTATATAATGGTAAACAGCAGTGGAGTTTTTTCTCCTCAGTGCTTGAGTGACTTGACTTGAGATAGTAAGTCATGCACTCAGAGATGCACTTTGGCGCCTCTCACTAGCAGTACAGCAGAGTTCCCAAGTGGCTTGAAAGAGTTAATGCACCTTTCTGCATCCTTTCACTTATTACTCAGGAATTACTTAAGCCCTGGAGATAGTGAAATAGTACTAACTCAGAATTCGTGGCATCTCTGTATATATTCTCACAGAAGTGAGTGAAATTGGGACTTAAGGTTCCTTTTCCGATTGCTTCTTTCCCTGCAGATCTTAAGGATATTGACCATTCTTTGGGTTTATTTTTTTTTATTTCTATTTATTTATGATAGTCACAGAGAGAGAGAGAGAGAGAGAGAGAGAGAGGCAGAGACATAGGCAGAGAGAGAAGCAGGCTCCATGCACCCGGAGCCTGACGTGGGATTCGATCCCGGGTCTCCAGGATCGCATCCTGGGCCAAAGGCAGGCGCCAAACCGCCGCGCCATCCAGGGATCCCCCCATTCTTTGGGTTTAAACTATGAACAACCAAGAAGCTGAACTGTAAAAGTTGAGTCTGATAGTAAATATGGGCTTTTGCCCCAGAGGTTATGGGCTGACAGTCTTGTGGAAAGGTAGAGGAGCAAGGTTGTTAGGTTTCGTTGGTACTGTTTTTTTTTTTTTTTCTTAGCATTATTGTATATTTCTTTTGACAACCAAATATGAGAATCTATGCACTTGGGAGAATGAAATATATGACAAACATACTTAGGAATATAGTGTGTATTGCATTACCATTTATGACATTTTCTTCAGGAATTATCAACCAGCATAGATATGATAATTATAGATATGCACTTTTGTTTTCCAACAGCTATTCACTTCACTTAATGAAAGCTTATACCTCAACTCTCTTAAAAATGGTCCCATCAAAATGGCAGTTGAATGGTCTTAGAGCATTTTGTACTGCTCTTCTCAAATGCTGATCAGTCTCTATATCTGTGACTGGATCAGCCCAGAAAAAGCTTCCTAACCACAAAGGTCAGAAAAAACCCCCAGCAAAACAAAAATCTTCCCCAACGAACTATTCAGAGAATGTTCATTTCTTAGTTAATAAACTTTTACTATTTTCTGGGATTTTTAATCAAGACTTTAAAGTATTTTGTTTTGAATTTAGGCTTTAGGCTTTCTTACCTGTAAGAGATAAGATTTGGGTTGATTATAATTTTTGTATCATTAAATTATTCCCTAGGTTGCAGTCCATCCTGGATTTTACTACATATTTTTACTAACTTCCAAGAACAACTAATTTTTTTAAGTGTTTATTTATTCATAAAAGACACAGAGACAGAGAAAGGCAGAGACACAGGCAGAGGGAGAAGCAGGCTCCATGCAGGGAGCTTGATGTGGGACTCGATCCCAGGACTCCAGAATCATGCCCTGGGCCGAAGGCAGGCACTAAACCACTGAGCCACCCAGGAATTCCCCAAGAACAACTAATTTTAAAACTGTGTAGAAATTCTCTCCAGAATATTCGGTCACTTGGTAACCATTTGACATGGCTCCTAACTAGCAGCACAGAAGTAATAAATGCTCCTGGGTAAGCGAGAGTTTTTGCTTACTTCAAACTTGTTGCCATTATCTGGTCAGTTTCATGGATATTAATTTCACAGACAAGTCTTAATAGGTAAGATCAACATATAAGTAAGAATACTTTCAGAGCAGGAATCCTATTTTTCTTTCTTATCTAAATATTTGAAAAAAATGTCCATCAATTCAGTTTTTTAAAGTATTTACAATATTCTGGCCAGGAGATAGTCTAATTTAGAAAGAAGGCAGAATCTTTGAAATAAAATTTATTTCTATTTTTAGTTGGAATGAAATGTGCTATGTTATCACTGCAATATTTGATTTCACACACTGTTTCTCAAAAATGTTTCTTTTTCTACCTGTGGTGTTATAAATACGAGGGCCAAAATATATGTTACGCTGAATGACATACCTCATCCAGGGCAAAGTATGGTTGAAAAGATGTCTTTAACATAGATGTCTTTTTCTCTTATAAGTGCATTAAGAAGATAGCATCCTATAAAAGAAATTAAAAGCAGTAAATGAAACATGAACATAGGAATAATTCATATTGTGAGCTTAATTCTTAAAATATCACCATCTTAAAATATATTATTAGCATCATAAACTCTTTTTTAGTTAAAATAATAGGGCTTGAAGGTTTGTAATTTTTTAAAGTCTATTTTGTAGCTCATATTTTAAAATTACAGTGTTAACAAAGTGTTTTTATACCAAATCTTGAACTATACCTAAAATTTGTGGTTAGACATGACCAAGAACTAGAATTATCTTTAAATCTTCAGCCCTGTGCTTTTCACAGTATCTTCCTATAACTTATATAAGACAAGAAATCAATGGGAAACACCTTAACATTACTTATATCAGGAACCCAGCAATTCAAACATCTATCAGAATGGATAATTATGATACTTGGAAATTAGGATTACTCGTTAATATTATTCTGTTCTTAGAAGTTAACTTAGAAGTCCCTAGTGAAATTATGTTTCTTATGACACCTTTTACTGTCATTGTGAGACCCCCATTTGTCTCCTTTCACTATAGTACAGACTTTAATGTGGATTCTAAGACTCTATCAGTTATAACTTTATCTAAACTATAGTAGATTAAGCCAGTATGTTTTCATAAAATAAGTAGTCCTGAAGTCAGCAGTTCAGAGCTGGTTCGGCTACTTGAGGAAGTCATCAAGGACCCATGTTCCCTCTGGCAAGTTCCTATTCTTTGTTTTTTTAGTCAAAATGGTTACTCCACCTGCAGACATTATATCTCCATCCCAGGTAAGAAGAAGGGAGAAATAGCAAAGGACAAAATTCATCTTGCTAGACTTTATCAGGAAAGAAAAGACTTCTTCAGGGACTTTTACTTATATTTTATTGGCTAGGATTGTCACCTCATCACTCCTAGTTGTGAGGGAACCTAGGAAGGTGAGAATTTTTTTTAACAATTATTTTTAATAATTGTTTTTAATAACCATTACATTCTCAAGCTTAAAACTTCAAAGTGCAAAACTGTAAATAGTGAAAATCTTCCTCGTCTATCACATCTTCTTCATTATTTCACTGTCATGACTTCCTGCCCCACTACCACGAAATAGGTAACCAACCATTGGTGTGTCTCTTTTTTATCCTTCCAGAAATTTTTTGAAAATATACTCAGGCTGATTCACATATACATTCTTACCCCTCCTCTTTTTAAAACATAACTGATATATGAGACAAGTATCTTTAACTGTTCACATAGCTCTCCCCACCAGACTAAGCCAAACACATAAGCCAGAATTCTCTTAATTAGAAGGAAAGGATACTAATAACATCTGCCATGTGCTGTTTTATTTATTTATTTATTTGTCCAAATGGAGTCTAGTAGTATCCCAGATAGCACTGAAACTATTGATTCTACTTAGCAACTGACAAAGGTATAAGTTATCTTGAGAACAGATACCTGAGTCATCTGTGTAGCAGTGCCTTGTGTGGAGAATATGATGAATAAATGTACAAAATGGAACTCATGATGTCTTTTCCCCCATAACTGCTCATCTTCAACTCAATTAACAAAACTACTATTTGGTAAATTGTTCAAACCCCACAAGTGGTCACCCTTGATTTCTCTCTCCCCAGCCTCCAGATGCTTCTCTTTCTCTTCTCTTACACCAAAGCTATTCACTTAGTAAATCCTGCTGGTTCTACCTTCAAAAGATATCCCAGATACCTCACCCACTCTACCAGTACTTCTCTTCCAGGCCTGACCACCATGCTCATCTACCTACTTCCCTTCTTGCCCCTTACAATTGATACAATAAACTAAGTGACATTAAAAAACAAGAATTTCCCTGAATAAACCTCTCCAAAGGCTTCTGGCTGTAATTAGGATGAAATCCAAAGACTATCCTGAGACACTGAAGCCCTAGCTGTTTGTCTACTTCTTCTTTAGCTCCTCCCACTCTAGGGTTTCTTTCTCTTGAAGATTGTTGGAACAGAAATATTGCTCCTGCCTTAGTATACTTGCGTATTCAGCTTCCTTTGCCTAAATGGCTTTCTCTAAGATGCATGCAGGACTCTTTATTTAGGACTCAGCCTATACAGTACCTCCTCATGGCAACCTTTTTATCATCTATTCTAGCCCTTGGTACTTGTACTCCAACATTTTCTATTCCATTTCTCTGTTTTATTTTCCTCATGACACTCTTGCTATCTAAATATTATGATTTATAAAATTATTAATTCTCTGGTTTTCTCACTAAAATGTAAGTTCCTGCTGAGTTCAGGGACTTTGTCTTATTAACTTTGTCATTCAGTAAACATTTATTGAGCACCTGCTTTGTGCCAGACCCTATTTTGCTATATAGGAATAATAACAAGAAACGGAATGGACAAAAACTACTACCTTCATGGAGCTTTTATTGGTGTGTGTGTGTGTGTGTGTGTGTGTATGTGTGTGTGTGTGTGTATATATATATATATATAGGAGGACAGACATTACACAAAGAAGTAATAAAATACATAGTACTTCAAGTCCTATTAAAAATATGGAAAAATGTGGAATCTGGATGTTGGCATTTTTTTTATTTCTATTTGCTATTTTCAGAGGAATGTGCATAAGAAACCACCTAAAATTAGTGACTCACAACACATGACATTTTCTCTGAGTTTTCTGGTGTTTATATAATCCAAGCTAGACTTGTTGTAGTTTGTGGTTCAGTTACAGGTATATTCCATGTGTCTCTGTTTTTCTGGCACTAGTGGAATACCAAATCCTGTTATAATCCATGGCAAAAGACAGGAGGGCAAGAGACCAGGCCGAGCAGTGCAAGCCATTTTAAGTCCGCTGAACCATGTCTCTTGACTTTCTAATGGCCCAAACAAATTAGTGGTCAAGCCTAAAGTTTAGGGGCAGGGATCTACATTCTGGCCACCATTACGCCAGAGTGTGGATATGTAGTACTAGTGTGGAAGAGTAAAAAATTGAGACTGATAATGTAATCTAATGTAAGGTCAAAGGATTCCTTGCTGTCAGTTGAGTAAAGTGAGAATCAAAGGAGAGAATCATGTGGATGTTCAGGGAAAGAGTGATCCAGGCAGATAGAACAATAAATACAAATTTCTAAGGTGGCAAAATAGCTGACCTGTAAGAGGAACAGCAAGAATGAGGGCAGTATACAGAGTGAAGTGAGTGAGAGTAACAGAAAGCTGGAGAGATTGTGGAGCATGAGGGAAGGTGAGTTTGTAGATCAACTAAAGACATGGGCTTTTTTTCAGAATGTGATGGGAAGCCATGAGAGGGTTTTGAGTAGAAACTTAAAATGGTTTGATCAAGACAGAGCCTGGCACAGGGTAATTGCCCAGTATACATGTGTTAAAAGAATGTGTGATGAAAATACTGTGACTTCAGTAAATCTTCCGAAAATGACAGGAGAAAAATACTTAAGAGTGGGAATGGAGTAAAATAACCAAAGCCTTAGGATAGTTAATAATAACAGTTGTTATTAACAATAAAATACAAATAGTGCATAAAAATATGCATAAAAATAGTGCAAAAAGTGCAATAATAATAGTTGTTATTAACAATAAAATACAAATAGTGCATAAAAAGGAGATAACCTAGTGAGAAAGAATAAGATCACTTGCCAAGCAAAAACCTTTGATGAAGTCTTTTGAGTGGAACCCAAAGAAAGACCCATCGTGTTTGAAATTGAGCTAATTATCTAGAAAGTGCAGGATTGCGCTTGGTGGCCATCTTTTAGGAATCTAAAGGGGTTGGAGGGCTTGTCAAATGTGGGAAGGAGGTGATTTTAGATAAAAAGTCACTGCAGATTGTTAAAGGCCTGCACATATAGGAGGTACTTAAATATTTACAGAACTAAGAATGTAGTGGAATTGCCTAGTTTTCAGCCCTGACCCAAAGAAATCAGGCAAGATTTAATTCTGTTCTATGGCTCCTGTTATCTTAAGCAATTAAAAGAAATTTGTAAACTTTACCAACCCCTGGTTTTAGTTCTCTTCCTGGCGTAATGGGCCAGCTATCTCCAAAACAATTTTATTCTTTTATCTATCTATCTTCTGTCTGATAGCATTTCTATCAGAAGATGATTTTAAGAGAGCAAAATAGTTTTGCAAAGACATTACATATTTATTTTCTGGTTGAATATCCAAACTAACCATCCATGAAGAATTTTCTTGAGCTGTACGAAGATTATCTTTCTGAGTATCTTTTGCTTAAGATTTTTTTTTAAAGATTTTTGTTTATTATTTCATGAGAGACACAGAGAGGCAAAGGGAGAAGCAGGCTCCACTCAGGGAGCCCGACGTGGGACTCAATCCCGGGTCTCCAGGATCATACCCTGGGCTGCAGGTAGCGCTAAACCGCTGTGCCACCGGGGCTGCCCTTGCTTAAGATTTTTAATGAAAGTTAAACTGGTCTGAAAAATCTAAGTTCTCTTTTCTTTTCAGCCCTCTATTGCTCTTCTCTTGTTTTTCTTATAAAGATGACAGTTGGTCAACAAAAACAATACCAATCACATTTCTTTGATGTCATAAGTATTCTTTAGTCAAGTTAGACTTAAGTTTTAGGGAGAACTTTAGTTCATATTCAAATTCAGTCCGGTTTCAGAGTCTATGCTCTGTGTCTCATCACACAAATTTTTAAACACAATAATTCTTATTTATTTTACAATTAGTAATTATCCATATTCACTACCATGCCACATTGGTATCCTTGCTCATTTTTGGCTTTGTTCACCACTTCCTCTTGGGTTTGATTTTCTCCTTGTTAGAGTACATCATAAGTATAGCTTCCAACAAAGGTTATGGGTGATAAAATTTTAGTTTTAAAGGTCTGAAAATATCTTTTATTCACACTCTTTCTTATGTGATAAGATTTTGAGTTTACATTTATCCTTGGCTCCACAGTTTGATATTTTGTTGCTACTGAGAAATCTGTCATGTATATATATGACATATACATATACATATATATATATATGTATTTTTTTTGTAGATAATGTATTTCTTGGAAAGTAGCCTTTGCATTTTTCTAATTTTTTTAATGCTCTGTGGCTTTATTATAATGTGGGTCAGAGTGTGATTTTTTTTTTTTAACTCCTACATGATGTTTGGTGGGACTTTGTAATCTGGCAATTAGTATTTTTCTGTATGTTTGGAAAATTCTCATCCATTATCTGTTCAATTGTTGCCTCTATTCTCTTTTCCTGGTGCTTCCGATTGTGTTAGAGTTCTGTATTTTATCTTCCATTTCTACTGACTTCTCATTCATATCCTCCATCTTTTTATTTCTCTTACTGTGCTTTGGGAGATTTCTTTCCCCTTATTTTGCAATTCACTAATTCTCTCATTAGCTTTGTCTAGTGACCTATGTACTTATATAAATGGAATTTGAAATTACAACATCCATTTTTCATACCCAAATGTTCATTTTAATATTTTCCTATTTTATGATCTCACATTCTTATTTTATTAGTGCTCTTTCTTCCCAATGGCTCTTTAGACATTTATGACCTACTTAAAGTCCCTTTAAATGTTTTGCTACCACAAGCTTCTAGGGTGAATGTCTTTGAGTTGTCTTTATTAGCATCAGACTTTTTTAAAACTTGTTTTCAAAATGGTAAAATATATTTTCATATAAAAGAATAAACATGAGTATGTGGCTCTAAAAGTAATTGAACAAATATCTATGTATATACTTCCCAATTGAAGAAATAGGACACATCAGTATCTTTTTTTTTCAGCAACTTATTTTTTTATTTAAACTTAATTAGCCAACATATCATTATTTTCAGATATAAAGTTTGTTAGTTCATCAGTTGCATATAATACCTAGTGCTCCTCATATCATGTGCCCTCCTCAATACCCATTACCCATTTACCCCATCTCCCTGCCACTTCCCCTCCAGCAACCCTCAATTTGTTTCCTATAGTTAAGAGTCTCTCATGGTTTGTCTCCCTTTCTGATTTCTTCCTATCCTGTTTTCCCTCTCATCCCCTATGATCCTCTACATTATTTCTTATATTTCACATATGAGTGAAACTATATAATTGTCTTTCTCTGATTGACTTATTTCACTCAGCATAATACCCTCCAGTTCCATCCATGTTAATGTGAATGTTAAGATTTCATCCTTTCTGATGGCTGGGTAATATTCCATTGTATCTATATATATGACATCTTCTTTATCCATTCATCTGTCAGTGGACATCTGAGCTCTTTCCATAGTTTGGCTGTTGTAGACATTGCTGCTATAAAAATAGGGGTGGATATGCCTCTTTGAATCACTATTTTGGTATCCTTTGGGCAAATACCTAGTAGTGCAATTGTTGGACTGTAGGGTAGCTCTATTTTTAGCTTCTTCAGGAACCTCCATATTGTTTTCCAGAGTGGCTGTACCAGCTTGCATTTCCACCAACAGTATAAGAGGAGAGGGTTCCACTTTCTCCACATCCTGGCCAACATCTGTTGTTTCCTGACCTGTTAATTTTAGCCATTCTGACGAGTGTGAGATGGTATCTCATTTTGGGTTGATTTGTATTTCCCTGATGCTAGGTGATGTTGAGCATTTTTTTTTTTCATGTGTCTATTGGACATTTGTATGTCTTATTTGGAGAAATGTCTGTTAATGTCTTCTGCCCATTTCTTGACTGGATTATTTATTTTTTGGGTGTTGAGTTTGATAAGTTCTTTATAGATCTTGGATCTCTTCATCTGATTTGCTAATTATCTTCTCCCATTCCTAAGGTTGCCTTTTAGTTTTGTTAACTATGATGAAGTCCCAGTAGTTCACTTTTGCTTTTGTTTCTCCTGCCTTTGGAGACATGTCTAGCAAGAAGTTGCTGCAGCTGAGGTAGAAGAGGTTGCTGCCTGTGTTCTCCTCTAGGATTTTGATGGATTCCTGTCTCACATTTAGATCTTTCATCCATTTTGAGTTTATCTTTGTGTATAGTGTAAGAAAATCATCCATTTTCATTCTTCTACACGTGGCTGTCCAATTTTCCCAACACCATTTGTTGAAGAGAGTGTCTTTTTTCCATTGTATATTTTTTCCTGCTTTGTCAAAGATTAGTTGACCACAGAGTTGAAGGTCCATTTCTGGATTCGCTGTTCTGTTCCATTGATCTATGTGTCTGTTTTTGTAGCAGTATCTTCTTGTCTTGATGATTACAGCTTTGTAATATAGCTTCAGAATTGTGATGCCACCAGCTTTGGTTTTCTTTTTCAATATTCCTCTGGCTATTTGGGGTCTTCTCTGGTTCCATACAAATTTTAGGATTGTTTGTTCCAGCTCTATGAAAAATGTTGATGGTATTTTGTAGGGATTGCATTGAATGTGTAGAAGGCTCTGGGTAGCATAAACATTTTAACAATATTTGTTCTTCCAATCCATGAGCATGGAATATTTTTCTTTGTGTCTTCCTAAATTTCTTTCATTAGTGTCCTGAAGTTTTTAGAGTATAGATCTTTGTTTAGGCTTATTTCTCGGTATCTTATGATTTTGGTGCAATTGTAAATGGGATTGATTCCTTAATATCTCTTTCTTCTGTCTCATTGTTAGTGTATAGAATTGCAGCTGATTTCTGGACACACCAGTATTTTATTTTATTTTTTTTTTTTTTTTTTTTTTTTTTTTTTTTTTTTACACCAGTATTTTAAAAGCACATACGTGTCATCACCTTTGCTTTCCTCAGACTTAACTGCCACCCTGAATTTTGTTGTAAAGCAGCTATTGCTTTTCTTTGTGTTTTCCAACTATGTGTGGATTCCGAAATGAGAGAGTCTTCAGTTTTGCTTGATTGTGAAACTGATATGCATGGAACCATCCTGTGTGTATTCTGTGCTTCCTTCTTTAGTATACAATTATGTTTGTAAATTTCAGTCATGATGAATGTAAACTCCAGTTTCCTTTTCATTTCCATTGCTCTGTAACATTTATCCATTTCACTATTGGTGGAAAATGAGGTTCTTTTATGGTTTATGCCTTTAGAAACAATGCTACTAAGAAAATTTGTGTGTGTGTATCTGATGTACACACACACACACACACACACACACATCTAAGCTGTATTTTCTAGGCTGTGTTCACCTCGGAGTGGAATTACTGGGTCAGAGGATATGTGTATGTTAGCTATATTAGAAACACCAAACTTATTTTCCAAAGTGCCTCTACTGGTTTTTGCTTTAACAGTACTCATGAATTCCTCTTGTTTCCCATTCTGACAAAATTTAGATTTGTTAGGATTTTTTAAATATTGTCAATATTTTATGGGTCTTATTGGTCTGAAATGTATTTTTGGTTTTATTTTGGAGTTACCTCATAATAATAAGACCATCATATGTTTATGAGCCATTTGTGCTTTTTGTTCTCTGAAGAGCTCTTCTCTTTTGCCACCTTTTCTATATGTTTATCATTTTGTATTGATTTGGGGAGTTATTTAAATATACAGGATATGAATCCTTTATTGGATGTATGTATATATTGCAAACATCTTTTCTTAGGTTGTGGCTTATCTTTGAAAGTTTTTTTTTTACTGTGCTTTGTTTTACAAATGTTTGTAATTTTAATGTGATTCAATCGTCAATCTTTTTTTTTTTCAATATGCTTTTTGTTTTTTGTTGAAATCCTTCCCTGCTATACTGTTATAAAACTTTTGTTTCATATTTCTTTTAAAGCTTTAATAGTTTGTCTCTCACATTTAGGACTATAATCCACCTGGAAGTGATTCACTATATAGTGAGAAATAAGGAAGCAATTTCATCTTTTTCCATATTGAAACCCAACTGCCCCACCATGGGACTGATTAACCTCTCCTCATTGATCATTACTGCCAGCTGTGTTGTAAATGAAGTTTTCATAATAGATAGGTCTGTTACTGTTTTCTTTCTTTTTTTGTTGTTCCCTGTGCTACTGCCACTGTCTTTATCTTGGCTTAAATAAGTATTGGTATTAGAAGAACATTTTCAGTAGAACAGATCCCTCAACTTGTCCTTCTTCATGAGTATAATGGCCATCTTTGCTTTTCCATATGTATTTTATGATCACTTGTCAAATTCAAGGAAAAGTCTATTAAAAATTTTAAATTTATAGATTAATTTGGGGGAGAACTGCTTTCTTTAAAATATAGCATCTTTCCATAAATATGTATTATTTCTCCATTTATTTATCTTTCTTATTGTCTTTTAATAAAGTCTTAGAAATTTTTTCATAAATCTTTTATATATTTTTGCTCTATTTGTAGCATATGTGTTTTTGTTGCTATTGTAAATGGTATTTTATTTATTTTATTGTGAAATATTTTAAATATATAGATGAGAATAGAGAAAAATATAATGAACACCTATGGACTTAATCCGAGCTTTGTGAAGTATTAGCACTATGCCTGATTTCCTGCTGCTGATCTTTCTCCTCCAATTAAGCATAAATACAATTACAGTTCCTACTGTTCCTCTCCTATCTCATTCTCTTCCCTCCCTCCTTCTTTAGTGTTTTCCAAATCCAATGTTTTCATTCTTACATGTTTTTATATTCCCACTACATGTTTACATATTTGTGAGCAACATAAAGTATCGTACGTGTTTTATAATTTGAATGGATCAATGTCCTTTATTAAAGCAGTAGAGGGTTGTTGTTTTTTTTTTGTAGTTGTTTTTTGTTGTTTTTAGTAGTTGAAGAAAGTAGTGTCTAAAGAATGTCTTTCTACTCAGAGTATTGGTAATTCTTTTCTCCTGGGTTCTTACTAAACATTCCACCTTTGGGACTCATACTATTTTTCTATGTGAGAAAGCTCTAGAGAGAGGAAGATACACAATTTTCAGATGAAGGAGTATGTTTGAGCTTAGTCATGTATGTTTCCCCACTGACATTTTCATATCATATGAGGAATATTTGACTTAATTATTTTAACTATAACTCAATGAGGTGGAATTTTGTTACCATTGACATTAGGCATTTTTAGGTCTTGCCTCATTCACTCATTTCCCCATTTCTTATACACTTAGGCAAAATAAATAAATGATAAACAAGCAAAAGACAACCTAAATTATATATAGTGTTTTACAAATCCACTAAACTAAATTTTCTCTTTAGCTTTGACACTAAAGATAGAAAAGAAAAGTTATCACTTTTTTGGCTAGATAGTTACTATTGTCTGGAAGTAAACTGAAGAATTTTCTTGATTGATTTAAAAGTACGGGTTAGTTTTCCCTAGCTGCAGATTTATCTTCTCCCAAATTTCAAACTAATTCAAGTGAGGTTTTGTGTACTTTGAGCTAAATATCAACCCATCTCCATGTTTCAAGAAATGATACATGGATGCATATCTGCTTTTATTCTCTACTACTGTAATGCTTATTTACATGCCTAAAGGAACTAATTACTGCTTTGCCTGAGCAATAGCAAAGCAATAGCAAAAAACTATTATACTCTTATAATAGTTTACCCATGGGTAAAGGAAATCAATGGACATTTAAATGGAGTACTTCATGAAATACTTAAGAATTCATAAGATAAATTCTAAATACTAACTTCTGTCACATCACTTTTTCTATATTAATGGTACTGTTAGAACTAATGAATCAAACAAGGATTATTTTGTAAGTGATTTTAGTAAGACAAGGCAGATGCTTTATACAAATATCTGTTTAAATAGGAAGTCAGTTTTTACAGCCCTTTATAAAATACGCTTTTTATAAAATTTCACCTAATAGTGATAGAATTTAAAATTCTATTTATTAAAATAGAAAAGAAATTTAAATCACATCCAAAAAATATACTGTTTTCCAGAAGGAAGTAATAAAATCAGAGAGGAAAAATTATTCTAGAAGATAAAATTCTAGAGCTATAAATAGAGTCATACTGTTCTGTAGTTCTGAACATAGAGGGTAACTTTAATTTTAAAATCTGAAGAATTAAATATTTTATACAAGGAAAGGTAAATATTTTTATTTTGCTTCCTGAAAATGCCTTTCCCTGGGTTCTTGACACCGGGAAAACACCACAATAGCAATTTCTGACTGCTAGCTTTTGTGACTACCCTGTGTATGTATGTGGTCATGAAGCAATTACTGCACCATTTCTTTTTTTTTATCCATCATAGATAAAGAGCAAAGAATACACGGTAGCTTAGATGGAATCTGCACTCTCAAAAAAAAGATACCTGAGTTTGGGCTACTTTAGCAATAAATGGGGATTCCTGTGAGCTTGTCCATCTGTACCTTTTTAATCCCTTTAGGTATATAGCAAAGGACTCCTGCCATGTTTGCTTTAGACGTAACTGTAAGGGTACAGAGAAAAAGGCCACAGAAGCTCTTTGTTTCTTGGCTGTCCTATCTAGATAAACAAGGGCCTGCAGCCTCAAAGGAGACTGCATGTATAGAAAGCCAAGCTGTCTATATAACCTAGCAAGGACTTCGACTTCAGGCCTTTTTGTTTTATTATCCATACTTATTATTTTATGATGTTTGTTACCTTTATTTTTTATGCTTAAAATATTTTTTTTAAATAAGGAATGTTTGTATTCTAAAGCGAAAAAGAGTATTTACTGAAATGTAATACTACTTTTATATCTAAACCACATAGGTCTCTTCTCCAGAAGCAACCACTATCACCAGCTTCTGGTCTGTTTTTACAGAGATGTTTTATGTATACGGGAATGTATAAAAATACATAACATATGCATAGATTCTTTAATAAGCACATGTGTACACTTATGATAGTATCCTTTATATATTGTTATGCACTTTGCTTTTATAACTTCACAAGACATCTCAGATCATGCCATATTAGTACCTGTAAAGCTGCCGCATTTTTTAAAAATACAGCATTTTGTTATATAGAAGTCTTTAGCCAGCTCCTTCATTTCTGACATTTAAGTTGTGTTTAGTTTAGTTTTTTTTTTTGGGGGGGGGGTTTGTTTTTAAGAGAGAGGTAAGTGAGCAGGAAGAGAGGGTGTTGGGGGAGGGAGAGATCCCTCTTAAGCAGGCTCCACACCCAGCACAGAGCCTGATACAGAGCTCCATCTCACAACCCTGAGGTCATGACCTGAGCTGAAATCAAGAGTCCAGGTCTCACATTTAGGTCTTTAACTCATTGAAAGTTTATTTTTTCATATGGTGAATGAAAATTGTCCAGTTTCATTCTTTTGCATGATGCTGTCCTGTTTTCCCAACACCATTTGTTGAAGAGACTGTCTTTTTCCTGTTGCATACTCTTGCCTGCTTTGTTGAAGATTAATTGACTGTATAATTGTGAATTGACATTTCTGGGTTTTCTATTCTGTTCCATTGATATATATGTCTGTTTTTGTATCAGTACCATACTGTACTGATTACTTTACCTTTGTAATATAACTTGAAGTCGGAAATTGTGACTCCTGTAGTTTTGTCTTTTCAAGATTGCTTTGGCTCTTTGGGGTCTTAAGTTCTATACAAATTTTAGGATTGTGTGCTCTAGTTCTTCTAATCTATACTTTTTAATTTTTTATCAACTACTAGGAAGGGGATATTAAATTTTCTAATTATGGTTGTAGGATTTATGTATATCTTCTTTTATTTCTGTCAGCATTTGAAGTTTTTGTTATGAGATGGATACACATTTACTATTATGTCATCTCGCTAAACTGACCTTTTTTTTTTATCATTATGCGATGTCTTATGTCTGATAATATCCTTGTTCTGAACTTGATTTTGTCTGATCTAAATATAGCAACTTTAGCTTTCTTATGCTTAATGTTTGCATTTTTTTTGTTCTTTTACTTTTAACCTTTCTGTATTTTATATTTAATGTGTGCCCTTATAAATATTGATTCTCATTTTTTATTGTCTGACAGTTTCTTACTTTTAATGGAAATGTTTTGGCCACTTACATTTAACTTTTAATGTGCTTTGGGTTAAGCCTACCATCTTGTTTTTTTTTTTTTAAAGACTTTATTCATTTATTTGAGAGAGAGAACACAAGCAGGGGTGGATGAAGCAGAGGAGAGGGAGAACCAGACTCCCCACTGAGCAGGGAGCCTGCCATGTTGCTTGATCCCAGGACCATGAGAGCATGCCCCAGGCCAAAGTTAGACATTTACCCAACTGAGCCACTCATGCACCCCTTGTTTTCTGTTCATCCTTTCTTTGTTCTTTTTGCCTCCTTTCCTGCTTACTTTTGAATGAATTAATAGTTTTTTAATATATACTACTGGTTTATTAGTCACATATTCTGTATTATTACTTTCAGTGTTTACTCAGGTTTATAATATTCAATTTTAGGTTATCACAGTCTGCCATCATAGAATATTATACTATATCACATAATTCTACTTTCCTCACCATTCTTCTTGTTTTGGGTATCATAATTTAAATTTTCATTCCCTTATAAGCCAACTGTACAGTGTTTAAAGAAATTAAGATATGAAAGAAAAATATGTTTTATATTTACCCACACAGTTTTCATTTCCAGTGCTCTTCATTCTTTGTATAGATCTGGTATTCTCCTTTAGCTTGAAAACCTCTCTCAACATTTCTTGTAGGGCAGGTCTTCTGATAACAAATTCTCAGAGCTTTTGTTTGTCTGCAATATGAAATTCTTAGAAAAACATCTTAATCAAATGACAGATTTTAGATAATACTATTGATGGTTCTAGATAAACCCAATTTACATGCTTTCCTTACCCCCCTTTCTTCCTAGCTCCCCTTCATTTCCAAATTACAAAATGCATCCAACCATGAACCATTTTGGAAAATGAGGATTTCATTAACCCTTTCCATACTACTTCCCTTCACAGCTTTGCTCCTCTTTTACTGTCTGTTATTAAAGAATACCAATGCATGTCAAATTCAAAGTAGGTGACCTGCTCAGAAGGTCTCTAGTTTCATCAACTTAGAAGATTTGGTATTGTGGGCTCACCCCTCTCTTTGCACTAAAGGTCTTTTCAAGAAGAGGCAACATTAGGGCATGACCAGGCATTCTGTAAAACTAACAGAAGGCCATTTTTAAATTGTACCGTTGTCTGCAGTGATTAATAGTTATATTGTTGTACATGAACAGTTGAGGCCATAAAGGAAAGTGAGGGGTTTTCAAGTTATACAATATTTATTTCCCTGTTTTACAGTTAAGCATCTTTTATCTCTTGCTGTGTCAAGATAAATAACTTTAGCAGAAGTGTCTAGTAACCAAGCTTATCGCCATCAACTTTAGGAGACTGTTCTTGAACTGCCAGTCTTCTCTCACTCTACATTCAGTCCATCAGCAAAACTTGTCAGGTTTACTTCCAAAATATATCCCAAATATGACCACTGTTATTTATTTATTTTTTGCCTCTAGTGTTCCCCCTTAGTCCAAGATACTTTGTTCTCGTATCTAGACATCTCTAATAGCCTCTTAACTATCTGTCTGTTTCCATTTTTACCTCCTCAAAGTCTGTTCTCTGCACAGAGTCCTCTTTTTAAAACCAGTCAGATCATATAACTTCTCTGCTCAGAACCCTCTAATAATTTGCCTTTTCACTTGGAACAGCATCCTGTCTTCACCATGACATACAGTGCCCTTTGTAGTCTTGTCCTGCCTCTCATTGCCCTCCACTTTACCCCTCACTGATTCTGCTCTGACACACTGGCCTCCTTGCTTTTCCTTGAACATGCTAAGTATGCTCCATTTTCTGGGCTTAATGCTTACTGTTTCCTCCACCTGAATGTTCTCTCAGATGTTCTTAAGTAGGTACCATTTGCTCAGACTTCTGCTCAAATTTATATCCTAGAACACTTCAAAAGTAGGAACTCGCCCACTTTGCCTCCTCCCTAACGTTGTTACTCTTCATCCTTTGTCCCTAATAAATGAACTGTGGCATAGAGAATATAATTCAGGCTAAGTAACGATTTTTTAGCAGAAGCTTTTTTGAAAGCTTCGTCATTTATGAAGCACGTGTTTACATTTCTAGGTGTGCATTCTATGCTTCTTAAGCAATTGGTTTACTACCTAAAGTGCATTATGAGTTATGTAATGACAAAGTTATTAGAAAACTTAGCCAGTGATTAGAAAAGTTACTGGAAAACTTTGTGGCCTACCTAGTGAATGTGTATCCCTGCATTATAGAATACATTATTTATTATTTCATTCTGTCTCTGCCCTGTTTTTCCCTTTTGTTTCACATTTAATTTATGTTCTGGTATCATGTAATGTATTTCTTTTTCAAGCTGTCTTAAATTATTTCTGGAACAAGGTAGGATATAAATACTTAAACCTAGAAATTATAGCATTGCCTACAAAAGTATAAGCTGGTAGAACTGCCAAACAAAATTAAATCAGTTGTCTTCCATATGATTACTGTTTTTGGTTCAAGAGAAAAAAATGCATAGTGACATTAGTAAAACTTAATATTTAAACTTAGGAAGAGAATTTTTCAGAGTAGGGAACATTTATGGCATAGTGTGTCTAGCATATCTTTTCTGGAACTTTCTCTTTCCATTCTAATGTTCAACACATCTCTTGGTCCCAAGTGTGCACTTCAGAGATACTTAGCTATTTGTCCAAGCTAGACATAGGTCCCTACCTATGTAGGCAGAGTGAATAGGCCCAGAAATAGACACATGGCTCATTAGTTGGGCCAGTGAAAATCTTCCTAAGAATTTTGGATTTGGAAAAAAAAAAAAAAGAATTTTGGATTTGGGACTGAAAGACTAAAATTAAAGCTGTGAAATGTATAAATTCCTAGGTCTAGGTAGCCACCTCTTTCTTTATGTGGGAAAAGCCAGACCACAGTGATATAGAGGATTAAGCTGGCCCATAAAGATAGATGGGATATGAGAAAAAAATCTGTAAAAAGTTCTGTGTCTTTGTCCTTCATTTTTATACAATTTTTTCTTGTACTCATAGATACCCCAGTATGATTTTAGTAAATTTCTCATTTTGCTAAGCAATTCGAGATAGTTTTGGCCACTTCTAACCAGAAGAGCCCCAAGTGATATAGATAAGGAGAGTAGTAGGAAGTACATGTGGGTATAGATAGAATCCATATCTTCCCTACCTGAACCCGAGAGTCTGCCCAAATATACAGAGCTCTTATTCCTAGAATTAAATTATGAAGATATACAAATTTCTGAATAGTTAAGAATATGTAACAAGGGACACCTGGGTGGCTCAGTGGTTGAGCATCTGCCTTTGGCTCAGGTCATGATCCTGGGGTCTTGGGATTGAGTGCCCCATCAGGCTCCCCACGCTGATGTCTCTGCCTCTTTCTCTGTGTCTCTCATGAATAAATAAATAATATCTTTAAAAAAGGAATATGTACCAATTTTCGTTAAGGCAGTTTTCTTCAGGTTTAGACCGTTCTAAGTTTTTTATTTAATATTTTTATTTTAGAATCTGATACCTATGCTCTTATAGGAAGCAATGAAATCAGAGCTAATAATAATATCAGGCTATATTTGGATTAAAAAGCCCTTAGAATAGAGTGAGCTTTTGTGTAATATACATTGTTTCATGTGACTGAATGTTTACCAAAGTCTCCAGGGACAAAGATTTTATCACTGGCAGAGCCCTAGCAGCAAGAGCTTTCCTCTTCTCTTGCAATCAGCACCTTGTTTAATGTTTAAAAATATTTGGCAAACACAACAGAAGGAAGATTGTAGATGTTACCTTTAATTGGACTTTAAAAATTAATATGATGAAACAGTGTCCCAGGGTTTGCCCTTTTGCCATTGACTAGATAAAGAGAAGCCAGAGTACTTGTCTCAACTCTTATTTTGTTCTTAAAGAAGATAGAAATGATCTGTTCTAAATGGTACTATGACTAGTTGCATTTTGAAGTTTTATGTGTGTGGGTGTACACAATCTATGTTCAACAATGTAATGATTTTATATATGAGAGGAATTATTCAGACGACATGACAGTGATCACAGACCAAATATTTCTACCAATAATCTCACATTTTTTTTCCCAAAACAAAGATGCTAGATGCAGGAAAAGTGATTAATCTGATTTTTATCTAAGCCCTTGGCAACTTCTAATGGATGTACAAATTAAACACCAAAACAGAGAATACAAAAATAGTGTTAATAACACACAAAGTGAAATTTTAATTTTTCATTTTTTTCAATTAACTAAAAAATCAAAGCACATATTTCTGTATCTTTAGAATTAGTTTGATGCCACAGGGTGACTGAGGGTCTTTCTTGAGAACCAGTGACTTGTGGCTTCTCTCTGGGATTAATGTTCCAAGCCGCCAATCTATGTCACAACCAGCTCCGTTAAAAAAAACTCTTCTGCCCTTTAGGTACTGTTGTGATTTCTACCAAGACAAAAAAGTCTAAGAAAAGAACTACTCTTTTCTAGTATATTAGGGCTTGGATTCCTTTGGGTGTGTGTGTGTCGGGTGGGGGTCTCCAACATAATCCATGCAGAGATTCTCATCTGCTAGTCAGGCCTTCCTCACCTAACTGAGGTCTCAGCCTATAAACATCTGGAATCATAAGCATCTCTTGCACTTAATGATGAAAGTATAGAGTTTAGATCTAGGTGGAACCGAGTAAAAATCATTACTTCTACCTTTATTTTTTTTTCATTACTCCTACCTTTAATATCTGCACATCCTTGAGAAAATTATATAGTTTCTCAGTCATGCTTTTATCTACCACAAAGGGTTATAATAAGATATTATATCTGAACTATTTTTAGTTTCTCTCACATTCCTTAATTCCACCACATTCCATATTTCTGTCATCCTTGATCATGAACCCAAATACATACTGGCCGCTGTCGTAGTCCTTTCTTTTATTTTATTTTATTTATTTATTTATTTTTTAATTTATTTATGATAGTCACAGAGAGAGAGAGGCAGAGACACAGGCAGAGGGAGAAGCAGGCTCCATGCACCGGGAGCCCGATGTGGGATTCGATCCCGGGTCTCCAGGATCGTGCCCTGGGCCAAAGGCAGGCGCCAAACCGCTGCGCCACCCAGGGATCCCCCTTTCTTTTATTTTAAACTTTCATCCAAGTAATGCTCTGTGTTTGACCTCATGATCTTTCAGTGCTTTTTCTCTTCCACACCTTTCCATTGTGCCCTGTAGAATTTGTCCTATAAGAAAAAATTATCTTAGGTCTTCAGCCTTTTCAGTTATTCTTGCACTCGTTTCACATTTGGAGCTACCCTAAGAATTTTATTACCTCTAGATCCCTCTTGAGTGGAAACTACTTTGCTCCCTCATTATAATCTAATACTGGTTACTCATTATTATTTCAGGTTCCTTTTTGCTGTTTATAACCCATCACTCCTCTATCTTCTGCTAAAAATAATCCTGTAACACAACAACTTTTCAATCATCTGACTACCTTGCTTTTTGGTGGTCATGTACCAATCTCTCAGTTATTGTTCTATGTTAAGTAAGAGCTTATACCAGGCTGAGTGCTTTCCCCCCTAATTTTGTATTATTTTGTTGTTCTAGATGCCATCAATATACTCACTTAAGATGTCCTGTCTGATAACATAGCCACATAGTTTCCTGACATCCTTAACTCTTATCTTCTGTGTCTGGATTCCAACCCTGAAATATCACCTGCTCTCGTACAATATCTGGAGATAGTAAGCCAGTCAATTATTTTCTGTACGTATTCCATCTCAGTTCACCCAGGTGAAAGTCTCAGCAGTTATACTACTACAGAATCTTAGAAATCACTGACTACTAATTTTGTCCTTATTAACAGCCAGCCAGTGGTGAGTGAATCAACTCTAGAATCTCACCCTTAGATGTACTTTCTGAGACCATTTCTGTCACCAGCTCTCTTAGGTAAAACGAGAAGCACCTCAAGAAAGCAGAGCTTAAGAAAGATTTGTGTGCAGTGATTTATTTAGAGAGTATTCTTAAAAAGAAAGTGAGGAAAGCAGTAAAGGGCAGAGGAAGAAGATAGGCAAAGATGTGGTTTCAAAAGAAGTCTAGTCTAGCCTTAGCTTGATCCCATGGGAAGCTCTGGAAAGTAAATGGTACCATGGAATTATCCCTTGTGAGACCAAAATCTGATGGCTTGGTTTTTGTAAACTTGTATTTGTTACTCAAGTGTGCAGGCCCCCAAGGTGGTTGATTCTATAACCCAGATATTACTGAACAAAGAGACACTCACTGACAGGGAGTAAATTTGATAACCTTTTTTAGGATTAAGAACCAATCTTAATTAGGTTCCTAGTATTCCATTGGAGAATTACATTTATATTTCACTTACCTGGAGGCATAATTATTAGTTTCCATTTTTTTTCTATTGTAAACCAAATGTTTACAGTACAAACCATTCCCTAAATAATGAACTACATGTCACTTTTTAAAGTAATAATAAGATAATTGGCAAATATGAAGAAACCCTAGATTATCAGCTTTTTATTGTATCATACTAACACAATTAAGGATTATTGAGTTAAATTTTGGTTTAAAAGATAGAAATATATTAAAGTTGTTGCATGGATATAGAGATGAGAAGTGGAAATTAAGATGGAACCAACTATGAAAGTAAAATTTTGATAACTAAAAAAGAACAGAAGTTTAAATTTATTAGGGAATAAATACATTTCTTATGTTTAGGTACCCACATGAGTGTTCTATTCCCTTAACAAATATTTTGAAATATAAGACTTGGCTGAAGGGCAGGTTAGGGGATCATCTTATTGGCTCAAGTATGTGAAATCAGACATATATGCCCTACTTAGGCCATAATAAGTAATATTAGAATGTTTATATACCCCTAAATGAAAAAGAGGCATATCACACCCACAAAGACACATACCCACAAACTGTTCAAAAATAAGGTAAGGGGTATTGATTAAAAAAAGAATAGAAAATTGTGTATAAAGCTAACACTAGAGATTTAGGTAAAGTGAAAATTGAAGGAAAAAAATGTATGCTTTCTTCCAGGATTATTGAAGACATATCAAAAGATATCCATGTGGAAAAGCAAAATATTTAGAGGGGGAAAAAAAAGGAATGAATTAATATAAGATGAAAATTGATAATTAAAATGCCTGATGTGTTCAGTTTTTGAAGAATATCTCTTAGCTATAAGGATATGTATATGATTGTATAAACAAAAAAGATAAACTCTTTTCATAAAATGCACAGAAGCAGTTATCCTAAGGGAGAGAAAAGAAAAAGCTGTAGATAAGTAATTGTTAATGTTACCAATAGTAGCTTTTTAAAATCTGGGTAGTGGGTATGTGCAGTATTATTTCTAATATTACGTATTGAAAACATACCTTTAGAAGTCTGATATACTTATTCATAAAAATATAATTAAAAATAGGTTTTAATACATAAAACAATTTTAAATAACCAATAAATTAAAAAGAAATCACAGTTATAACTGTAAAGGAGGAACAAAATAGTGCTAAGTTCATATGAACCATGAACTGATTTAACTTACCAATTCCAAAATATTTAAAATAGAAGCAATTTTTTAAGATTTTATTTATTCATTCATGAGAGACACAGAGAGAGAGAGAGAGAGAGAGGCAGAGACACAGGCAGAGGGAGAAGCAGGCTCCATGAAGGGAGCCCGACGTAGGACTTGATCCCAGGATTCCAGGATCACACCTGAGCAGAAGGCAGGCACTCAACCACTGAGCTACCCAGGCGTCCCAAAATAGAAGCATTTTAAATTAATGTCTATCACTTAATATAAGAGAATACTGTTAAGGTAAATTGGTATCAAAAGTTTAAATTCATTGCACAACAGAATTTGGAATAAGAGATCTTTGATAATTTTACATTATATATGTGAGAACATCATAATGAGGTCTTAGACCACATTTAGGATATGTAGAACTGCAGAAAGGTGGAAAAGTGACTGCAAAAACATTGTTAATCTTCAGAGAAATGATCATAATAGCAATTTAGTGTTAATATTAAAAAAAACAGTGATCTTGAGTATGATTCTGTTGTTAGTCCACCATTAGCTACTCCTAAAATACTGAAATAAATATCAAGTGGCAAAAAGTGGTACATTTTTAAGACTATAGCAAGACTACAAACATGAAGCAGCATTAGAATTTTAAAAAATAAATCATTATAGAAAAACTTCATTAATGATTTATAAGAGAGGATACACATCATGTTAATTAAATTTACAGATGATACTAAATTGAAGAGTGTTGACAAAACCAGTGAGGGCAGATAAAAGGGACCTAAAGTGGTTAGAAATATGGGCAGGAAATGAAATGTGATTCAACCTGGAAAAATGTAGCTAATACATCGGGGAAAAATAATCAGAAACACAGCCATTCAATTGGCAGGATATATAGTACTTGGAAAGCAGTAATACCAAGAGACTTTGAGATGATAGTGGGTAGCAAATTATATATGATCTTGTAATGCAATATGAGAGTAAAATCAGTCAATGAGATTTTAGTCTGTATATGCAAAAGCTTCATGTCGAATGGCTGGAAGATAAAAGTTCTGTAAATGGTATTGCTGAGATCATAACACAAATACCACTTTAAGGTGTAAATACCTCACTAAGTAAATTGAGTAGTGCTCAAACTAGAAAATACATACATAATAGGCTTTAGTCTTTAGCTTGAAGGAGAAGATTAAAATAACAAAATATATATTTGTCCATCTCTAAGTCCAGTTATGATAACATTTCACAAATATTTGAAAGATGTAAACATCATGGAAGCCAAGTCATTTTTAAGAGTAGAATAAGGGGTTTCTATTCAAGTAATGGGATGAAATTAAGTAACGGAAATTTAAGACTGAATCTGGGAAATGTTTCCTGACAGTGAAATCTATTAGTCTCTGGAATGGATTCCCTAGAGGAGAGAGGGGAAGTTCCATTGCTCTAGTCATTGGACTAGATCAAGGCTTGGACAACACATTATTTAAAAAAAAAAAAAAAAAAAAGGTAAAAACTAAATTGACCATTTTGCATTGGAAAGGATGCACACAGTAACATTGTTGGGTCATCTAATTGTTGTAGACAGTCTCGGACTTCTCAGACATATCCTATTATTAAGGAACTGCATGTTATTTTTTAATGAATGATTTCTAAAAGACCAATTTATGTTTTCTAGCTCTGGACTTCAATTTCCTGGATTTTTTTTTTTTCTCCCAAGTCGTAGGAATGCTAGAAAAGAAAACACCCCTCCTTTTCCCTGTTGATGAGATATGGCCTTAAATATTCCAAGCCTTTTGGATCAAATCAGATGAGGTAGCTAAAGTCTCACTTACACCAGTGCATTGAAAACATATTTTTACTGCAGTTTTGTAACCACAACTATGCAATATATAAAAATTCATTCACTTCCTTTTTTGGGTTAATCCACAGAGAGATTTTTACCAGATGGTATCCTGAAGGTACTATTTACTTTTAGCAAAGCAATATAACTGAGTTTGAAAAATATAAAGTATGCACTTCATCCCAACATTAAAACATTCTGTCAATTGTACTCTTAAATTAGCTAAAGTTTGTCTGTAACTTGTTCTCTGTTACAGCAGAGTAAAATGACTATGGAAGAATACTGGTAAATGACAATTTTAACCCAAAGTGTGATTCTTCTAAACAAAAACAAATTAAAATTAAATTTTGTGACAGATTTTTTTTTGTGTTTTTTTTGTGACAGATTTTAAAGGTAAATTTTATAATCTATATATTTATGTTTTAAAGTGTATATACACACATACACACATATACACAAATATACACATACACACACTATATTTCACATGATTAGTCCTTGTAGAAAAAAAGTAAAGAGAATAGAGGCTCCAGTTCTCAAGTACTTTACAGCCTAGCTGGAGAGGAATATGTGCAAAGCAAATATAGGTGGTGTAGATATATGTCAGTTATTTAATAAAAGCATTTGGATAGAATTGTGCAAATTATGAGAAGATGACAAATAGATTTGATTCAGTAGAGTGGAGAATCTATTGAGGTCTAATAAGGAATGAACTGGAGAAATGAGACTACAGAATTATAATAGTATATTAGGGCTCTCCAGAGAAAACCAATAGGATGGAGACAGATGAATGATTGATTGATTGACAGATTTACATTGACCTTGTGATTATGGAGGCTGGCAGGTCTAAAATCTGCAGAGCTGTTGTTCCAATTCAAAGGCTTTCAATCAGGAAGACCAGATATTACACAGTTTGAAGGCCATCAGGCAGAATTCGCTCTTACTAGAGGAGAGTCAGACTTCTGTTCCATTCAGACCTTCAACTAATTACACTAAGGTCACTCCCATTTTAGAGTACAATTTGCTTTATTCATTCTACTGATATTAATGTTAATCTCATCCAAAACTACCTCATAGAAATACCCAGAATGCTTGACCAAATGATCTGGGCACCACATGACCCAGTCAAGTTGACATATAAAATTAACTGTCACAGAGACTGAGAAGAATTTGATTTATAGAGATCATTTGTAAATTTTGGGGTAGGAAAGTAACATTATAGAGATAGGACTTGAGAACTATTCTAATAACAGTAAATAGAAAAGATAGGAGAAGCAAACTTGATTCAAGAGAAGTTAGTAGCTTTGGAAAAAGAAAGGAAGGAGATCCATGGGACGCCTGGATGGCTCAGCAGTTGAGCATCTGCCTTCAGCTCAGGGCGTGATTCCAGGGCCCAGGGATCAAGTCCCACATCGGGCTCTGTGCGGGGAGCTGCTTCGCCCTTTACCTGTGTCTCTGCTTCTCTCTCTCTATGTCTCTCATGAATAAATAAAATCTTAAAAAAAAAAAAAAGAAAGAAGATCCAAAAGACATTTCTAAGGAGGAAAGAATCATGCCTTGTTCATAAACTATAAATGTAGAGTCTACTAATTTCTATTTAAAGACAGATACCAATGTGGTGATTTAGAGTTCAATAGAAATGGGAACATTGAGAAGATTTTTCTGCTCTATTTTGTTGCCAATAGGATTAATTTTGTCCACCCTTGAAAAAACAATTTTGAAAACCACGGTTTTATTCATCTTCAACTTTAAGTTAAAAATATTTTTGAGGGAAATAAATGATCAGTTATGATTTTGGTGTAACTAAAACAAAGTATAGTATAACATGTCATGTATAATTAAATAATATAAATTTTAGGTGTTAACAAGCCATTTAAGTAGAAGTGAGTTACATAAGTTACATAAATACATGTGGGTTAAAAACTACCCTTTTTTCCTTATTGATTAGGTAGTATTACTCTAGGAATGCAGCCTCCCTGCTATCACAGAACTAGGGCACCTGTTTTTTAATTTTGGGATGTTTTCATTTTTTTGTTGTTGTTGTTGTAAGCAAAATTAAAAAGTTCCTAAACCAAATAGGTAAGAAAAAAACCCACAAAAATTAGAGGTAAATCTTGACTTTAGAACAATTCACACTTTTAAACAACATGTCTTACATCTAATCTCAGAAGTAGAATTCAAATTTACTAAAGAGAATTCTTGTGTTTGTGTATTACTAACATAAGACCATTCTGAGCCATTATTACAAGGTGGTAACCTGTTGGGTAGCAAACACTTCAATTTGCAGAGTTTTTACTTCCTTGTATTTATTTATTTATGTTGTTTTTTGCTGCAACTTTCAAATTTGTCTTCCCCAAACCCTGTAGAGATTCCTTAGATGCCAATATTGAAGAAAGTGCAGGAGTCTGAGTCGGAGAGGTCTGAATCTCCACTCGGCTTCAACCAGGGCAGCTCCAGATTATTTTTGTTTTATTGAGTTTCTAAGAAAGATTTCTTTTGTCCATTCCTGAAAAAACAATTTTGAAAACCACAATTTTATTTCACTTTACTCTTAAATATGTTAGAAATGTTTCTGTCAAAGATTATGCTAAAATGTAAAGCTATATTCTAGATATTTTATAATTTGTATTTAGCCCTTAAGAATATCCCCCTTTTTAAACATAAAATTATGATTCCACTTTTTTAAACAATTATCTAGATATCATTTTCATACCATGCAGTTCTCCCATTTTAAGTGTGCAATTCCATGGTTTTGATTATAATCGCAGTTATGCAGTTATCACTACAGTCTTAGGACATTTACAACAGCCTAGAAAAAAATCCACTCCTTATTTCCCCCTAATTCTCGCAGCCCTCTTAGCCCTAATCTACTTTTTGTCTCTATGGATTTATCTATTCTGGATGTTTCATATAATATGTAGTCTTTTGTGACTGGCTTCTTTTACAAAGCATAATGTTTATGTGGTCATCTGTGTTGTAACATGCATCTGTACTTCATTCCTTTTATTCTTCAGTAATATTCCATTCTGTGTCTGTTACCACACTTTACTATTATGATATCAGTTTTGCACATTTAACGTTCATTCAAATATTAAGAAACACATTATGTACAAGGACAAATTACATGTAAACCATGTAAAATTTTCATCTGATTCAGATATAATTACTATGTTTAAAGTGATATACTAAATATCATAAGAGAGACCAAAAGAAGGTAAAATGATATCTTAAGAATACTGTTTTATGATTTACTAACGTCCTTCCCATATTTTCTAATATTCTAACTTCAGTAGTCTGTGGATAAGCCTCATTCTTTTTTAATCCCAAAGAATTAGGACTTTATGCAGTTACTTAACCTTTCTGGAATTCAATTTACTTATCTGGAAAACAGAATAATAATAGAAAAGTAAAAATGAAATAATAGGTATAAAATGTTTAAATGGGACCTGAAACATAGTTATTTCTCAGTAAATATTCTAAGATCAGAAAACTAATTTATTGCCTCCCAGGACCATTCTTTTTTAATATAGCCAGTAGCCAGATTTATATACTCAATAGTTTCATGTTGCTAGTGGCCATTTTATTGGACAGCACGGATAATAGATTATTTCCTTCATCGTAGAAAGTTCCATTTAACAGCAATGCTATAGGATCTTAAAATGCAGAATTACGGTTAGGACATATACATGACTGCCAAACAAGGAACACAATTCTAAGGGAATGATTTTGATGGTTAGTATCACATATCCTCAGAATGGGATGGGATGTCTTCCTTCTGTAATGATCAAAGCCTGTGGAGGAGATACTATTTGAGCTAGACCTTGAGGTATAGGTATACACAAAAGAAAGGGATTATTTAGTAGTATCCGATTCAGTGGATATATACCAAAGCACTAGGCATTTAAATGAAGAAAAGGATTAATGAGAGAGTAGTGAAAATAATATTAAGAAATTAGCAAAGGGTTATAGAAGGTTTTTCTTTGCACAAATTTTTTTGTACTTTCTGTCAACATTGGAAGTCATCAGATTTTGAGAAGGGAAAGTATATGTTAGGGTGTTTGATATGACAAAATTTTGGGATGGATCACAGACTGAAAGACTTTGTAAGAAGGTGTTACCTTCAAGGCTCTTCATGTATTTTAGGACATTTATGTCTTTTCTAATCATCTCTTCTGATGACTAAGCATCCTAACTTCAACATATCTTCTTATAATGTAAATCTTGTACTAGCTCCCTTCTTTGGATTCATTCTAATTGGTTACTACCTCTCCTGAGAAATGGGGTGCCCAGAATAATTCAGTGTTCTTGTATGGTTTGACCAATGTAGGATTCTGGGCAGTTATTTCTTCTACATATACAGGTATTTTATATGTTGATGTGTTGATAACTAAGGAGTATTTCAGCTGAAATTTTTAACTAGAATTTGGAAATTAGCACTGGTGCTTTATTAAGTATTCATTTCATACCTAACATATGGCATGTACTTTTTAGGTGCTCAGAACTAGAGGTAGAATTTTAGTGGTAATTAACTGCAGAGAGAGATAGATAAGAATTGACTATATAAAAAAATTGACTATATACATAAATATATTTATTTATTTCATTATATATATTTAAGGGAAAATAGTATACCAAGGACACAGAATGTTTTTGAGTGAATTTCTCTGAAAGAGCTAAGGAAAAGTAGTAAGAAAGGGATGCTAAGTATCTAAATGAATCAGACAGAAACAAAGAAAGGAGAGAATTTCAAGAAAGGGTAAATGAGGGACACCTGAGTGGCTCAGCGGTTGAGCTTCTGTCTTCGGTCCAGGGTGTGATCCCGGGGTCCCAGAATCAGGTCCCGCATCAGACTCCCTGCATGGAGCCTGCTTCTCCCTCTGCCTGTGTCTCTGTCTCTGTCTCTCTCTCTCTCTCTCTCTCTGTCTCATGAATAAATAATAAAATCTTTAAAAAAAAATAAGGGTGAATGGTTAACAGTATCTGAACTTCCAAGAGGCAAAGGCTACTGGATATAGCAATTAATATATTCTTGATTATTTTTTTATGTAATGAGAGTGAGCTCAAGCTTTTAAAAGATTAAATTTTCAGAGGTGCCTGGGTAGCATGGTCAATTAAGCATCCAACTCTTGATTTTGGCTCAGGTCATGCTCTCAGGGTCTTCAGATCGAGCCCTGCATGGGGCTCTGTGCTCAGTGGGAGGGTCAGCTTGGGACTCTGTCTCCGTCTGTCCTTCTTTATTGTATTCCCATGCTCTCTCTCTCTCAAAACAAAACTAGAAAGACAGTAACTTTTAGTGTTAAGACAGAAACAGCATCTTATTATGGACAGAAAAACAGAGAGTAGGCTACAGAAGTAGTAAGAGACTACTACTATACACATCTTTTTGGGGTGATTTTTAGAATTAGCCAACTTGACTCTATTGTTTACATGAAAAAATAAACAAGTAATAATCCAGAAAAGTCTTTAAAAGTAGCATGATGAAGAGAGACTATCCCACTCAGATGTTAAAAGTAGTACAAAGCAAAAAAAAAAAAAAAAAAAAGGCAGTACAAAGCTAACTTGATTTAAATAATGTGGTAAGAACACATGAATAGACAAGCAGATCAATTGAATAAATGGAGAGTATGGAAATAAATACATATGGAAATTTAGCATATAATAAAGGTGATGTTTTGAGTTAATGTGAAAAAGGTGGATTATTCCATAGTAAATGATGTGACAACTGGTTAGCCAGTGTATACATATAAAATGTTGGGTTCTTACCTTACAGCTCATGGCTTATGGAGCAAAGATTTAATCTTTAAAAATGAAAATATAAAAGTATTAGAAAAAACTCTGAGATTTTTTTTAATTACAGAAGAAAGACATAAACTTCAGAAGTCATAATGGAAAATATTAATTAATTTGACTAAAGAAAAAAGAAAAAAAATTCCATGACCATAAGAGGTGCCTGGATGGCTCAGTTAAGCATCTGACTCTTGATTTCAGCTCAGATCATGCTTTTAGGGTTGTGAGATGGAGCCTGGCATTGGGCTCTGGGCTGGGCATGGAGCCTGCTTTTCATTTGCTGCCCTTCCCTTTCTGTGTCCCCGCCTCAAAAACAAAACAAAACAAAGCAAAACACCATAAGCAGAGTAAAAAGGCCAACTCTAAACTGGGGAAATATATTTGTAATTCTATATTGCAGATAAAAGATAACATTAATACATAAAGAGCTCTTACAAATCAATAAGACAAATATTAACAATTTGAAGAATATAAATAGATGATGAGAAACGCAATACAGTTTCGTAAAATCCTGAACAGATGCTCATTTTTTCTTAGAATTTTGAATTAAAACTATACTGAGATACCATTTTTCGCTCATTAGATGGCAGAGGTAAAAATATTGTTTTGTTGTCAGGTAGTAAGGAGGAAAAAGCATTGTCATACATGGGAGTCAAAGTTGGTGAAAACTCAAGAAAGCAACTCATTAATAGTTCTCAAAATTGCTGTACATGTGTTTCTGATCCAGGAATTCTACTTTTAGGAATATATACCAAAGACAGGTGTACCCACACATGAAAGGTTCTATGCACAAGAGGAGTCCTGGCATCATTGTCTGTAAACACTGAGAGTGGAAATAAGATAAATGTCCACCAGAGACGACTACTGAAGAAACTCTGGTATAATTTTGTGTATAATTTATAAGTAGGAAAGAGCTATCATCATAACACAGAAGTCATGTTGATTTCTATGTGATTTTCCCTCGCATGTTAATGCACTTTGCACTGAGTAACAGTGGCTTCAAGTGCTTTTTTTGTGCTGTCTCGCCCATTATTAATGACTGCAGCTTGAACATTGTCTGGTAAGCTTCCAACCAGCCTGACTATTGGGAGGCCTGCAGGCTAGGAACTGGGAAAAGGAATGTCTTAGTTTGGGTTCCCCAGGAAAGACCCTCAGATACGGATCTGAGTACTTTATTTTGGAGGTGATCTCAAGAAACATTGTTAGAGGATAGTGAAATAAAAGTGCAGCTTAATAGTCAATAAAGGATGCAAAATCAAGTTAGGAGTACTGTGTATAAATTATCCATAAGAGTGGAATATAGATGCTTGAGTTATCCTACTCAAAGATAGGGCAGATTCACACTGAATCCTATCAGTCTTTGGTTGACAGTTTTACTTTTTTTGTTTTTAATCTTCCAACCTGCTGTGTACAAGGGCAGAGTGGCTTAGGAGAGAGTCTTCAGGCTATTAAGCCCCTGCTACAAGCAAAAAGAGGTGTGTGAGGAGGAAGGAACAAAGGTGGAAAGGAGGGTTAATACCCACTCTGTAGGCAGCAGGATGGGATGAAATCCACTATGATAGGCTGCAACAGGTAACCAAGGCCAAATGGATTTGGAGAGGGAGAGCTAACTAGTCTCCAAGTCTGCAAGCTCTCTTTCTTCAGGATAATTCTCCAATATATATCTCAGCAGCCTGATTATTTTGCAGAAACCTCAGGTATTTCAGTCAACTTTTATAGCAGAAATACCTGTATTTGTTGTAGTCATGCTGCTGAAATGAAAGATGTAAGACAGAAGTACCTGTACTATGCAGCTGTTAAAAAGGTTTTTAGATGGATCAGCCCTGTATCGACTATTGGAAACATTTCTAAGATAAATGAAGTACACATACACAGAATAAAATAGTGTGAAGAATGTGTTCAAGAGACAGCTACTCTCCAAAGATTTATGCTACCCATTTATAAAGTAAATTTGAGTAAGTGCCAAGCCATGGACTACATTTTCCAGCCTCACTTGCATCTAAAAGGACCTAAAAGTCGTCTAAATGACTATTATTTCCAGTGGAGTATGTGCAGAGTGATCTGCTGACTTCTGGGCAAGGTTAAAAAGCAGTTATATCTTCTATTTTTCTTCATTTGCTGCTGAAGTGAAGACTTTGAAGCCCTGGGCTATGACAGAACTTGGACTCTTGAGGCACACATGGAAGGTTGCCCAGTGAACATAGGACTGTTGGGTGTATGCAAACCAACCTTTCATTTTGCTAAACTAAGACTTCAGGGTTTAATTATTGCAGCAGCTAGCATTACCTTAACAGTATATTGCCATTTGAATATAACTATAAAATTGAATGTATAAATATATGCTTCCATACGTATAGAATGTGATTGAAAGAATACATAAGGAACTAAGAATGGTGTTTCATGCAAAGGTACAAAATGGCAAAATATCCAAGGTGATTTTTTGTAGCATTGTTGGAAGAATACAAAATTGGAAATAACTGAATGGTCCAATAATAAGGGATTAATTGAATAAACAATGGAACACACGTACACAGAAAAATAAAGCTCTATATACCAATGTGGAGCTATCTCCATGACATATGAAGATGGCAGTGGAGGAAAAGGGAGGAACGAATTATAGAGGAATGTGTATTGTATGTTACTTTTTTGTAAAAAAGAATGGAGAAAAAGGAATATGAATATATATTATATAAATATATTTATATTTCCTTGTATTTGTGTGAAGAAACCAGAAAGAAAAATAATAAACTAATAATAAAATGGTTACCTAAAAGTAACCTATAACCTATAGTTAACCTATAGTAACCTATAAGTTGATAAGAAATATGGAAATGGTCAGGAGTGGGAATGAGATTTCTTTTTTATGTGTTTTTATATAGGATTGATTGTTTAAAACTTTTTACTACAGACATTATATACAAGAAGAAAGAGTAGAATAATGAACCTTCAGACTTATCACCGAACTCCAACAATTATAGATGACCTATCTTATTTCACCTATAACCTCATGCCCATACCCCTTCACTAGGTTATTTTAAAGTAAATCTCAGATATATCATTTTATTTGTAACTATCCATGTATATTTCAGTGTGTATCTTTAACACATAGGAACTATTTTTTTTAAATTATTGTCACACTAAAAATTATAATTTCTTATTATAAAAGAAATTTAAGGGCCACCTGGGTGGCTAAGTGATTGAACGTCTGCCTTTGGCTCAGGTCATGATTCCAGGGTCCTGGGATCGAGTCCTGAATTGGGCTCCCCACGGGGAGCCTGCTTCTCTCTCTGTGTCTCTCATGAATAAAGAAAGAAAATCTTTAAAACAAAAAAGAAAAAAAAAGAAAGGAAATTTAAAGAACACTTAGAATACATTTTTGTAAACATTACCTTATTTTTCACCTGCCCTGTTTCCTTCTCTGCTTGCAGAATCTGAATTTATTATAGAGCCTTATAGTATAGTTTACTGATAAATTTTCATTGGAAATAATTTAATCTCAGAGTAGAACTATAAAAATATTATAAAAAATTTCTATATTCTCTTCAGACAACCAAATTGTTAACATTTTACTGTATTTGCTTTGTATCATTCCTTCTCCACCCCTCTCTATATATGAATTATGTGCATCTATTTATGTATACGTAGTTTTATTCCAGATCACTTGAGAATATGCGCATATTCTCTATACTCAAATACCTGTTTTTTTATTTCCTAAGAATATTCTGGTACATAGTCACAGAAGAAATTAACATGGTTCAATACTATTATTTAATCTGTAAACCTGATTTATATTATGCTTATTTTTCCTTGTAATAGCCTTTATAGCAGAAAAATTTTTTTCTGAATCAGGATCCAAACCAGGATCATACAATGCATTTTTTGTCATATCTCTTAGATTCATTTAATCTGGAATTATTTCTCTGTTATGTGTTTGACATTTTTTAAGGAGTATAGGCTAAGTATTTTAAAGGATTCCCTCAGTTGGGTTTATCTGGTGTTTTTTCATGATTAGATTCCGATTATGAACTTTTTTGGCAAAGATACCACAAAAGTGATGCATCTTTTTCAGTGTATTGCCTTTGGAGGCATTCGATGTCTTTTCTTCCCATTTCTGTTGATACAATCTTTGAGGTTTAGGTGGTAGTTGGTAGGTTTCTCCATTGTAAAGTTACTTTTTTCCCCCATGTAATTAATAAGAATTTTGTGAGGAGATAATTTTTTAAAGATTGATTTTATTTAATTGTTTGTTTGTTTGTTTATTTATTTATTTATTTATTTAAGAGCACAAGCAGGGGAAGTGGCAGGTGGAAGGAGAGGGAGAAGTTGACTCCCCACTGAACAGAAGCCTGTAATGGAGCTGATCCCAGACCCTGGGATCACAACCTGAGCTGAAGACAGAGGCTTAGCTGACTGAGCCACCCAGGTGCCCCTGTGGGGAGATAATTTGAGACCAGAGAGATATTCTAGTCTTCATCAACTTTTCACCTATTAATTGTAACATATATTGATGTTGTTTACCAAATAGTGACATTATCTTATTCCTTCTACATTTATTAGTTGGTGTCCTACTCTAAGGAAAAACTTCTCTCCAATATAAAAATAGATTTATATCAATTTATATGGGCTCAGATGTTTATACTGTCCCAAATTTGGCCGGTAGAAACCTCTTTAAGCTAGCTCTTGTGTCCCTTTCAGCCCAGCATTTTTTTTTAAATCACTTCCTTGCTTTCTGATATAGCAAGACATTCCAGGCTTATCTTAGACATTTCTTCCTTCAGTCCTTCAGTCTCCAAGGAAATGGTTTCTTTTAATACTTGAAATTAAGATCCTCATACTAATCATGTTTATTATTGAATAATTTTCCATTCTTCTAGGCCCAATGTTGACTCTTGAATCATGTACATGTATTACCCTTTTAAAATTGTAATTTAAAACTTTAGACCCCAAATACACCTGAAATCACAAAAAGATTGTAAAGCCAGTGAATATACTATTAGGAAGATTTCATATAACATTTGAGGATGCTGACTTTGGAGTTGGATAACTTTGGAATCAAATTTATTACTACCAGTTACTAGTTATTTTATTTACCTACCAGTTGGAGATGGCATAACAAACAGTTTGTTGTGAGGATTAATGAAATGTAAAACTGGTGACATATAACATACATTTAAAAACATAGCTATTGCTTTATGAATAATTATATTAATAGTATTTACTGTATTGAACATTATATTTGGGAAATATTTGTTGAGTTGAATTATAATGCTTTCCTCCCTTTATAAGATATACTTCTAGATTCATTAGTGATAAAATGTACCTGAGCATTCCCTAAGACCATGAAAAAATATGAAGTCAAGTAACTTTTAGTCATGGGGACAAAAACAAATTGGAGTTACTCTTCAGCTGCAGGATGTTCTGAGATGATGGAAACTTGAGTTAACAATGCTTAGATCAGACTTGTTCGATAAAGACGGAAATAATTTATGAAAGCCATTTATTCTAGGTTAAACCTATACCTACCTTATTACTAAATATCATCGAGTCTACTATTACAGTATTTTATACGTTGCTACTCTAGGGGTAGAGGATGAAAGTGAGAAACAGGAAGAATAGCAGAATATTGGATTTAATATAATAATAGAACTCCTGCAGCTTAGCATAGAGAGGAAGAGAATGTTATGGTAAATTAGATTTTCAGCCAGTTCATACTTGTCATATAATGTAAAGGTGTTCCAACAGATTCTCAAGTTCAGGAAGATAGCAAGTTGACTGCTTTTGCAGTCACAACTGTTATATTTTCTCATTTTCCAATAGTTATGGACCATTTTATATTCAAAATACCGAAGCGGCCACTGATGGAACTACTATTATTGTTACTAGTATTCACTCCTACCCTGTCAAATCAGCAGTATATTCAGTGTTTTGGATAGGGAAACACAGGGCAAGCTACCGCAGGATTACGGAGGTTAGTCACATATAGTGTTGGAAAAAACAGGGCTGAAGAAGAACCCTTTTCTTCAGCATAACTCTCTATATTTAAAAATCTTTTCCCATGAGCATTAGAACACGGAGGATTAAAGGACAATCCTAATTTATAAAGTGATTGCCGGGATCCCTGGGTGGCGCAGCGGTTTGGCGCCTGCCTTTGGCCCAGGGCGCGATCCTGGAGACCGCGGATCGAATCCCACGTCGGGCTCCCGGTGCATGGAGCCTGCTTCTCCCTCTGCCTATGTCTCTGCCTCTCTCTCTCTCTCTGTATGACTATCATAAAAAAAAAAAAATTATAAAGTGATTGCCAACATGAATCAGATGTTTCTCCTACTTCTCTTTTCATGGTTTACCTTAAAGAATGTATGCTCTTGGGATGAGTTGGTAGAGTATGTGCCTATGTGTAAATGTGTGTGTGTGTATGTGCGCGCGCGCGCATTTTAGAAATAAGGAATACAGAAAACATAAAAAAATTGTGATGGATAGCCAAATTGTTTTTTTTTTCTTCCTATATACAAGGAGGCAAAGCAATGGAAGGAAATATAAGAAACAGAGATAGCTATCATATGAGAATTATGTATTAACCGTAATGGGATTTCATATATATTCTAATAGTTTTTTAAAAATAAGTGAGCTAAGATATTCTATGCGCATTATAGATTTATTTTCTGAGCAGTATAGTAAGGATTAATGAATAATTGTATGATACCTTTATGTGTGCAGCTAAATGATATTAAATAGTTATTGCTATTGTAAAACATGGCAGTGTGGCACAAACTTGTGGCAACATGTGCAGCCTCTTCTCAGAAGACAGTGTAGCATGGTATAAGTTTGTTACTCCTCCAAACTTCTCAGTGCTTACTAGTGGATATTTCAATTTGGACATATAAAACCATAAACTAGATTGCATAATCTTAGTACAAAAAATTTCTTGGGGGAATGTTCTTTCAATTTTCATTGCTTTTTTAGAATCTAAAATTTACTTTGAAGTAATTCTTTTTAAAATATAGAACAAAGATTGAGAAGAAGTCCTTTATCTTTTGTTACTCCTTATACTGACTCTGACTATAATAGTTTTAATAATTTAACTGTGATGCATGTGTGGCAACTTAAATCATCCCTTACTACCACCATTTTCTCCCGTACCAATACAGAAACAACATTTAGTGCCCCAAATAAACCATGCTCTTTTATTTCTTCATACTGTTTGCTCTAAAAGGAACGTCTGATTCCCAGGAGCCCCCCTTGTTTCACTCCAGTGTTATTTTCTTGACTAACTTCAAGGTAGCTTGCTACATCTACTAGTAAGATTACCCTGACCACCTGTCATCATCAGTGGTCTTTCTCCCCATTACCACCATGGTTGAGAGTTGCCTCAATTTTTAGTTCCCATATCACCTTGCCCTTACTGGTTTCATTTCCCAAAGCATATTGAATACAGATTTTTGAGTAATAGAAGACTACAAATATATTGCACCAATTTTTTTCCAGCTTTATTAAGATATAATTGACAACATGTTATTTTAAGTGGGGAAAAAAGTATAACCACTATATAATAATCCACTAAGGATATATGCAAAACATAAAGCCTTTACAAAACTACTTTTTAAGTGCATACATAATGAACTCAGTGGGTCTGTATGCAGTATGAAATTATAAATGCACAGTATCAGAAGTGAATTTCACTATCTTTCTGTATTGCAAAGAACATGTAAAGCACTTTTTAAATGGAAAGTAAGGATCTCCAAAAATCTAGCCCTCTATAAAAACTTTTGCAAAAATTGTCAAGATCAACTTTTTGAGATCTTTGGAGTTTAACCAAAGGTTTGCCACAGCCTGAGGAAATAAAAATAGCTGAATCTCAATAAGAACAGCAGGCTTTGTGGTATTTTAACCTGCCTTATTCCTATAACCTTTTCCCATGTTCTGCAGTAGCCTTGGAAAACAACATCCTCAGAACCATAGTAGCTGTAAAACCCAGCAGCTTAACAGCTACTGGAAGAAGCAGATTGGGTTTGGAGCTCTCCAGGAAGTTCTGTCCCCAGAGTATTCACTATTCAACCTGACATATCTCTAGAAAAGCCCTATTCACAGGGCTTGTCTTTGTTGGACCTGACTCAGAGCTCACTTAGTGAGGAAAGCTTTATTGCTGGGACATTTGTTGAAAACAATTAGAAGCAATTCTTTAATATCACAGCTACCAAAGGCAGTGACGCAAGTTGAAGCCAAGAAAAGATGGACCAAAATACATAGGAATGAGATGCCTGTAGGAGACTTTGAAAACCTTGAATATACTCCTGTAAATCTAGAAGGCCACCTGCATGTACAGGCTTTATGTAGGCCTCAGAAATACCTGAACAGGTCTTAAGATTTAATCTGTTTGGACTTGATGCTTTGTATGAACAGGAAGTAAAGAAGATGATAATAGAGGAATGAGGAATAAGGAACAAAAGAGCTATATGACCTATTGAAAACAAATGGGCAAATGTTGAAAGTAAATCCTAGGCTATTGGTAATTACATTAAACATAAGTAAATTAAACAGTCAAACAGATTTGCAGAATAGATTAAAAAATAATCCCATCATATAATATCTACAGGAGATATACTTACTTTATTATTTATTTTTGGCTCCAATAGTAGAAATTTATTTTCTCAGTCTTGAAGCTAGAGGTTTAAGATCAAAGTTATGGCAGGAACCAAAGTTGGTTCCTTCTGAAACTTCTCTTCTTGTACCTGGCCATCTTTATGATCACATGTTCTGTGCCTGTGTCCTAATCTCCTTTTACAAAGATACCAGTCATGTTGATTAGAGCCTCAACATATGAACTTGTTTTATCTTCATTACCTCTTTTAAAAAGCCCTAAATTAAGGAGACATATTTTACATTCAAAGACATAAATAGTTTAAAAGTAAAGGACAGAACTTTATCTTTTGGTGTAGTCTCAAAATTTTAATTTTGCTCTTGTTTCCCTTGCCAGAGGAAACCTATCTAGAAAAATGTTTATAACTGATGTTGAAGAAATTACTACCCATGTTTTCTCTTGAGTTTTATGGTTTCAGTTATTACATTTAGATCATTAATCCATTTTGAGTTCATTATGTGTATGATGTAAGAAAGTGGTCTAGTTCCATTCTTTTGCATGTAGCTGTCCAGTTTTCCCAGCATCATTTGTTGAAGAGGCTTTTTCCCATTACATATTCTTGTCTCCTTTGTGAAAGAATAACTAACCATATAATCATGGTTTTATTTCTTTTTTTAAAGATTTTATTTATTTATTCATGAGACACACAGAGAGAGATATAGGCAGAGGGAGAAGCAGACTCCTCACAGGGAGCCTAATGTGGGATTCAATCCTGGGACCCTGGATCACGCCCTGAGCCGAAGACAGATGCTCAACACTGAGCCACCCAGGTGTCCCCAGGGTTTTATTTCTGGGCTCTATTCTGTTCCATTGATCTGTTTTTGTTTTTGTTTTTGTTTTTTTTTAAGATTTTATTTATTCATGAGAGACACAGATAGAGATAGAGAGAGAAGGAGACAGAGACAAAAGCAGACTCCATGCAGTGAGCCTGATGTGGGACTTGATCCCAGGACTCCAAGATCATGCCCTGGGCCAGGTGGAGGTGCTAAACCACTGAGCCACCCAGGGATCTCCCTGTCTTTGTTTTTGTGCCAGTATCATACTGTTTTGATTACTACTGCTTTGTAATATAACTTGAAGTCTGGAATTATGATACCTTCAGTTTTGTTCTTTTTCGAGATTGCTTTGGCTCTTTAGGGTCATTTTTGGTTCCATAGAAATTTTAGGGTTATTTGTTCTAGTTTCATGAAAAATCTTGTTAGTACTTTGATTGGGGCTACATCAAAATAAGGTTCTACACAGTGAAGGAAGCCATTGACAAAACCAAAAGGTATCCTACTGAATGGGAGAAGCTCTTTGCACATAATATATTCAATAAAGTTTAATATCCAAAATATATAAAGAATGTATACAACTCAACACCAAAACCCCTAAGTAATCCAGTGAAAAAATGGTCAAAAGAGGGATACTTTGCTGGCTCAGTCAGAAGCACATATAACCCTTGATCTTGGGGCCATGAGTTTGAGCCTACATTGGGTGTAGAGGTTACAAAAAAAAAAAAAAAAAAGAAAAGAAAGAAAGAAAGAAAGAAAGAAAGAAAGAAATTTAAAAAAAAATGGTCAGAAGACATGAACAGACACTTTTCCAAAGAAAACATACACATGGCTAATAGAAATATGAAAAGATGCTCAACATCACTAATCATCAGGGATGTGCAAATTAAAACCACAATAAGTTACCATTTTACACCAGTCAGAATGGTTGAAATAAAAAGAAATAACAAGTGTTGATGAGGATGTGGAAGAAAAGGAACTCTGGCGCTGTTGGTGGAAATGCAAACATTGCAACCAGTTTGGAAAACAGTATGGAAGTTTCTCAGAAAATTAACAATAGAAATATTAAATGATCTAGTAAACTCCACTAGCATTTATCCAAAGAAAACAAAGGAGTAATTTGAAAAGATATATGCACCCATATGCTTATTGCACCATTATTTACAATAACCAAGATATGAAAGCAACCCAAGTACCCATCAATAGTTAAACGAGTAAAGATGTGACATTATGTACAATGAGGTGTTAGCCATAAAAAAGAATGAAATCTTGCCATTTGCAGCAACATGGATGAACCTAGAGGGTTTAATGCTAGGTGAAATAATAAGTTAGGGAAAGACAAATACTGCATTATTCACTCATATGTGGAATTTAAGATACCAAACAAATGAACAAAGAAAAAAAGAGGCAAAAACCAGACTCTTAAATACAGGAACAACTGGTGGTTGCCAGAGGGGAAGTTGGTAGGATGTGTGAAATAGGGGGGAAAAAAAAGGGGGATGGAAAAATATATATCATGGAAACAATAACAAAATAGACCTCAAGTGGCTATATTAATAACAAATAGATGTTCAGACAAAAATTGTTACTAGAGTCAAAGCAGAAAAGTTTATAATAAAATGTCAATCCATCATGAAGATATAAAAATTATAAACATATATGCACTAATAAATGACCCCAAAATACACAAAGTAACAACTGACAGAATTGAAGAAATAGACAATTTAAATATAATAGACTTTGGGTACTCTACTCATAATAACTGATAGAACAACTAGGACGAAGATCAACAAGGAAATAGAAGAGCTAATGACAATACCAAGTAATAAGAATTGACATCTATAATTATCCCACTCAACAACAGCCAGATTTTCATTCTTCTCAAATGTACATGGATATTCTCCAGAGTAGGCCTTATACTATGCCACAAAACAAGTCTCAATAAATTTAAATGATTGAAACCATATGAAATATATGTTTCAACACACTGGAATGATATTTAAAATAAGGAAAGGAAATTTGAGAGATTCAGAAATACATGAAAGGTAACATACTCTTAAGTAACCAGTGAAATGAAGAAAAAAAGAAATTATGAAATACTTTGAAATGAATGAAAATGAAATCAAAACATAGCAAAATTTATGAGATGCAGCTAAAGCAATGCTTACAATGGAAACTTACAGTATGTTTCGCTCTATTAAAAAAGAGGAAAGAAGGGCACCTGGTTGGCTCAGTCAGTGGAACATGTGACTCTTGATCTTGGGGCCGTGAGTTCAAGCCCCACATTGAGTGTAGAATTTATTCTAAAAAGAAGCAGCAGGGCAGCCTGAGTGGCTCAGCGGTTTCGCGCCTGCTGTCAGCCCAGGGCCTGATCCTGGAGACACGGGATCAAGTCCCATGTCGGGCTCCCTGCATGGAGCCTGCTTCTCCCTCTGCCTGTGTCTCTGCCCCCCCCCCCCCCCGTGTGTGTGTGTGTGTGTGTGTGTGTCTCATGAATGAATAAATAAATAAAACCTTTAAAAATAAATAAATAAAAAGCAGCAGGAGGAGGAAGGGGAAGAGGGTGGAGCTGAAATAAAAAATCTCATCATAACAAGTGATAAAAAGAACAAACTAAACACAATGAAGCAGAAGAAAAGCTATAAGAAAGACTAGAGCAGAAAAACACAACAGAAAAATAGAGAAAATCAACAAAACCAAAATTTGATTTTTTAAAAAGATTAACAAAATTAACAAAGGTTTAGCTAGACCAACAAGAAAAGAGAAGACTCAAATTACTAAAATCATGAATGAAAGAGGGAACAACAGTAATGAACCTACAGAGAAATGAAATGAAAAGTAATCTAAGGTAGCACTATAAACAACAAATTAGACAACTAACATGAAATGGAAGAATTCCTAGAAAGACTAAAACTACCAGAAGATGAAAAATCTCAATAAACCAGTATATTAAGTAAAGCAATTGGATTAGTAATTTTAAAAACTTCCCATACGCCCAAGCACAGGTAGCTTCATTGGTGAAATTTACCAAATGTTCAAAGAACAGTTAACACCAATCTTTCACACATGCTTATTACAAAAAAAATACCTGAAGAAGGACACTTCCCAACTCATTCTATCAGACCAATATTGACCTGATACCAAAACTAGACAAAGACAAACGTGAGAAAACATATTGACCAGTATTCCTCACAAATACAGTGCAAAAATCTTCAATAAAATACTACCAAACAAAATCCAAAAACATATTTTTAAAAAGCATATGCTATGACCAGGTGGGATTTTATCCCAGGAAGGCAAGTTTGATTTAGCATTTGAAAATTAGTTACTGTATTACATCAAATTAATAGAACAAAGGACATACATACATACATCTTATTTCAAAAGATGCAGAATAAGCTTTTGACAAAATTCAGCATCCTTTCATAAAAACACTTAACCAGCTAGAAATAGAAAGGAAATCCCTTAATCCAATAAAAAGCATCTATAAAAAACCCACAGCTAACATCATACTTAATCATGAAAGACTAAAAACTTTCCACCTAAGATCAGAAACATAATGAGGTTGTCTACTCTCAGCATTCCTATTTAGCATTGTACTGGAAATTCTAGCAAGTTAAAGAAAAAGAAGAGACGTCTGCATTGGAAAAAGAAAAGATATAAAACTCTTTTGCAAATGGCATGATCTTATATATGGAAAATCCTAAAGAAGCCACAAAAAAACTCATTAGATCTATTAAATGAGTTCACTAGGGTTACAAGATAAAAGATGAATATACAAAAATAAATTCCGTTTCTGAACGTTTGTTCCTACAGCGTAGGCCCAATTTCAGAAGTCACTACAAAGCTATGGTAATCAAGACTGTGGTACTGACAAGGAGATGCCAAAAATGAATAGAATAGGAATCCCAGAAACAAACTTTGACATTTATGGCCCATTGATTTTTGACTGTAATGAAGATAATTCAGTGGGGGAAGAAAGTAGTGTTTTCAACAAATTGTGCCAAAAGAAGTAGGAGTCACATGGAAAATAATGAAATTTGACCCCTGCCTCGAACCATACATAAAAAAATAACTGAAAGTAGATTTTATGCCTAAAAGTCAATAGCTGGAACTCTTGTTAGAGAGCGGGAATAAAAATTGATGATCTTGGGTTAGGCCATGGTTTCTTAGTCACCAAAAGCACAGTGACAAAAGAAAAAGATAGATGAAAATAGACTTTATCAAAACTAAAAGCTTTTGTGCTTTAAAGGTTTATGCCGAGAAATTGAAAGACAACTCACAGAATGAGAGAAATTATTTGCAAATCACATACCCAAAAAGGGACATCTGTAATATATTGGGGGGGGGACCATCTTATATCACAACAAAGAGTACCAAACCACCCCATTTAAAAGTCTGCAAAAGGTTTGAAGTTTTCCAAAAGAAAGTAGACAAATGGTCTGTGAGAAGATACTGAATATTATTACTCATTAAGACAACTCAAACTGAAACCACAATAAGATACCACTTCATTCCTACAATAAATAAATCAAAAAGAAAATAATAATAAGTGTTGTCAAGGATGTTGAATAATTGGAACCCTCATATATTAGTATTGTGAATTTAAATGGAACAGCTACTTTGGAAAGTAGTTTCACAAAATGTTACACAGAATTATCATATTACCCAGCAATTCTACTCCAAGGAATATATCCAAGAGAAATGAAAACATGTCCACATAAAATGCCACATTCATACAAGAATTTTTAATAGTATCAAAAAGTGAAAATATAACTGAGAGGTAGAAGTGGAAAGTAAGCCTGAGTAGACATTGAGAAGGTACCAAAACTGTCTTCCTCAGAAGTGGTGGCATCAGCTATTATTTCTGGGCGTCTCTGGGCAATTGGACATTATATTGAGAGCAGTTACATTGCACTGGACATTAAGAGAACCATTTCTGCCAGTAGTAAGTCCCAATAAGACTGGTGTTTTTCTGAACTATGAATCAGGTAAGGATTCCTTTTATAATATGAATAACAGGTCTCCTCTATGTGTTTAATAATTCTTTTACAGAAGCTGTTTGGCCCTATTTATGTACTGGAACAGATTCTGAACCTCTTAAAAAATCTCTTAAGTAACAGATTATGAAAGATGAAATACCTGGGAAGTGATTCTGTTTTAGTTTTTAGGGGTGGCTTAGCCAGGAAATTTAGTTTCAGTGATTCTGGATTCTTTTTAAGTTTTGCCCCTGGAAATCAGAATAGATTTTTCTCTTTCATTTCCAACAACTATAAAACATTCTAGTAATGCCAGTTAACATAGATAAGGGGTATCAATTATCAAGTGCTTTGAAATAGTAAGATAAAATATTTGAGAGTTGTTACTTAACATATCCAATAAAACATTTTATTTTTTTAAAAATGAAAATAACCCAGAGGTCCATGAACTGATGAATGGGGAAAAAAACTGTTATATATCCATACAATGAAACATTATTTTACCCTAAAAATGTATGAAGTAGTGAAAGAATTATGCTAAATAAAAGATGACAGTCACAAAAGGCCATATATTATATGATTCCCTTTATATGTAGCAATGTTTTTCTTAAAGCATTCAGCCCTTTTGGATAAGAGATGACTTAATGTTAAATATTATACCTGTTTCATTTGTATCTTTGGTAAGTGGAATAATGGCAAACAGAATTACTTCTTTTGAATAGCTATGAAAGGTCAAAACTGGAGAGTTCCTATTTATTTAGCTGTCATATGCATTGCTGATATAAGGGAAAACTGAAAGAATTTCTTTTAGTACAGTGCAGTGTGAAAGTTCATAAGGTTAGAAGTAATTTTCATCCTGACTTAAACTCATAGGTAATTTTTTTTAAAAGATTTAATTATAGTTGTCATTTTTGTGATTTCTACTGAGGAAACAGTAGGGAGAATACCCTACTGAATGTTCTCTCTCATTCCTGAATAATTATTATATTTTTTGAAACAATGACCTTGTCAAGTGACACTTGGTGGGAAGGCCGGAGAGCATCTGATTTTCAAAGTGCTTAAATTCATGCATAGTAATTTTACCTTTTTAAAAAATTTAACATTTTGACTAAATGAGTCCTTTGATTTTTATTGGTACTTTAATGCTGGCTCAAGTAAGTGATATTTGCCCTTGATATGTTGGTTGAAAAACAGAAAAATCCTTTGAGGAAACTTACTGCTGGGGAAACTTAAAGTTTATGGAATCGTGCCATTTTTATATGTGTTAAAATGTATTTTAAACCTGAAAAAAGACAGACACTAATATAAGCAATACCCTTATGCATACTATACAGGTTAGTAAGTTCTTATCATTTTCTATGATTGCTATAGAATTATTAAATACTAATAATGACACTTTATAAATATAACTTACATATTCCCAAGTCCCATTAAGTTCCTTCTCAGAAGTAATTTGTACCTTGATGTTAGTGGGCTTTATTCCTAGGAAATTTTAACATTCTTATTATATATTTATGTATCCAAAAGCATGTTTTTGAGCAATAAATGATGTCACACTATGTTATTCTGCAATTTGCTTTTTTCTTCAACATCCTATTTTTGACATTTAATTTCATTGATGCATTTAATATAGTATTTTATTTTGTAAGAGTATGTCCCCATTTATCCATTTATCTCTTCATAAGCATTTTGATAGTTTCTATTTTTTTTACTATTAAAAACAATGCTACAATGAACATTCTTGGACCTGCCTCCTTATGCTTACATGTAAGACTTTTTCCCTGGTTATATACATAAGGTGGAATTACTGGGTACATGTAATATTAGATGTTGCCAAATTGTTCTTGAAAACGGTTGTACCAATTTACATGTCAGCCCTATCCTCAGCCATTTTGTAAACACTTTACTGAGATATAATTACATGCTATAAAGTTCACCTATTCAGTGACTTATGAATAATGTTTTTAGGTACAAGTTTTTGTGTGAATATAGATTTTTATTCTCTTGGGGGTATTCCTAGGAGTGGAATTGTTGGGCTGTATCATATTGAAAACTCTGTGTTTAACATTCTGAAGAAGCACAAAAGGTGGCTGCAATATTGTACAATCCCACCAACAATGTACAAGGGTTCTAATTTTTCCACATTTTTACTAATACTTGTCTCTTTTCATTATAACTATCCTAGTGGTTATGAAATGGCATCTCAGTGTGGTTTGGTTTGTTTGCATTTTCTTAAGAACTAATGAGCATCTTTTCATATGCTTGCTAGCATTTCTGTATGTCCTTTGAAGGAACTTTAATTTTAAATCTTTCTTTCTTTCTTTCTTTCTTTCTTTCTTTCTTTCTTTCTTTCTTTCTTTCTGAGAGAGAGAGAAAGAAAATGTGTAGGAGGAGAGGCAGAAGGAGGGGTAGAGGGAGAGGAAGAGAGAGAGACTCTCAAGCAGACTCCTCCCCACTGAGTGCAGAGCCAGACATGGGGCTCTATCCCATGACCCCTGAGATCATGACCTGAGCTGAAATCAAGAATTGAATGCTTAACTGACTGAGCCACCCAGGTGCCTCTCTTTTACCTATTTTTTTAAGGTTGGTTTTTAGTTTTTTTATTATTGAGCTTTATGTGTTTTTTCCACTTTTGAATATATATCCCTTATCAGATCCATGAATTGCAAAAACTTTCTCCCTTTGTATAGCTTGTGTTCTCACTTTCTTGATGGTGACCCTTGAAGTACAGAAATGTTTAAATTTGATGAAGTCCAATTTATCAACTTTTCTTTTATTGCTTGTATTTTTATTTGATTATCTAAAAATATCATTGCTGAAACCAAGGTCAACAATATTTACTCTTATGTTTTCTTCTAAGAGTTTTATAGTTTTTCCCCCTATATTTAGGTATTTGATCTATTTTTAACTTAATTTTGTATATGGTGTGAGGTAGAGGCTTCATTCTTTTACATGTTTATCTCCCTTTGTGGCAGCAACATCTGTTCCATTATAGATTTATTTTGGCACCCTTGTTGAAAACCAGCTGATTATAAACATACAGGTTTGTTTCTGGTATCCTAATTCTCTTTTATTGACTAATATGTCTGTTTTATGCCAGTACCACCCAGTCATAATTATCGTGCTTTATAGGAAGTTTTGAAATCAGAAAGTATGAGCTGTACAGCTTTATACTTCTTTCTCAAGACTGTTCTGGTTATTCAGGATCCCTTGCACTTCCATATGAATTTTAAGATCAGCTTCTCAGTTTCTGTAAAATAGCATCTAGGATTTTGCTAGGTATTGTGATGAATCTGCAGATCAATTTGGGTAATATGACCATTTTAGCAGTATTAAGTCTTCCAGTCCATGACCATTGGATGTATTTCTGCCTATTTTAGTCCTTAAAATTTTTTCAACAGTATTTTATAAGTTCTAGCTTGCTTTCTATTGTTACATTATTCCTAAATATTTTATTTTTGTTGATGCTATTGTAAATGGAATTGCTCACTTAATTTTATTTTGAAATTGTTCTCTATATGTTGGTGGTATATAGAGATAAAACTGATTTTTTATATTTTTGGTCTCATATCTTGCAATCTTGATAAATTCACTTAATGATCTAATAGTTTTTGTTGTTGATTCCTTAGGGTTTTGTATACAGGATCCAGTCAAGATTTTATCCATGCTATCGAGTTTTTAATTTCAGGGACTATATTTTCACTTCTAATTTTTTTCCACATCTACCTATTCTTTCATTCCTGCCTCTTTCATTTTATAATTTATTTTTTGTTACTTATACCTTCAAACATTTTGAATATTCTAATACTTATTTTAAAGTCTTTTAGAGGGGATCCCTTGGTGGCTCAGCGGTTTGGCGCCTGCCTTGGCCCAGGGTGTGATCCTGGAGTCTGGGGATTAAGTCTCACATCGGGCTCCCAGTATGGAGCCTGCTTCTCATCTGCCTGTGTCTCTGCCTCTCTCTCTCTCTCTCTTTTTCTCTCTCTCATGAATAAATAAATAAAATCTTAAAAAAAATAAAGTCTTTTAGACTGTTTCAGTAGAGTGAATTTGTTTTCATACTTGATCTCTTGGATACCTTTGTTAAATTTAGATTTCTGTGAATTTTGGTTTGCAGGCCTATTTTGAGTGAGAGGTTTTATGAGTGTTTTGTTCTTTTTATTTGACTCTGTTCATTTCTCCCTATAATGATCTTTCAATTACCTGCATCTGGCTCCCTAAAGCTCCTGTCCAGTCATAGATCTTATATTGACAGTTTGGTGTTCAGCCCAGAGTGATATTAGGAGTTACACAAATTCAGCCACAGAACCATCTTTCACGAGGGTGGGGGACCCCACACCATCCCCCAGTGTCAAACCATAAACCTGTGTATTCCTTCTTTCTGTGAAACCTATGTAAACCACAGTAGCCTGATCTCTTGCTACTACTGTTTCTCTCCAGAGTCCAGTAGCCTCATTACTACACAGTTTTGCATTTCTCTTTCCATTCTGCTCCATAGCTTATAAGCTTATTTATGTCTTTTTGTTGTTGTTATCCATATTTGTATTTTTTCTACCATGTTTTCTATTTTGAGCAGAGGGTATATGTGTAATTTCATATCAAATTTTGAGGTCACTACATCTTCAGTACTGAAAGCCCAATAATATTTATTCTTCAGGTGAATTTTAAATTTTCAAAAAATTGAAAGTAATGTGTTTGCTCTCTCATATGGAATGTTCTATTATTATGAAACAAGTCATAAAATGAATATTATATTTACATTATCAAATAGGTCCCCCCTTAAAGGAAAATCTTTTCAGTAATAACTATCATTTGAATATTTATTTGCCCTATGACAAGCACTGTGCTGAACATTTTACTGTGACATTTTATTCATTCACAACAACCCTACAAAGTAGAAGTTGTCATTATTATAGCATAATAAACTGTTCAGGAACGTGTAAGTAGTCAGTAGAACCAATATTCAAGTTTAGGTTTGTCTGATGTGAAAGCTTGTACTTTAAATTACTTTTTTAAGTGTTTATATTTTATTTTATTTATTTTTTTTAAATTTTTATTTATTTATGATAGTCACAGAGAGAGAGAGAGAGGCAGAGACACAGGCAGAGGGAGAAGCAGGCTCCATGCACCGGGAGCCCAACTTGGGATTCGATCCCGGGTCTCCAGGATCGCGCCCTGGGCCAAAGGCAGGCGCCAAACCGCTGCGCCACCCAGGGATCCCAAGTGTTTATATTTTAGTTGTTGGGAAGTTCACATTCACTTCTCCCTTTTGATCAATTAGTACAATTTTAATGATATTTTGCTACAGAAAATTGAGAAACTTTATCTGAGAAGGAAACAGACTAGATGTTTTCAGCAGTTGGTCAGAGGTTTAGCTATTAGCTATAGTGTAGTATTTCAGAATACAGTTGAGAGATGTTCTCTAAATTGGTGGGTCTTCCATGATAATCATTTTTGTTATTATTTAAACTTTCAGAGGTGATTGCAAGAGCCTTTTTTTTTCCTATTTGTCCATTTTCATTACTTTTACGTTATGAGATCACTTCCATAGAGGGATACTTATGATCGTGTGTCTTTGGTGACTCTTTTTTGATATAGGGCTAATTCTTATATTTTATTATTCTAAGGAAATACAAAGACATATGAGACAAACCTAATGCAGAAGGGCAAAAGTAAGGTAGAGTTGACAGTAATGAATTCAGTGATGTCTCTGGAAGTTTTCAGCAAGATGCCTGTAGTAGGAATCAACAGATAAAGAATTAAACCTAAATCTCATGTCCTGACAGCATTTATTAACTAACTGAAATATGCGGGTATATCCAGTGAGATAAAAGGATGATAGAGAAGTTTTCACTCTTTACTGGATAATTGAACTTAAAGAATAATAATGACTGGATAAGGATAGTATTGTGAAAGATTTTAATTTGTGAAAAATGGAATTAAAAGAGCAGGCATCAGAATCAAGTGACTTAGAAGGAGCTATGTGTAGGACAGAGCTCTGCTATGCTAATTAATAAGAACCTCAGTCCCAGTTTGCAGTGGAACTTTGGAGGAACATGATGTTAGTTAGATTTTTAGTGATGAACTAAGTAAGGAGTAGAATAATTCTTAATAGATTGAAACTGCTTTTCTAAAGTTTGTGTTATGCCACTTCGCTTTTACGAAAGACATCTTAGTACCTGTTTTCACTAACTGAAAGAAATATGAAGAGAATGTTTGCTTTTATGAAAAAAAGGGGAATGCAAAAATGGCATTCGGCATTTGTTTTGCAGCCAGCGCACACCCCTAACCAGCAAGAGTGGCACCACCAAGCTCCTTTCCTGGGAACTACATTCAGCATCTCAGCATTAAGCCCCCATAGCTTTGAACTGCATTCTTGAGCATGTGTGCTTTATCTTGATTTGTGCATCTGTTAGCAAGATGTGTCCTAAGTTGCAGAAATGCCCAAGAGAGGTTATTTTATTTTATTTTTTGGCTCTGAGAATGCTCAAAAAATTTTCCATGTAAATTAATGGTAATTGCTTCTTCACTTTATGCCTTTTTGGTTTATGAAAGTTTCCATAGGAGCATTCTACTTTCCAATAGTAGGGGAAACCCGTATCTGCTGAAATGAATCTCCTCCACCCTTTTCTTCTAATTGTGGGAGATAGTTTATTGGAAATCTCAAGTTTGAACTACTCAGACTCTGTATCCCATTCCTCTAGGGCCAGCTCAGCCCTTCATCTTGTCAAAGCAGATAAAACAGAACAGCCTACAATTTGCCATAAAGGGGTCCTTGGGATGAAGCATTTTAATGTCCATAAAGAGTAGATGAGGGCTTCATGTTTAAAGACTCCCATGGAACATTTCAAAGAGCATGGATTTGTCTTGGTGCCCTTTGCCAAAATTAATAGATTTGGGCTGCTGACTTGGAGGAAAGCTAAGCATCCAGGCCTACTTATCATTCAATGATATTTTGCTTTATCTATCTAATTTTAGCTGAGATGCTTTAAGACTCACAACACATTGAATAAATAATACTTAAATAAGAAAGGCCACTAATTTTAGACCTAATGTCAGTTAAACAGAGGAGAGATAGAGTTACAACAATATTATTTTAGAAATTAAAAATCAAATACAGTGATTTAGAGAACAGATCAAATTGATCTAACTTTTCCATTGTTTTTAAATTTTTTGCCTCATTTATCAGTCTGGGGTGGAATTATGTTTCTGGTTCCAAATAGGTGTTCCAACCAAGAAGCTTTCTGATGAGAAAATGGCACAGAGGAGTGTAATAAAATACCAAGTATTTTTTAATTCTTCTCATGCTCTGAGAACAGGAATATCTTAAGCTTTGATAGAATGGTGCAATTTTATATTTTCCATTTGACTACTCTAAAAGGTTCATTGTCTTTTAATTAAACTACAGGGGGGAAGAGCAGAGATTAAAAGATGTAGTAGTATAAAGTGGATGGCTTTTAGCTACTAGTACATGAGTGAAGACACCACAATAAAGCAAGATGGAGTGTAGCAACAAGTTTTGTGCCTTGAAGCTTCCTCTTGTCTGACTGTGGCAGTAATTTGGAGTTAATTTGTGCAGCTTCTCAATAAAAGACTGTGTTTTATATTCTCTGATTCTTCCTAGCATCTTTTCCCAGCTATTTGGTTTTTTGTTTTGTTTTTGTTTTTGTTTTTGTTTTTGGCAATCTGCTAGTTCCCTTTATTTGTTAGTACTGAAAATGATTTTTATTTCTCCAAATGAACTTTATATAGATTAGTATTTTTGAAGGCTGTATTCTAGTTGCTTTGGAGATGTATCTAAAGTATCCATCAATGTATCTTAACCATCATCACTCCATGATATGTTCTTGAAACACAGTATTAGAGCTCTCCCACCTGCTCTTTTATCTTTCATTTTACAAGGTCCAGTGCAGTTTATACAACTAGATGTGATAATCAGGTAATCCCGTTAAGATGAGAAGCTTGGACCAAGCTCAGTGCATGAATATTTCCTATTCGTCACCTGTTTTTTACTTGAGGTAGTAGCACCTTCTTGAATCTCCTACTTTCTATTCTTACTGATAAGTAGCAGTCCACTTTCTCCTGTAGTGATTTATAGTTTTGGCGTAGAGTGAATATGTGGGTTTCTACATTTGGGAATATTACTGCCTGGTAGTTGGCTTATTTTCCTTTGTCTGCATGAAGATTTTTTTTTTGTGTGTCTGTTTTTCTCCCTTTGCTTTCTACTCCCCCACATGTCCCCAAGTCCATCAAGCCAATGAGGCTGTGGTGACACCTTCTGGGCAATGATGGGAGTGAATTACAGCCATAAATTGCATGGTGGTGTTATGCATACCAAAGATTTGGTTTATGCCACCAAATTTAGTTTGCTTCATCAAATGAACCCATACAGCATTCTGCTTCTGCTCAGGGTTTCTAAAGGTTGTTAAATATTGATATCATTTCTTACTAATGAGGAAAGATTTGTGGATATCTAAATAAAAAGCCAGTAGACCTGCCTATTTAATCAATGTAAAGGATATGGTACTTGGTTGGGCCTGAAAATGAATGTCAGCAGAGGGAAAAATTAGCAATTGCATGTCATTAGTGTCAACACTGTTCACTATTGTTTTTTGTTTTGTTTTGTTTTTTGCCATGCTCTGATACAACAGTATCTGGTTACATACCAGTGCTTCATAGCAGTGGGAAAATGTCCTATAAAAGATATCTCAGTAGAAACAATATCTTGTATCATGACCATCCACCATTAGGACCATGGAGGATAAAGATTTCTCCAGAACCACTCGTGTCCATCCATACCTTCCATTACTTCTAAAAAAAAAAAAAAAAAAAAAAAAAAAAAAAACATGTAAGGAGTCTTCTAGGTATCCTCTGTGGGAACCTTGTTTTTTTTCTGTTGAGACTTCATTTCTTCCACCTCTGCTTCAAAACTAACTTAACTCTTGTATTAAAAGATTTTAAATATAGCTTTTTCATACACAGCATGAATACATTAAAAATTTACTATTATCAATGTACTTTTTTTATTGACCTTTGGACAGAGAACATGATACAGCTATAGTTTCTAAGAAAATCACTAGACAATTCTAGAGATCTCAACCATCTTTTTACTATCTTCAATAACTGAAGGAAAAAATGTGTAAGTATCAGGCAACAAGGGTGTGAGTAGCTCTCAAAGTGGCTATGAAACAACCCATCTCTATATTACCTTATAGGGAATTCCCTTATGGAAAAGCACAAGACACTAATTGTAAGGGTGAGGACACCTGGCACAGTTGGATATGCAGCCTTTATTGTATTTTATTTTTTTTTAAGATTTATTTACGATAGAGAGAGGCAGAGACACAGGAGGGGGGAGAAGCAGGCTCCATGCCGGGAGCCCGACGTGGGACTCGATCCTGGGACTCCAGGATCGCACCCTGGGCCAAAGGCAGGAGCTAAACCGCTGAGCCACCCAGGGATCCCCAAATATGCAGCCTTTAAAATGTCACTGCATGGCTTATCTTACCTCTTTGCATCATTCTTTGGTCAAATATTGCTTATTCAGTATATAACATATGCATTTATATTTGGTACGGAACCCAATATTAGTACTATGTAATAAAATCAAGGCAAGGACACATTGCCTTCTAATTTTGATTTACAAACAGATGGTAGATGGCTGAAAAAATAGAAAGGAGCTATTAAAGAAAAACTGGGGAAAATGCTTTCATGAAGTTAAAATCTAGTTTAAAATACTAAAAGTGTGAATGAGTAACAAAATATCATGTAGTAACTGTGGAGATGATGGTTTTATTTGAAGTGGGGGGAGGGAGGAGAAAGCTAGAAGGAGGCAAAAACACAATTTGGCCTAAAATTGAATTTCTCTGATAAGGCATTTCAGAAGCGGCTTGTCTTATTCACTCAGCAGCAAAATAATCATATGCGCTTTAATAATCTTTATTTTACAGGAGTGCGTTGCCAGGGTAACTGAATGTAAGCAGGGGAACAGCACCTTGCAGATCACAAAGGCAAATCTGTGGAAAGAAATTTCACTGAGTTTCTCTTTTCCTCACCAGTGTAATAATGACTCTTATTTTTCCTATACTATTTAATAATCTCACATAAACATTTTTTCCTTTTCCCTTTTCTGTATCTGTTTAAACACAGAAAATAGCATATATCTGGAACTGCCAAGATCAGTGTGCTAAGCAAAAAAACAGATGTTATATCTTTAGCATTTTTTTTTTTTATGATAGTCACACACAGATAGAGAGAGAGAGGCAGAGACACAGGCAGAGGGAGAAGCAGGCTCCATGCACCGGGAGCCCGACGTGGGATTCGATCCCGGGTCACAGGATCGCGCCCTGGGCCAAAGGCAGGCGCCAAACCGCTGCGCCACCCAGGGATCCCTCTTTAGCATTTTTATATAATTACTTTTTTATTGCTGTCTTACCATATCTCCATCCCTCCCAACCTTATTGTTATTTCCTTCTCTCTGTAAACCTGATGATAGTATTCCAAGTAAAGAGGACTTGAGGTGGGAGTTGGTATTTGGCTACATTAATCAAAATTTATTAGCTATGCTTGCCTGCATGAAGATTCTAAACAGGCAAGGATTCCAACTGAAACATCTATCTTTTTGTAAGGGTGTAAATTGAATTACAGCAAATAGAATGACAAGCATTCAGGCAAACATGCAAAAATAATGTTTTCTATACACTCATGCACACACACACACACACACACATATATACACACACATTCGTATACAAGGGAAGAAAAGGAGGAAAGGAAGCAGTGTTAGATTCCTTTAGCTTTCCATTGGGCACTGGAACCTGAATTCAAGCTAGGAAATTGACTGATGTGAAATTAACAAAATCAAAGTTTCCAATGCATTTTCAAAAGAGATTTAATTATTATTAGCATTTTTTCCTAGAGATTATTCTTTCATCCTGGATAAATTTGCATAAATACTTACAATTCATACTAACTAAAGCTACCTTAAAAACAGGTAATTGTAAAAGACCAAGTAAAATTTGAAAAGGCCAAACAAGGCCTTATTAAAATGGCAAATCATAGGGAAAACATTCCACAAAGATTTGGCTAGTACACCTCAAATGTTGAGAAAAGTGAAAAAGGGTCATGTTGAAATAGTAAGATTTTTGATGTTCCAGAAAGAACTTTAAACCCAAACACCACAGTAGTCAAAAGTTGCATTCTCATCAAGTACCACTGAAAATTCTTAAAATTTTAAAACTTAACAAAGTTCATTTGAAATTGTTTCTCCTTATGAAAACTGTTGGCTTAAACTCAGCTCCTAATAATTCATTCTATACAGAGTCAATTCTTTTGGGGCTTTCCTAGAGCCAGTATCTTCCTTGCTATAAAATCTCTATTTGACCTCTTTAATGTTAATTGTTTCTTAAGAGCTTCTAAGTTCCCTAAGCTAACATAGCCAAAACAGAAGATATTTTTCTTTCATTGGGCTCTTGTTTATGTCTTAGATGGAATGTTCTGTGGAAATAAGGTTAGCAGTTTTGGGCATGGAGCAGCATGTCTGTTTTCTTAGGATTTGAGCCATAATTTATCCTTGGTGCATGAAAATCACCAATAACTTTTCATTTTAATTTAATTGTTATGAAAAGAAGCATATGGTTGGCAAATGAAAACATAGCGGTAAGTAAATACTATTCCTTTAGTGATCTCACTTCAGCTATAAACATTTTTTCTTTTTTTTTTAAAAGATTTTGTTTATTTATTCATGAGAGACACACAGAGAGAGGCAGAGACATAGAGGGAAAAGCAGACTCCCTGTAGATAGCCTGATGTGGGACTCAATCCTAGGATCCCCGGATTATGACCGGAACCAAAGGCAGGCGCTCAACCACTGAGCCACCCAGGTCCCCAGCTTTAAAGATTTTCAAATCCTCTGCTAGCATTTTCTGTTCTTTATTTGATGAAAAATAATTCTTTCCCCTCAACTCCTAAATTTGGTTCAGCTTTGGAACCATGTGTAACAATCTTAAAATTGGGCTCTCCCTGTTTGTCTTAGCTGGAACCCTAAGAGAAAAGATTTCACAGTCATATATGAAAACGTCCTCCAGTTTATACATGAAGAAGAGAGAGAAAACCAGTTATATGATTCTTAAGCTAGTTAATCATGTCAAGCATATAAGCAAAGTGAGAAGCTGAAAATTAAGGAAAAGAAATTTTTGGAGGAGTTGATATGCTTGAGTGTCCCATCACACCTCCAACGGGAAGGAGTACAGATGCGTCTCCCTTCATTAAGGGAGAGAAAGGCTTGAAGGAGATGACTTGGAAAGCTTAGTAACTGACCCCTTAAGAACTTAAGAACTGCTATCTGACTCATGCCTGAAAAATCTAGAGCTTGAGAACTGCTATCTGACTCATGCCTGAAAAATCTAGAGCTTGAGATTGATTGGCAGCTGCTTCAAAGGTATTGTGATGAAGAGGCTATGTTAGGTGACCTACATTCTCAGAGTTTTTTTTTTTTTTTTTTTTTTTTTTTTTTTTTTTTTTTTTTTTAATTTTTATTTATTTATGATAGTCACACAGAGAGAGAGAGAGAGGCAGAGACACAGGCAGAGGGAGAAGCAGGCTCCATGCACCGGGAGCCTGACGTGGGATTCGATCCCGGGTCTCCAGGATCGCGCCCTGGGCCAAAGGCAGGCGCCAAACCGCTGCGCCACCCAGGGATCCCTCTCAGAGTTTTTTGAAGCAAATGTTACTTAAGTTTATGGCATGAATTAAAGGTAGGCATATGCACAAGAGAGATGATGTAAAGTTGTCTTAGATTCAGAGACTTCCTAAAGGAGCCCATTGATCCAAATGGTGAAGTGAACTGCTATCTTTTCAGGAGCAGTGGGATGAAATAGAGCCCCACCTCTATCAAAGGATCTGCAAATGAGAGTCAAGACACCCTATTTCCCACTGCAATGGCCAGCCTATAGCAGAACTGAACTGGGAAACAAAAGTAACTATAACTTTGAAATTTAAAGTTTTTTTTTTTTTTTAAGATTTTATTTATTTATTCATGAGAGACACAGAGAAAAAAAGACAGAGGCACCGGGAGAGGGAGGAGCAGGCTCCATGCTGGGAACCCGCTGTGGGACTCATCCCTGGTCTCCAGGATCACACCCCCAGCTGAAGGCAGAGCTAAACCGCTGAGCCACCCGGGCTGCCCCAAATTTAAAGTTTTTATTACTAGATGAGATATATTCATTGTTGAATATTTTGAGTACTTGTAAATGCACAGAAACAGAAAATCTGCCTTCAATTTCATGCAAGGGTGTGGGAAGCCACATAGAGTAAATTAAATGTCAAACTGACAGAAAATTTTTAAATTTTTGTATTATACTTAACTTAATGATTTTACGTGTGTGTGTGTGTGTGTGTGTGTGGCAAAATGGTGATCTTGAAAAAAACAGAAGAGTTGCATGTTGGAAATCATATTACCCATGATCCCTAGCTTATTGTCTCTATCTTTGGAGGCAATATTTCCACCCATTCTACATGATTCTATCCATACTTTAGTAGAAGGTACCAAAGCCAGGCAAACAAGAATAGTAGGCAGGAAGATTTTTGACAAATTGTTTTCTCTGTAATTTTATGTCTTTTCAAAAGCCCTTTTACAGCTTTTCTTGATTTAATATTTTGCTGTGTCTTTCTTCCTTTGTCCAGAGCTGAAATAGGGGTATTAAAAATCAAGGAACCTTGATTAACCTACAAATGGAATCTTACATTACTAAACATCTGAAAGTTAATGGTAGTATCTTTAGAAGGACATGCTCAAGTTCCTAATGTAGTATAATGGATTAAATAATAAAAAATAGCTACTGTAAGCTAATTCAATGTTTTCTAAAGTTTAGTAATCTAAACTTTAGAGTACTTTATATTTTGTCCAAATATATATTATCATTGCTTCCAGTTTCGTTTTTCTAGGGACACTTTGGCATCTGAGTTTTACAGGGCTTAATTGGATTAGACTATACTTACACCTTTTATTGAATTACTTGGTAATGGTGAGGCTCCTTAGAATGAGGAGAGATAATGACAGGGAAGAATGGATAGAAAGTGAGATAGTAGTAGACAGATGTTAGAAAAAAGTAGTAATAAAGTGAAAACAACATAGAGCTCTTTGGAAAGTATATGGTAAAAAAAAAAACAAAACTGGAAGTCAGTGCTAATGATGTGGGCATGGACAAAGGAGAAATGATGTCTTCATAAGTTAGATCTCATTAAAGCTTTTTAGGTTGATCCCATAATGCCCTCTACAAAAAAAAAAAAAAATACTCTTTTTCTTGACCTTAACATGAATTGTGTATCTTAATTCACACTAAGAAATCAGTATATTTTCTAAAAGTCTCTCTCTTACATATACAAACATGTATTCACACACAAACTTACAGGGTAAAATGCAATTTTTAAATATAGTTGGTCTCAAAGCTCTTATACTAAATAATTCTCTTTTTTCTTTCAAGATTTCATTTAAATTCAAGTTAGTTAACATATAGTGTAGTATTAGTTTCAGGAGTAAATTTAGTGATTCATCAGTTGCATTTAATACTTATTGCTCATTATAACAATTACCTTCCTTTTAATGCCCATCACCCATTTACCCCCTCCCTCTTACCTCCCCTCCAGCAACCCTCAGTTTATTCCTTATAGTTAAAAGTCTCTTATGGTTTGCCTCCTAAATAAATAATTCTTATTAGTTGAATGAGATTTTACTTATCATTTATACAGTGATTTATATTATAATCTATGTAAATATGAGCGTTTTTTTCTCTGATGTTCATTTGTTCTATACAAATATGTGTGTATACAAACATTTGTGTTTATTGGGGTGCTTGCATGGCTAAGTGGTTGAGCATCTGCCTTTGGCTCCAGTCATGATCCCAGGGTCCTGGGATCGAATTCCACATCAGGCTCCCTATGGGGAGCCTGCTTCTCCCTCTGCCTATGTCTCTGCCTCTCTCTCTCTGTCTCTCACAAATTTTTTTTAATTGTATTTAGTATAAAATTTAGTTGATGCAGACATTACTAAAAATTGTCATTGAAATACATTATTAAGGAAATTGTCTTTATTAAACATTGGTAGCTGTGCTCATAATTTTATTTCTAGTCTCAGCTCGGCCATTTAATCTGTGAGACTTTAGGGCGGTCACTTACCTTTCCAAGTGTCTTCTATATCTCACCTGTAAAGTAGAGTAATTCTTTCCCTGCTTAAACAATAGAGTTACTGAAAAAATTCAAGATAGGGAAATACATAAAGGGTAATATATATCTATGTAGATATTTCTTAATGATATTCTTTTTCATTATTATGATTTTAAATGCACAAAAGTATCTAGTTGTGCTTCCTCCTTCCCATTGCTGAAAATTGTTGAGTATAGATATATTTTAAGTCAATAAGAGGATTTATTAGGTATCACAACTAAAGGCAAGTCATAAATTTGAGGGGAAAACAGAAATTTCAGTTTTTATTCATTCAGGAGAATGGAGTCAAAGTTGTTAGAATACGGACATAAGAAAGAAGGAGTCGTATTTTGAAGAAGGCTGAAAGAACTTTGAAGAGCTTTCCTGAATATTCTGTTTAGACATCTTAACCTGCATTTTGGCTTTTGGATAACAGACCTTGCATCTCAGTAGGAGAATAAATCAAAATCCTTTAAAAAAAAAAAAGAATAAAAACAAATGCACTATGCTTTCTTCTTATGGAACCCACATACATCCATAGAAATGTGTTAAAGAGGATAAGAAAATAAAATAAAAATAAAGAGGATAGAGCCTCTAGGACTAGAAATGAGAATAATGTAATTCATCAAAAATAAAATATGCAAACTCTTAAGAGCAAGTTTGGGGCTAGGACTAAGCCTGAAACCTAGTTCATTTAATTCAGTGGAAATAATGAATTAAATAAAACAATGGAAATAACTTTTAGAAACAGTATAATACTAACCCCGAGAATCCCTCTCTCCCTCCCTTTACTACCCTTTCTGAATCCCAAGCGTTGGAAGATATTTGAGTAATTTGATGTTAGTGAACTGATGGGCAGGTTATCCTCTTGGTTATGGTTTCAGCCCAGTGTCATACGTGATAGCAAAAATATGTTAAACCTTCCAAATAGAACACAGATCAGAAACAGGGATACATGACTTCTTGAGACAGCAAGCATCTGTCCAGTTCCCAATTGTAAGAGTTATAAACTTATTAGACTTTTGATGTGAAGTTAGAAAACAAGACAAGGACCTCTGATATGCTAGATCAGAAACAAAATTTTTTAATTAAAAGAATTATATATTTTTATTTCCTTAGCATATACCCTGTTTATAATGCTCCTTCCTTTGTTGGAAAATAATATAGGCTTATAGGACTTTCTTTTTCCCTGCAAATTAACTTAGGGCATGTATGTACAGGCCAATGAGGAAAACCTGGTAAATAATCCTCTTCCTATTTTAAAAACTATTTCATCATTAATATTAATTAATACTTTACAGTATCTTTTTTGTGAATAATTTAGGAAGTATTTTCCAAAGGATAAGACAGAGAGATACCACCTCACACCAGCGAGAATGGGGCAAATTAACAAGACAGGAAACAACAAATGTTGGAGAGGATGCGGAGAAAAGGGAACCCTCTTATACTGTTGGTGGGAATGTGAACTGGTGCAGCCACTCTGGAAAACTGTGTGGAGGTTCCTCAAACAGTTAAAAATATACCTGCCCTACGACCCAGCAATTGCACTGTTGGGGATTTACCCCAAAGATACAAATGCAATGAAACGCCGGGACACCTGCACCCTGATGTTTATAGCAGCAATGGCCATGATAGCCAAACTGTGGAAGGAGCCTCGGTGTCCAACGAAAGATGAATGGATAAAGAAGATGTGGTTTATGTATACAATGGAATATTACTCAGCTATTAGAAATGACAAATACCCACCATTTGCTTCAACGTGGATGGAACTGGAGGGTATTATGCTGAGTGAAGTAAGTCAATCGGAGAAGGACAAACATTATATGTTCTCATTCATTTGGGGAATATAAATAATAGTGAAAGGGAATATAAGGGAAGGGAGAAGAAATGTGTGGGAAATATCAGAAAGGGAGACAGAATGTAAAGACTGCTAACTCTGGGAAACGAACTAGGGGTGGTAGAAGGGGAGAAGGGCTGGGGGGTGGGAGTGAATGGGTGACGGGCACTGGGGTTTATTCTGTATGTTAGTAAATTGAACACCAATAAAAAATAAATTTAAAAATAAATTAAAAAAATAAATTAAAAAAAAAAACTATACAGAAAAAAAAACAAAAACAAAGGATAAGACAGATATGTTCCATGAAAAACAAGACTTTGTGACCTGGGAAATTATTTCTATGTTTCGTTTAGATAAAAGAAACTCCCATTGTTTAATGCCTTCAGTTTGAATTCATATTTCTTGAGCTTTGATTTATCTTGTTAGGAGGATATATCATTGACTGAGAGAAAAGCAAGTCTTTATTAATACGATTATACTAACCTTTATGATATAAACCATCTACTAATTTTAGAGATGATTAACTGAGATATTAATAAGAATGTAATTGCAAGTCTGAGTTGCAGTTCAAATCTCTAGTCCTCATTATACTAGGCCATATGCACTGGCAATTGTGGTTTTCTGTTGCTATTGGGTTTGAAATGGTTGCTGACTACTGTAGGATCCCATGTACTTTGAGGGTGGATTTTGGCATGACCTACTTCAATATAATTCTTATTAGTAACTTCATTGAAGTGTTAAATGATAAATCCTTTGAAATTTTTTCTTTTGGTAATCCAACTTAACTATATTATGAAAATAGTAATAGATTTCTAAGGAGGCAAGAGGGGTTTGTGTATGTGTGTGTGTTAGCCTTTAGTCTTCTCAAGAGCAGATAATTTGGGGTTCTTTCTGTCTCTAGGATTGTTATTTAAGGATGTAGTTGATACTTTCCTATGTAAAATAAGGATTTGTGAGAATGCTTTTTCATTTCAGGGCATGTATATAAAATTCACATATCACAAGACTTTAATGATTCAGTTTTTTACACTAAAGCAGAGTAATAACACATCTTTTTCCCCTAAAAAGTATCATGATATGGATGATATATTCCAATTGTGATAAATCATGTCAGAAATAAAATAATTTGTCTCTAAACTTTAAGTGTATTTACACCTAAATTTTGAGACAGTGGAATTCATTTAATATTTTTTAAGTGATTGGCTAGCATGTTCCCCATTGAAAGCAGAGATAGCTATAGCTAATTACAGACTACCAAACCTAGGGAAGTTTTATAGATTGTTACAGCTGAAAAGGAATATAAAGAAGGAACACTAACTAAATTGTACAAAGAAATGAATTTTCATCATTATAACCAACAGTTTGTTTCTGACTGCCTTCTCTTCTCCACCTCCCTATTTCCCTGTACATGTTTCCATTTAGGAGAAGTAGTGAATATTTTTATGATTTTTTTCTCTAACCAAGAACCATTTTCTATTAAGTGAACAATGAGGTGACAACATAGTTGTACTAATGTAGTCTTACATGGTGGAGATTCTTTAGCTGTCATGGCTATGTCTGCTTTTTTAAAAATCTCCTTTAGCTGGGGAAGAATTAACTCATAATTTACTTTAATTTTCACAAGGAAAGGGAAAAGTTTTTATTTAAATAAGCCATCATATGTTCAACAGCTTAAATTAGATGATTTACTTTTTCCTGTCATGGTAACCCAGATTCATATGTCTTTGAAATGGAAACTGTCCTAACCCCATAACCTCAACATCACTGCGAGTAAAACTCGTTCTAATTATGACTGTATAGTGTGCACATTAGCATTGCTAATCAGCTTACTGCAGTGGATTTGTATCTTCAATACTGAGGTTCATAGAATGTCCATTGACATAATTGAGCTCTATACCAGTGCCTAGATACTAGTGTTTTTAAACCACAAGTCTGAAATTCATAATGCATACTACAGTGTGTGGAAAAGACTTTAAACCATGTATAATCTTGGTCACTAACTTGAGTTTCCATACAGTTTTATTTATCCAAAATGTTTGTGGTACCTAATACTGTATTCCACTGGATCTTTAGCTTAAAAAAATAAAAAAAATAAAAAAAATAAAAACTTGAGCTCACTTATTTTGCTGTATTTGTTTCTTTTTTGAGTGAGAGGTAATAATCTCTTCTGGAAGAAGATTTCTTTGTCTATATTAAAGAATGTCTGATAATTTCTAGAATTCACTTTCAAATTCTGCATGAGATCATGATTGTCACAAATGAGTATTAATTAAATGTCCATTGGGTTCTTTACATTATACTAGGTTTTTCAAAGATTCCACTGAAGATAGATAATAGTATATAACATTCAGGGGTGGGCTAAGGTGTAAAAGGGAGAAGATTCATGTGAATACAATTTCATACATATATAAAAATGAAGAAAATAGTAATATAATTGGATCATATGTATATATTTTAGCAAATATATGATATACTTTAGTGCATATGAACAGGGCAGAAATATGAAAGATGTATATGAATAATTTATATATTTCTGGAGAGTGAAACAAATCCTTATATAAAATATTCCTCAAGTTGATGAATTATCAAGAATAAAGCAGAATATAATAGCAGTAAATGATTAAGAATCATCTTATGAAAAAAATTATCGCTGCACACATATGACACTGCTTTCTTTAGTGGAAAATACAGTAAAGTATAACTCTTGAAAGAAAAGAATTTAAGATGTTAAAAATGTTTACTCACCCAGGCTATACTGTATTTCCCCAGAAAATGCACTATTAACATAGACTCGTTTTCCAAAAGCTACAAAATATGCAAGGAAACAGCCAATATGAATAAGTGTCAGTAGACCCCAAAAGATTTTTGCTCCAATGGCTGTAAAATGACATAAGAAGATTTTCATGTTAAAAAGACGACTGAAAAATCCATATGTGGAAAACAGAAGAAAAAGGCTGAAGGGAAGATTATCATGACTACTGTAGTAACCAATGTGAGAAAATTATACTAACCTAAATGAAGTTCATAAAACATAAATTCACAAATTTATAGTGAGAGATTGCAGAAATAAAAGTTTGAGAAAAAGAATTAATGAAGAAAAGGAATGATGATAAAAAATATCCATTCAAAAAAAAATATCCATTCATTTAAGGGGTCATTCCACACACATTTATTACCTTACTGCTCTTTGCCCCCACAACACTGCTAGGGGATATATGAAGAATAAAATGATTTATAAGAGAATTCCTGGGCAGGGAACTTAGAATTAACTTGAAAACCCTCCCACTACTAAACATCCAGAAATGGTAAATAAAATGCAACAGATTTCCTTTTGAATGTTTAGCTGTGCTTAGGAGAAAGTAAGGAAAATCCTTAAGACCTATAAATGGAGAGGGTTTAAAAAATAGAGTCATAAGCATGAGTAACATGGGCTACCCTGGGCATGGTGGGTATATGGGAAAGGTTGAGGGAATATCCTGGCCTCAGGTTATAGATTTAATAGCCAATCACAATTAGGAGACAAGATTTGGAGCCTACACAATGAAGGGAGTTAGAACTGACATCAGTTTGCAGGAACCTTTAGGCGTTTTATCAAAGAAAAGTTTGTGTGTGTGTGTGTGTTGTTGTTTTTTAATCTCTCTAGGATAGGCAGAATACAGGAAGATTTTTTTCTCAACGTGGACTCTATGTCTAAATGGAAAAAAAATTTCTAACCATAGACATACATTTTTTTAGATTTGAGGTTTTAAATCAATACTTCTTACATGCCATATGCTGAGAAAGCAATGAAGTAGTAAGTGAATGTGAATACTCCCTAGGTGCCTTACAAGAAACTAAAATAAAAGCCATTCTAGAAGGATGCACCCTCATCCCAGGCTATACTGTATTTCCCCCCAGAAAATGCACTATTAACATAGACTTATTTTCCAAAAACTACAAAACAGCCAATATAAATAAGTGTCAGTAGACCAATATATACCAGGATTAGCCTTTATCAACTTCAGATAATTAATAGAGAATGTAAATAGAAAAGTATAAAATATTTTCAACAAAGCATCAAAACATAAAAGCAGAATACCTAAAAAGGAAAAATTTGGCCAGCTAAGAGAGAATTAACAATCAGAAGCTAGATCAGAAATTACCCTAGAAGTAGTACAGAGTTGTAGAGATAGAAACTGTGGAGTTTCATAGATATGGCAAATAAAATGAGAAGATCCAACATACATAGAATAGGAGTTACGGATGGAGACCATAGAGGAATGAAGGAGACATACTATTTGATGAAGAAGTTTTCCCAACAGTTAAGCACCTAAATTTCTGTATGAAATACTTAAACTTTAAGTATCTGGAATAGCTTCTCTTTTCCTGACTGTCTCATGATTGATATAATTTCATCTGAGCTATTAAGAATGAGAGCATAATAAAATCATTTTAAAAACAAGAACTGAAAGATTTCATTCACTTATAGATGCTCTGAAAGAATTGCTAAGGAATACTTCAAGTAATAGGAGAATGAGCCTAGAAGGAAGAGGGCATTATGCTGAGTGAAAAAAGCCAATCTCAAAAGGTCATATGAGGTGTGATTCCACTTAGACACCATTTTCAAAATTACAGGATTATAGTGAAAGGAGTGCATATTAATGGTTGCCAAGGGGTAAGAATGGTGGTTGGGGAAGGACAGAGAGGGGTAACTGTAAAGCACAAGAGAGAACTTGGTGATAACAAAACACCCTGTTTCTTAATTGCAGTGGTGGTTGCCTGAATCTTCACATGATAAAATGGCATAGAACTGTACACACACATTGTACCAGTGCAAACTTTCTGGTTTTGGTATTTCTGCCATAGTTATTTAAGATGTAACCATTGGGAGAAACTGAAACATGGGACCTTCCTGTATTATCTTTGCAACTTCTTTGAATCTATAATGATTTCCAAAGAAGTTTTTTAAAAAGGAAAAATAAAAGTGAAACTGAAATACCGGACAATAATGCCATGTAAGAAGGAAGAAAATTTTGCCTTGAGTGACAAATTCCTTGTATTATTTGAGAAGATGATATATTGATTGCTATTATATTTTAAGTCCATTTTCCATAGTGAAAGCTTAAATGTATCCATTAAAATGTAAAATTACAATGTTATTTCTAAACATATAAAGAAATGAAAAAGGACAGAATAAATAAAACTTAGGAGATGAATTTTATTTCTAGCAGTGGGGTTAACTAGGTACTAACACCAACTTCCCACCAAAAACAATTAAAAATGTTAAATAAGAGTTAATTTAATTCTATCCATGAATTGGTAAGAAAATATGAGGAATTCAAGCCTAAAACTGAGTGGAAGCAAGAACCTAAGCCAAGTAAGGAGTCAGCTTTCACCTTGAAGACATTTACTGAATTGGGTTGAACCTTTGGTTTTTGTGTTTCCAAGGTAGAAGGAATAGTAGTCAAAATTCAGGAACTACTCAAATAAATATCTCCTTAAAACTGAGAACACAGACTAGAACTGTAAGGAGGATACAAAGTGATTGGAATTAAAAGTTGGATTCCCTCTAATCTTCAGAAAGAAATATTGGATATTTAGATATTTATTACATTTAGGCTATGGTGAGGTAGGTAGGTATGCAAAAATTTATATGGAATTACTAAAAGAAAAATAATAGGTAATATAAATATTTTTTTAAGTTTGAAGAACTGTATAAATTTCACATAGACTTTAAGGAAAAAGCTGTACTGGAGATAAAGACAAGCTACTACATAAGTATAAAATTTTCAGCTCACTAAGAAGATACTTTTCTAAGTGTACATTATAAGAGGGTGTAAAAGTAAATAAAACAAAAATTGACAAACTTATAAGGAGAAATAGATTCACCAATCTTTTTCATAAGCATTTAACACATCTCTCAGTTTTTGCAAGATCTATCTAATACTAATAGGCTGATTGCTATATCTACACATTAAAATTAAGAGCTAGTCATACTTTATATTTTATGGATACTCCTTTTTATTCATTCAATATTTAATATAAACAATTTTTAATTTAAAAAACTGTCAAGTTTACAGCAGAAAAAGACAAGTTCTAAGAAAGCAAATAAAAATATTAAATTCAAAATAATATAGAAATGTACTCAACTATTAGCTTTCAGAGATGTAAAATACAGTGAACTTATCAGATCAGTAAACAGTGTTGTCAGATTTTTTAACCTACATTTTGCTTATAAGAGGCATAGTTGACACATTAAGAGACAAATTAGAAGTAAAAAAAGATGTGAGGCAAACATTAATAAAAAGAAGACTAACACACTGATATCAGATGCAATATTTTTAAGGCATAAACTTTGTTATACTACAAATTAAAAATGAAAGACTCCAAATAAATATAAAAAAGGTTGTATGCACCTATTAACAAAGTCACAAATTATATATAGCAAAAATTGACAGAATTACAATAAAATGACAAATCTATAGTCCCGACTGGAGACATAATACACTTCCCTGAATAATTGCTCAAGCATACAAATTATTAATAAGGCTAGAAAGAATTTGAAGAAAACAATTAACAATGTAATCTAATGGGTAGATTTATGCAATGATTCTAATATTTGTGAATTACTTTTCACATAAATATATAACATTTGTAAGGAGTTGCCATAAACTAGGGCACAAAGGAAGTCTTAACAAAAGCTGAAAAAAAAATCAGGATCATACTACCTGTAATCTATAACCCACAAAATTAGAAATTAGAAAAAGATAATTTAAAACATCCCTTAACCTTGGAAATTTAAAAATAAACTTCTTAAACTCATGGGTCAGAATAAAAATTGCAATAGAAGTTTGAAAATTTTTGGAATGACACAATAATAAAAATGTACCATTTCAAAGCTTGTGAGATGAAGGTAAGGAAGTACTTAAAGGAGGGATCCCTGGGTGGCGCAGCGGTTTGGCGCCTGCCTTTGGCCCAGGGCGCGATCCCGGAGACCCGGGATCGAATCCCACATCGGGCTCCCAGTGCATGGAGCCTGCTTCTCCCTCTGCCTGTGTCTCTGCCTCTCTCTCTCTCTCTCTCTCTGTGACTATCATAAATAAAATAAAAATGAATAAAATAATTAAAAAAAAACTTTAAAAAAAAAAAGGAAGTACTTAAAGGAAAAGTTATAGATAAATATCCAACTAGAAAAACAGGGAATAAACTGAAAGAAAGTAAAAGGAAGGAAATAAAGAGCTGAAATTGAGGAATTAGAAAATATAGAATAATAAGATTGTTCTTGGAAGAGACTAGTGTAATACATAAACATGAAACAAAGCTAATTAAGAAATCCACAAATAATCAGTATTAGAATGAAAAAGGAGTCAAGAGCTACCGATGCATTAATATTTAAATACATAAGGGAATACAGTTTTTAGTCAAGAGTTACCTAGCTCTGTTCCCCTGGAAAGCTGTTCCCTCTGTTCCCCTAGAATTGCAAATAATAATTGAGATTGACTTTTGGAATGTGACCTATGTTTATGCCAGGCACCAATGCTTATGGTAAAAGTGACACTTGATGAGTAAACCACATTGGCCTGGGAGGGCTGTAAATAAGCTATTAGAAAACCATAGCTTTAAACTTCCCTGAAAACCTTGGTGACTTTAAGCTGTATCTGTAGAATTATGAAAGAAAATATTAATGACCCCTGTACCCATCCAGTGTGATTTTGTTCCTTCATATCTGAGATTAGCTTCTGTTTGGTGGCCTATTGTGAAGAATACTCCTATTGAAGAAAAATGCCTGAATTGTCCTGCCAATCTAATGTATATCCTGGCCTGAACTCTGTTAAAAGAATTTATGTCAAGAATGTTCAATAGTAGTTATGTGAATCTAACTGTTAGTTAAGCTCAAGAAACTTCCCTCTTGTGGGCATAAATTATGGCAATAAAGTTGAAAACTTAGCTGAAATGGATAATTTCCCAGAAAAATAAAACTTGTCCAAATTGACTCAAGAGCAATTAGGAAACACAAATAGAACTATAACTCTATAAGAAATTAATATACCTCTAACCTATTAAGAAGTTAAATTAAAAAAAAAGAAATTAAATTTTTTGTTCGCTGAAAGAAATAAACAGTGAAAATATATTCCAGAGACAGGGAAATCATTTTGTTAACATGTAATAAAGGCAGAAATGCTCATGATAGAGAAAATCCATCTATAGGTACTACCCTAAGGAAACTCTCATATATAAGCACACAGAAATGTATAAGTATATTCATCATAAGAGTGAATAATTGGAATTCTCCATCAAAAGAATAAACAAATCTGTGATGAATGTAAAAGAATATTACACAGCTAATGAATGAACTATAGCTGTTTGCATCAATATAAACAAATATGGAAAACAATGTAGGACAAAGTAAGCCAAAATGTACTATTTACATTGGGATGTCATTAATGTTTTAAAATGCTGAGTTAGTTATATATGTAATAAAAGTATAAAAACATGCATGGGAATTGAGGATAAGTTACTCCTACTAGGGGAAAGGTTTGGAATGGAGAGAACTGTGCAAGTGCTTCAGTTTAATCTCTAATGTTTTATTTCTTCAGTTGGGTGCTGGTTAAATTTATCTTAATTTTTTGAGAAACATTAAATATTTTATTTAAAAAGGTATGTAAGTTGAAATACCAATTTTAATGTACTTAAATTACAGCAAGGGCTCTAAGATGATAATAATTCATGTTACAAGACCTTACATAATCACCAAAAGGATAGTAAAAAGAATAGCTATTGCAAAATTAAGGTAAGTGGACAATGCCTTCTCTGTTACTGTGATAAAGTTTCATGGAGAGGGAAGCACTTCATCTAGATAAAATTCTAATTGATTTGTTTTTAGGGTTCTATTTTGTCCTTTTCCTTTCACTATGTATTTAGTGAAATCCCTGTGGCATATCCACAAAAAGGTTTAGTTGGCAAAGCATGGGGTGTGTTTGAAGCAAGGCAAGTAGATTAATTTAAAAGGGGCAATGGATTTGTGAAGCAAATAGTGGACATTAAGGATATATGGGGTAAGATTGTTATAGATCTTGAATGTCTAGTATAGAAATTTAGACCTTATTCTTTAGTCTGTTGTTGTTTTTCCAGTTTTTCTATTTAGCCATGATTCATTTACATTGTGACAAAGCAGGATACATTTACTTCCTGATGAAACACATGACTAGGAAAAAAGTTTCACAAAAGTATGCACCTGCTTGAAAATCCTGTTGTTAGCAAATGGGATGCAATTGAATGCCTTCAAATAGCAAAGTGAAATGTAAACAAAAAACATCTCACCATAGTTTGCAGTCTACTTTAAAGTGAAAAGATTCTGGATTTAGGGAGACCAAGTAAGAAGCTGTTGCATATGACTAGGCATAATGGTCTTTATCAGTTTAGAGAATTGTGAAGGAAGATTTAGAAGATCTTAACATCTTTCAGAGCCCAAATAAGGTTTTATTACCAAGAGTATTAGAAACTTTAACAAAAATGTAAGAATAAGGCATCTGGTCTTTGTCCTGAGGTATTTGAATTCTCACGACACATGGTGAAGGGACAGATTGTAACCCACATATGGGGTTGGTGGTCTGAATTTATGTTAAAGAAAACACCAGTGATTTCTAAGAAAAGTACTGAAAACATGAGGGCATTTACTTGGGGTCCTGATGTGAAGCTAAAGTTAAGCAATTTGGCAAATGGTGGCAATATGGATATTGAAAACTAGCAAGGTGAAATAGACTGTGTATAGACACTGGTCATTGATTAAGTAAGGGCAAGTAAATGAATAAATGGGAATTGGATGGGAATTGGGCTATGGTATTAAAGTAGCCTTACTTTAGAGTAAAACGCAGGAATAAAAGATGCAAGACATTTTTCTAATTCAGTAGGAAATAAGACTTAAAAACAATTTCTGAGAGAAAATACAGAACAACCATGGTGTCAATTATAGAACTGAGTCTGAAGCAGTTTATAGGGAGGGATATTTTATAAGAGCATGCTGATGATTTTGTTTCCTAATATTGCAGAAGAGTAGAAAAGAGTAAGAACAAGAAACCAATGTCACCTTTTACACCAAAGCTGTTTCACTTGTAAAAAATATGATAAAACACTTCTTTGTCAAAAGAGAAACTGTACTTAGGGGCACCTGGGTGGCTCAGTTTGTTAAGTGTCTGCCTTTGGCTCAAAGTCATGATCCCAAGGTACTGGGATCAAGTGAGGCTCCCTGCTCAACCGGGAGCCTACTTCTTTCCCTCTCCTGCTCACTCATGCTGTTTCTTACTATCCCTCTCTCAAATAAAATATTTTTTTTTTTAAAAAAAAAGGAAACTATAATTTTAAATTGGCTAAATTTTATTTTGGAGTATCTTCAAATCTTTAAGATGATGCTTCTAACTTGGTTTCTGTTTTGTTTTGTTTTGTTTACTTCTTTCTGCCCAAGCCTATCGCCTTTTTTAAATCAATTTTTTAAAATTTTGAGATAATCACAGATTCACATTCAGTTGCAAGAAATAATATAAGGAAATCCATATACCTTGTCTTCAGTTTCCTTCAGTGGCCATATCTTGCAAAACCAGAGTACCATATCACAACCAGGATGCTGATATTGAGACACTCAGCACACAGAATATTTCCATCACTACAGGGAGCCCTCATGTTGCCTTGTGTATAGTTAGACATGCTTTTCTCCTGCCTCCAACCCTCCCGAACTCCTGGAACCACTGGCAGGAATGAAAATAGTTCAACTACTTTGGGAAAATAGTTCAACTACTTTGGCAGTTTCTTAGAAACATGCACACTCACATCATGTGATCAAGACTTTTTTTTTTTAAGATTTTATTTATTTATTCATGAGAGACAGAGAGGGGCAAAGACACAGGCAGAGGGAGAAGCAGGCTCCACGCAGGACCGAGGACCCCAGGATCATGCCCCAAGCTGAAGGCAGATGCTCAACCACTGAGCCACCCCAGGAATCCCATGATCAAGACATTTTATCCTCAGATGCTATAAGTGTTTGTGTATAAGTCTTTGTATAGACTATCTAAAAGAAAAAGAAATATATGGCTATACAAAGATACATATTCATAGCAGTTATATTTATAATTAAAAAATGGAAACCAAAAATATGCCCATCAATAGATGAATGGATAAATACCTTTGGTATATCAAAACAGTAAAATACTACATGGCAATAAAAGTAAATACTGATTGCACAGTACTATAGAAAAATAATTATGATGAGTGAGTGAATTCAGACAAGAAAGAATATATATTGTTTCATTCATAAAATAGTCTAGAAAATCCAAACCAATCTAGGACAGAAAACAAATCTGAGGTTGCCTGGGGATGAGGGTGGGGGTAGGGAAGGGCGGGAGAGAGGGATTATCAAGGAGCATAAGGAAATTCTAGTTTTCTGAGTGAGGCATATATTCATTATCTTGATTATGATGATGGTTTCACAGGTACATTCATAGGTTATAACTTACAAATTTTACACTTTAAATATGTTGTTTATTATACTGTAATAAAGCTATTACAACAAACGATATACATTCAAAAACTGGAGAATGATTTAATTATGTTATATAAAAGTAAATTTTGAACACTGTAGCTTTTAGAAATCATGTTTTTGAAGAGTAGTTAATGTCAACAGAAAATGCTCATAATATTCAGAGATGAGTGCAGTTCTGATTTACAACAGTCCATTAATATTTGTTGAATGTTAAATGATTGAGGCAGTGTTAAATGAAAAAAGCAAGATATAGGGCAGCCTGGGTGGCTCAGCAGTTTAGTGCCACCTTCAGCCCGGGGTGTGATCCTGGAGGCCTAGGATCAAGTCCCGCATTGGGCTCCCTGCACGGAGCCTGCTTTTCCCTCTGCCTGTGTCTCTGCCTCTCTCTCTCTCTGTGTGTGTGTGTGTGTGTGTGTGTGTGTCTGTCTGTCTGTGTGTCATGAATAATCAAATAAAATCTTTTAAAAAAAAGCAAGATATATAAAAATATGTTATATAAAAGGAACTGGTAGTATGTAATCTTTTGGGATTGGTGCTTTTTTTTTTTCTACTCAGCATAATTCCTTGGAGATTTTTGCTTGTTTTTGCACGTATCAATAGCTTTTTTCATTTTTTTGATGAGTGATATTTCAGTGGTGCGGATGTACCAGAGTTTAACTGTTTACCCTTTGAAGAATATCTGCGTTGATTTTGACCTGTTTATGAATAAAGCTGCATGTATTAGTTTCCACTGGCTACCACAACAAATTACCACAAACTAGGGCTTAAAACCATACACATTTATTCTCTCACAGTTCTCTAAGGCTTGGAGTCTGAAATTTGGGAGGACCCCACTCCCTCTGAGGGCTCTGGGAGAACTGATTCCTTGCCTCTTCCAGCTTTACTGGCTTCCTCAGCTTGTAACCAGTCCCTGCCTCTCTCTTCGCATTGCCTTCCTCTCTTCTGTCAAATTATCTCCTATGTGTTTCTATAAGGACACTTGTGTTTGGATCTAAGGCCCACCTGAATCCAGAGTGATCTCTTCATGTAAGGATCTTTCATTATATCTATAAAACCCCTTTTTCCAAACTACACTACTCATGTGTCTATTTTTGTTGGCAATTAAATCTTCATTTCATTGTGACATATGACCTGGAATGTGATTGCTGGATTGTATGATAACTACGTGTTTAACTATTTTTTCTTTCTTTTTTTTTTTTTTTAAGAAAATACCAGCCCATTTTCCATAGTTACTCTGCAATTTTACATTCACACTAGCATTGTATAAGCAATCCAGTTTCTCTGTGTCCTGAGCAATATTTGATGGGGTTGCTATTTTTTTAAATTTTAGTTATCCTGGTAGGTGTATGGTGATGTCTTATTGTGATTTTAATTTCCACTTCCTTAATGGCTAATGGCTAATGATGCTGAACATCTTTTTGTGTGCTTATTAGCCATCTGTATATCTTCTTTGGGTAAATATCTCTTCATGTCTGTTGCCTGTGTCCTAATTGGATTGTTTGCTTTTTTAAAATGTTGAATTTTTTTTTTTAATTTTTATTTATTTATGATAGTCACAGAGAGAGAGCGAGAGAGGCAGAGACATAGGCAGAGGGAGAAGCAGGCTCCATGCACCGGGAGCCCGACGTGGGATTCGATCCTGGGTCTCCAGGATCGCGCCCTGGGCCAAAGACAGGCGCCAAACCGCTGCGCCACCCAAGGATCCCTAAAATGTTGAATTTTAAGAAGTATTTACTTAGTCTAGATATTAATCCTTTGTCACATTTTTCCATTTTCATTTGCAGAGCAAATGTTTTTAATTTTGATGAGATTCATGTGAGCAATTTTTCCTTTCATGATTCCTGTTTTTGGGTGTCAAGTCTAAGAACTCTTTTCCTAGCCCTAGATCTGGAGGATTTTCCTCCTATGTGTTTTGCTAAAAGGTTTTTGTAATTTTACATTTTATGTTTAAATCTGTGATGTATTTTGAATTTTTATGTAGGTATGACAAGTTTTAGATCAAGTTGCATTCTTTTGCCTATGGATGTCTAGTTGCTCTAGCACCATTTGTTGAAAGTTTATCTTCCCTCCATTTGGCAATAAAAAAAATCATTTGGGCATTTTTGTGTGGATCTATTTCTGTGTTCTTTATTTTCTTCCATTGACATATATCTTTATCCTCCCATGAATACTGCACAACTGAATACTGTAACTATAAGTTATATCTTGAAAACAGACTGATTCCTCACATTTCATTTTTTTTCAAAAGTATTTTACCTTGTCTAATTCTTTGCCTTTCCTATGAATTTTGGAATAATCTTGTCTATATAAAAATTCTTTGTGGGATTTTTATAGGTAAAACTGTATATTAATTTGGTGAGAACTTAAAGCTTTACTGTGTTGAGTCTTCCAATCCATGAGCACAGTATGTTTCTATATTTATTTTTATCTTCTTTGATTTCTTTTATCATTGTGCAGTTTGCAGCATACAAGTCTTGTATGTATTTTCTTAGATTTACTCCTCAATATTTAACTTTTTGAATTCATTGTAAATGGTATTGATTTTTTTTTGGGGGGGTGCCATGTGTTCATTACTTGTATATAGAAGTACAATTGATTCTTGTATGTGTATCTTATATCTTGCTGAGCTCACTTAATAGTTTTAGGAGTTTTTTATAGATACCTTTAGATATTCTACATAGCTAGTCATGTCATATGTAAATAAGGACAGTTTTACTTCTTCCTTTCCAATGTATATGCCATTTATTTCCTTTTCTTGTCTTATTGCATAGACCTTCTAGCACTATGTTAAGTAAGAACAATGAAAGGAGACTCCTTGTCCTACTCCCATTCATAGAAGGAATGCATTCCATCTTGACCATTCAGTATAATATTAGCTGCAGGTTTTTGCTCTTTATCAAGTTGAGGAAGTATCCCTCTATTCCTATCATTCTGAGCATTTTACCATGAATGGGTATTAAATTTTGTCAAGTGCTGGATTTTTTGTTTTTGTTTTTGTATCATTTGATATAATCATGTGATATACCCTCTTGAATTTTAATTTTAGCCAGCCTTTAATACTGTAATAAACCTCACTTGGTTTTGGTATATAACCCTTTTTGTTTGTTGTTGGATTGTATTTACTAATCTTTTGTTGAGCACTTTTGCATCTATGTTAATAAGGGATGTTGATCTGAAGTTTTCTTCTTTCCTGTCTCATTAAAACATGTGAAGCATGCATGGGAATTATCAATGTCAAATTCAGATTGAGTTACATGTAGGGAGGCAAGAAAGAGAGAGAAATGAGGTGGAGAAGCATTACCCACAAGGTTTAAGTTGTAACTATAATATGTTTCTTAAAAAAACAATAAGCAGGAATGCCTGGGTGGCTCAGCAGTTGAGCGTCTGTCTGTAGCTCAGGGTGTGATCCTGAAGTACCAGGATCAAGTCCCACAATGGGCTCCCCACAAGGAGCCTGCCTCTCACTCTGCCTATGTTTCTCTGCCTTTCTCTGTCTCTCATGAATAAATAAATAAAATCTTTTTTTAAAAATTAATTAAAATGGAAATATTAAATTTGACAAAACTAAATAGTGATTATACAGACATTCCATGACATCATTCCTTTTACTTCTTTATATGCTTGGAATTTTTTTTTTTTAAAGGAAAATAAAAACAGTTAAAATATTTTGCTAAAGGACCCAGGCACCACCTACATCTTATTTTAGGAATAAAATTCCCAAAGAGGGATGCCTGGGTGGCTCAGTGGTTGAGCGTCTGCCTTCCGGCCCAGTGTGTGATCCTGGAGTCCCGGGATCGAGTCCCACATCGGGCTCCCTGCATGGAACCTGTGTCTCTGCCTGCCTCTCTCTCTCTCTCTCATGAATAAATAAATAAAAATCTTTAAAAAAAAATCCCAAAGGAAAAGGGTTAGTAAAAATTAACAAAAACCACTGTGAAGGAGAGTAACACAGCCAGTGTATGTAAAGTTAATCCATTTGTACCTGTGTAGCTGGCTACTAAATGTTCAATTTAAACTTCTATGTTTGAGGTACTGAGTACCTTCAGAGTCCACAGGCTGAGCTTCACGTTACAAATATTTCTTCTCTTCTGCTGTTTCTCTCTTTATCTATGTTCCAATGTCTTTTTCTTACCTCTTTCCTAGACGTGATGCTAGTCTAATGTTTTGTCCTTTCATCTGTTGATGAGAAGCGGGAAACGTCTTTATTTCAATTGATTCCTTTTCTAAGTCAAAGGGCACACACACGAGAGACTTAAACCAAGTCTCTATGCCTATAAAAATCCTCAAAGAGGTTTTTTTCAAAAAGTGGGAGGTAACATTTTCAGGATCCTCCTGTAGAAGCCAGTTCTCTTTTCCCTTTTATCTCTAGCCTTCCTTACACAGAAAGCTCTCTTTGTTGAACTTCACTACCAGGACAGGTATGTGTGTCAAGTGTTTGTTATGTATTAAAAGAGCTACTAATTTGATAATATGTAAGTCTTAAACATGCACACAAAAAAATCCTTTGTTAATTCCTATAAGAAAGTATAGACCCATTTAATGTAAGTATTACATAGAATCTGGTTCTATGAGGATTCTATCTGATTCATCATAAAAATTGAAGGACTTTGTTAATATATTTCATGGTTTTCTAAGCCAGCATAATAAGGTAATAGAACAAATTTTCAGTTAGCAATCATATTTAGTTAAGCCCTATAGATTCTGTTATCACCAATAGGCAAATCTAGGTTATTTATGTTAGGTGGTGATAAGTGCTATAAAGAAAAATAAATTAAGGTAAAGGAGATAGAGAGTGCTAAGGGCTGGGAGTGGTTGCTCTTTTATATGGATGATCAGGGATGATACCTGAAATAAGTAATAAAGGGAGGCATGTGATTCTGGGGAAAGAATATTTCAGCTAGAGGGAGCAGCAGTTACAGGGCTCTGAAATTAAAAGTATACTTGACACATTCAGGAACAAGACCAAAGGAGGCTGGAATAGAGTGAGTGAAGGAAATGAAGAATAATAGCACATGAGGTCAGAGGGTTGGGATAGAGGGTGGTCAAATCAAGTAGGGCCTAGGAAGTCAAGGTAAGGACTTTGGCTTTGACTTTAAATGATATAAAAAGCTACTAAAGGATTTTAATCGAAGGAATGACCTGATATAATTTATGTTTTTAAAGGGATCATTTTGTCTGTACAGAAGGGAAGATGCCCATTAGATTCTTCCTTTATAATTTAGGGAATTTTAGTGAAATAATAAGTTAATATTTATGTGCTAATAAATAGTAATTATACCATATTTTCCAAATATTCTTTTATTTAATAATCACCACAACACTATGAAGTAGGATCCTAATTATCTCCCATTTTACTAATGAGAAAAGTGATACACAAAGAAGTTCAGTATATCACCCAAACCCACACAACCAGTAAGTATCAGAGCTTGGATTCCAACTCAGGCAGTCAAACTTCATTGCTTCCACTCTTAATTAACAAAAACGCCAGACTGCCTCTTGTACTTCATGGTGGTATTATGAAGAATGTGTGGGTATATATAGCTTTAAAATGTTATAATCCACCCAGTATATAATACCAATGAAGTAATGGAAAGAATAGGATTATTACGATCTATAAATTCTGTAAATTTTTAAGGCAAGGGATAGAGCTTGTGGTAGATCATTGACTTGAGGGGGAAAATGGCTAGTAAAGGATATGTGTACTGTGTAGAGATAATTTTTATTGGAGGAAGAATATTTCTCTAAATGTTTAATTAAAAGGCTAACTTAAAGACCAGGGAAGGATTATATTCTAAGTGGCAATATTTAGGCTGAGTGAGAATTGATTGCTGCTGGATAAGATTAAATTTGAATAAGATCAGCAAGTATCAGACACAAACAAACACACACAAAAAAACTAAAGATAGAAGTTTTGTCATCCCATAGAAGAATGAACCTCTAATATGCCACAATATGTTCTGAAAGTACCTACTTCAATAATTCTTTACCGATGTGCTGGATTTAACTGGTTTTTCAAGATCAGTTCCATTTCAAATGAAAATGTTTCTAGTGGTGGTTTAAGATACTTTTTTCCTGTTTGGTTTTTAAACTGAGTCATCCAATTTGAGACTATTGTGTCACATTTTCCACCTTTCATTCTCCTCAAGAGGCAAGAGTCAGGAGAAACACAAGTGATGAACATTAGTGGCAGAGTGTGTGGTTACAAGAATCAATAAACCACAGGATGCTTCAGATTCTGAAACAGTGAAAAAAGGTGAGGCCACTATGTGAAGTCCACAGAAAGAGTGATTGTCTAAAGCTGGTGGTACTCAGAGTGCAAGGACCCAGCTCATAATTAAAGCTTCCTTATCCCATTATAACTCCTTTTACATAGACATCCTGAGAGACCCCATAATCTTGACCATATCTGAATTTTTACAAAACTGATGTTTTACAAAATAACAATGCAGTTTAGTAAAGAAATAAACACATACTATGTAGTATATAAATTGTTATTGCTATGGTGTTAAACAGCCTTGCCTGAAGATTAAAGAAAACCTCCAGGCCCAGATTTTAAAACCCTAAAACCAGTTCATTCTAATCTCTCTAGTCTCTTGTGATGACCTTAAAGCATCACCACCACAAAAAAACTGTTTAGGATTTATGTTTTGTATTTGTATTAAAATTCTTTCTTGCCCTTGGCCTGATTTTTTTAAGTTTATTTTAATTTCTTCCACATTTAATTGCATAACTCAGACTTAAACTTTAATTGCCAGATCTTTAATTGATCCTTTAATTGAACAGATATAGGCTGTACTCTGAATTCTAGATTAGCCAAACAAAGAGAAAACTAGGAAAGCCCTGACAATGCTTCCAGTTTTAACATGTCACTTGTCTTCATTTCTTCAATTCCAGCTTTTATCCACTTAAATCGAGTGGTGTTAGCTTAGATAGAGACTTCATAATAGAAGTAGGCTTTTAGAAATGAATTTTAAAAGCAGAGGACTTTTTCATTGTTTCAGGAATGAAACAGAAAATATGACAGTAGACAGGAGACAGTAAGAATGAAGATGAGCTAAGTGGTTTAAAAAGACACAATTTTCAGGATTAAAGAGAAGAGGGATGTTGATGGGGGCAAATTGAAGGAGGTCTCTCAATATGAAAACAGTAAGTATAGCTGCTCCTTGTATATATTTAAATTAAGCAGCCCTTTAGCTTGGCTATGTAAAGTCAACAATCACTGAGCACCCACTATGTGCCCAACAGTACTTTACTTGTCTCAATTTATTTAATCCTCACAACAATGATATGAGGTCCTTATCATTATTCTTCCTATTTTATGGTTGATTAAGTGAGGCATGGAGGAGATAAGGAACTTGATCAAGACTATGTATCTTTGAGTGTTGATACCGGGTTTCAAACTCAGACTGTCTAGCACTAGAGAGTCTCCGCCATTCACCACAAGGTAAATCAACTCTTAAGATTGCAATCCTGTACTTTAATGCTATACAGCAACCTTAAAAGTATTTTTTGCATAAGTCTTAATTTGTTGTGTATCAGAAATGAGGATAGTCTAAAGATAGGAATGTGCCAAGACGCAGAACCTGCCAAACATGTAATAGAAGCTTTCTGAGTTGGGAACCTTGGTGTCTTATTATATTTGATTATTTGAGAAAGAGAAGGGAGTTTCACTCCACACCTTCAAAAGTTTTCCTAATCTCTATACTTGTTTTGTATTGATACAAACTATAGAAGCTATTTTCTAAGTTTATCTTTACAGACAATTTTTGGAGAATCCTACATTAAATGGATAGGTCTACCCAGATGAAAAAAATAGGAAATACCAACAATGGAGGAATCTGCTATAAATAAAATAGGAGAACGAACACATTGGAGATTCTCTAACTTACAAAAAAAATTTAAAAGTTAGTAATGATTGTGTTTGTTGGTGTGTCTCTGATCTTGCACCTTTCTGCTTTTCTTGATTTCTGATGTTTCTTTTGCTAACTTTTCCTCTCATTATAATAAAAGTCATCTTTTAAAAGCTTCATGAGTTTGAAAAAAAATTAATTACAGATGATTCCACAATTGATTTATAATTTTTAAAATGTACTGACTTAGGGGATCCCTGGGTGGCTCAGCGGTTTAGCGCCTGCCTTTGGCCCAGGGCTCGATCCTGGAGTCCCGGGATCGAGTCCTGCGTCGGGCTCCCGGCGTGGAGCCTGCTTCTCCCTCCTCCTGTGTCTCTGCCTCTCTCTCGCTCTTTCTCTCTTTGTCTATCATAAATAAATAAATAAATCTTCAGAAAAATAAAAATTAAAAAAATGTACTGACTTAACTTACTGCATTATAAACTCATATCTAAGGCAGAGAATATATGGTCTCCTTATAACTTCCCACGATATCTATTCCGACAGATAGTGGTGGTCTATTATGTAATCATTAACGAACAAAAACCTTCCTGGGGACTGTTGAACTCACCAGAGGGAGAAGTAAAATAAAATTTAGAATCTTCAAAAGCTGATGTAGGAGAAGCAAGTACTGAGGAATCATGAGTCATGAAAATAAGGGAACTTAGAGCAGAGTAAGAAAAACGCATAAGTACCAGAGCTGCCTATGCCGTTATTATAAAAGTACAGCAGGTTCAGTTTCCTCCAAAATTTGCAGTGTGCCAAAAGTAACTTGTGAGTTCACCAGAGACTTTATAAAAATATAGGGAAGGTGATATCAAAACCAAACAAAATTACTACAAAAAAAGAAAATTACAAACTGATCTTTCTCATGAAAATAGAAAAATCCTTAACAAAATGCTGGCAAATTGAATTCAACAATATGTAGAAATTATTAGAAATAAAGGCCATGTGGAATTAATTCCAGGAATCCGTGGATGCTTTAACATTTTAAAACCAGTGTAATTCACTATATTAACAAAGACAGAATCCCATGTTCATCTCATAAATTTTTTTAATCTTTGATAAACTTTATAATAAAAAAATGGGACTAGATAGGATGCTAGGGTTGCTCAGCAGTTAAGAGCCTGCCTTTAGCCCAGGGCGTGATCCCGGAGTCCTGGGATCGAGTCCCATATCTTGCATGGAGCCTGCTTCTATCTCTGCCTATGTCTCTGCCTCTCTCTCTTTGTGTCTCTCATGAATAAATAAATAAAATCTTTTAAATAATTAAATAGACAGACTGGAAAGGAGCCTCCTTAACCTAATTAAGAGGATCTACAAAAATCAGACTAGAATTCAAAACAAGACAAAGATGCCTACTATCATCACTCCTATTCAACATTGTACTATACTATACAATACACTGTATTATAACTGTACAATAAGACAAGAAACTAAAATCAAAAAAGAAAATTGTCATTATTCACAAATGACATTAATATACATGAAAAACCCAAATGAATTGACAGTCTCATATCTTTGGGATAGGCCATAGGCCATATTTCTTAAACAGGTCACAGTGTTAACTACAAAGCAAAAATGAGTTCATTGGACTACATTAAAATTAAGAATTTCTATTCATCAAAGACAGCCTTTAAAAGAGCAAAAAGGCATACCACAACCTAAAAGATAACCGCAAACGTGAACTGACAAAAGACTTGTATCTATATATTTTTTTTTCAAAGACTTTATTTATTTATTCATGAGAGGCACAGAGAGGGAGAGAGAGAGACAGAAAGACAAAGACACAGGTAGAGGAGAAGCAGGCTCCATGCAAGGAGCCCGACACGGGACTTGATCCCGGGTCTCCAGGATCACACCCCAGGCCAAAGGCTACACCACTGGCCACCGGGTCTGCCCATTTTTATGGCTTTAATATACATTTTTGTTATGTCTAATAACATTAAGAGCGTTTTTTATAGGTTTATTGCCTATATGCCTATTGCCTCCCTGCATGGAGCTTGCTTCTCCCTCTGCTTGTGTCTCTGCCTCTCTCTCTCTCTCTCTCTGTGTCTGTCATGAATAAATAAATAAAATCTTAGAAAAAAACATAAAAATATGGGTCTCCTAGGTGGCTCAGCAGTTGGGCATCTGCCTTCAGCTCAGGTAGTGATCCCGGGATCCAGGATCGAGTCCCACATCAGGCTTCCAGCAGGGAGCCTGCTTCTCCCTCTGCCTGTGTCTCTGCCTCTCTGTCTGTGTGTCTCATGAATAAATAAATAAATCTTCAAAAAAACAAAAACAAAAAAACCACCATTTAAAAAAAACATAAAAATAGCTAAAATACCAACAGTCAGTGAGAAAGAATGACTGGAATTCTCACATGCTGCTGGTTGGAGTATAAATTAATAAAAGATACTATGGCAAAAACTGTAAAACTGAATATAAGCATTATCTATACCTAACACTTCCACTCCAGGTATGTTCATGAAAGGCATGTTGTAGAATGTCTATAATATATATATATATATATATATATATATATATATATATATATTTATGTATTTATTTCTAATAGTCACAGAGAGAGAGGCAGAGACACAGGCAGAGGGAGAAGCAGGCCCCATGCACCAGAGCCCAACGTGGGATTCGATCCCGGGTCTCCAGGATCACTCCCTGGGCCAAAGGCAGGCGCTAAACCGCTGCGCCACCCAGGGATCCCTATAGTATATATTTTTAATAGTCTAATACCAGAAACACCCCAATTGTTCTTCAACAGGAGAATGGATAAATATGTGGTATAATCACACAATGGAACACTTTACAGCAGAGGTCAATAGACTTTTTATATAAAGAGACAGATAGTAAATATTTTAGATTTCTTATGCTGTACAAATTTCTACCCCAAGTACTCAATTCTATTGTTACAGCAAGAAAGCAGCCATTCACAATACTTAAACAAAAGATCATGACCATATTTTTTTAAATACAAAAATACAATACTTTATTTGTGAACACTGAAATTTGAATTTCATTTAGTTTTCACATGTGTTGCACATTATCTTTCTTTTAATTTTTTTAAAATCACTTAAATATGTAAAAATCTTCTTTAGCTCACAGACCATACAAAAACCTGGAACAAGGCTACATTTGGTCCACTGGCCATAGTTTGCCAAACCCTGTTCTACAAAAACAAGAATGAATGAACTACAACTACATACAACAATGTGAATTAATCCCACATAATTCTGAGTAAAAAATGTGGATGCAAGATAGTACATACCAGTTGGTTCCATTTATATGAAGCTCAGAGGTAGGCAGAATTAATCTATGACATTCAAAGCCAGGATAGAGACTACCCTTGGGGTAGTTGGTAATGACTACATAAGAAGGGCTTCTGGGACTTAGTAAAGTGTTCTGTTTCTTGGTCTGGATGCTGGTTAAACAAGTGTGTACACTAAGTGAAAATTCATAGATTACACTTTTGATTTAAGCTCTTTTCAGTATATATGTTACTTGAATAAAAGCAGTATTAAAATAAGAGGCTATTGCTTATGTGGAATTGGAGAGGGGGAAAAGAGGTATATACAACAGTAGTTTTCTACCAGGAAAAAGAAAAAGAAAAAGAAAAGGCACAGCAATCAATGGCACAGTTTTTTTTAAAAATCACTGAAAAAATTATATCAATGACAAAACTCCAAAACAAAAGAGAGCTGGTGAACATGCAGTGAAATATTATAAAATGGCTGAATTTTTTAACTCCTTTTTTTTTTAACTCCTCTTCAAACACTCTTTTAAAAGGTCATTTCTCTATTTCTTAAGGAAAATGATATAGATGGACTTCATTGCTGAGGAAATCTCCAAAAGTAAAAAAATCCGGGGATCATTTGACATTTCATTAAACCTCTAGCCTTTTCAAGCATCTCCGAATATGGACTGATTAGTTCCCTTCTGATGTCTTTGGATCCTGGTAGTACTACAGTTATAAGTAGGTCATACTAAAGTCCCAGCCATGCAGGCTTGAGAAAATATAGCCTTTTCATTTTATGATCTAGATCCAAAATTTACTTTTCAGTTTTTATGCTCAAAGAATTCTAACAATTTTTTCCAAAAAGACATACTATATATTTAAACTTATAGTGATTTAAGTTCCCATGGGTTGGTTCCATTGTTTCATTGGTACATGTGGGAGATTTAAGAACTTGTCTTGGGGTTTGCTGCAATAGCCAAGGGACAGCTGTAGCTACAGAATTCCATGAAATTTTAAAATAATTTTTTAAACTAAGAATGTATAGAGGGAAATGGAAGCTGTTACATAATTAGAAACCAATAAAAATAGATACAGTTTTTAAAGCTAGAATACTATATACTTGATAAACACTCCCTTTACAGTTCCTTGGAGTATTTGCATAATGCAACATTAACTTATTTTCCATTGCTTTTGCAATTCACCTTTGTAATGTTACTGAGAATTTTTTTTACTGAATTTCTTTTGTTTGAAACCTACTTTATATACATATATTTTTATCCTCTTGAATTGTCTTCATTTGCAGACCAGCACATACAAACCATTCACCCTGATTTCTAGAATTTTTTATAGTTTAAAAAAAAAAAAAAGCCCTGCTGCTTATGGCTATGATACCTGGTATTATTTATGGGTTTTCATAAAAAAGAGGGGGGTGAGAAGAAAAAATACATTCCTCTTTGGCCTCTCTCTACCTTCTCCTCCTTCTCTATTCCCCCTCTCCACAGAGGAGTTTAATTTTAAATGATAAATGTGGAAATTAGAGACCATCGAGAAAATCCAATTTGGTGAGGAGTTTTAAAAATCCCATAATAGATCCCTGGGTGGCGCAGCGGTTTGGCGCCTGCCTTTGGCCCAGGGCGCGATCCTGGAGACCCGGGATCGAATCCCACGTCGGGCTCCCGGTGCATGGAGCCTGCTTCTCCCTCTGCCTGTGTCTCTGCCTCTCTCTCTCTCTGTGACTATCATGAATAAATAAATAAAATCTTTAAAAAAAAAATCCCATAATAAACGCAGAGTGAAATGTATGATTTAATGCAGGGCGCCAATGGCTGCTATTATGGGCTATTAGCAAATCGGGGCTGAGAGTGAATCTTTATCACTTGGTGAGTGCGGGTTGGTCCTGCCTTTCCCTCTGCTATTGATTTGTAGCCGCTTGTCATAATGACACCGGGAAGCAATGAATGGAAGATGTGCTTTTGATAGGATTCAGGGGGGTCTTGGAGGGGGGAGAGAAAATTCAGCAAGTTTTCTATCTCTTCTGCCTGATTAGATTTTTTCTTCTTTTAAGAGCTTTCACATTCCAATAAAAATGCTAAATCAGCTCTGTACAGAATGGTTAGGGTGTAAATAGCTAGTCACATTTAAAGAAGGAAAAGATATAGAAATACCAACCAAACTATGTAATGTTAGATGAATTTGACTTTATAGAAATGGAGTTGTGCATGTGTCCATGTGTGTGCATGTGTGTGTCTGAACACATGAAGAGCAGAGTGAAGGAGTGTCAAGGCATAATGCTATCGGTACACTTGCTATATAAAGATACACCTATATTTTTGTAAGGATATGATGGTTTCCATTCCATATATGATGGAAGGTGGTCTAGCTTTATGTGAATGTCCTTTTTATGAAGAGGATATATCGTGTGTATGTGTGTGTGTGTGTGTGTGTGTTTAACTCCATAAAGGACACACACAACCAGGTATACTTGTGCTAATGATTAAGAAAATTAAACCCTGTAAATCTAATTGGTCATACCAGAGCTTTACACAAAATTTTCAGCATAGGGAAAGCATACTGTTTGAGAACAAAGGCATTCACATATAGGGTGATCCAGTGGAGGGGAAAAAAAAAAAGATTTCTCTGTAGAAAATCTACATAAAATTTTCTTTAGAATGAGTTAGCTGTGGTTACATGGAAATGGTTGGTTTCAGTCTCAGTACATTTTGTTTTTCCTTTTTTCAGAGGAAACCATTGCTTTCCTTCCAGGTTCTTTTATTCCAAGATGATGCAGGGCATTAGAGTTCCTGTCTTGCATGCAGAAGTGCGTGCATGCATGCAGGCAGTGTGATATTAAAGCAATGGATATGGCAGATGCGGGCATGAGGGAGGAATGCATTCAAGGAACATATTAGACCATTTTGTAAATTGTATGCCAGGATAAAACCTACTTTCCCACCTGTTTTATTTCTCAGGCAAGTCAAGATGACTTTTAGTGAGAAGAGCACAGATTTTCACATAGATATTTGTTAAATATTTGTGGTTATAATGTATCCCTTTATCCTTACTGTTTGAGGAAGAATAAGAAATACTAAAATATGTTTTGAGGGGTACCCAGGTGGCTCAATCAGGTAAGTTCCTGACTCTTGGTTTCAGCTCAGATGTTGATCTCAGGGTCCTGAGATGAAGCCCTACATGGGGCTCTGTGCTTGTCCCTGTGCTCTGTGCTCAGAGTCTGCTTGTCCCTCTCCTTCTGCTCCTCCCCCCTACACTTGCTCTCTCTTTTTCTCTTTCACAAATAAATAAATATTTAAAAAATAAAGTACACCACTGAACTTAAGCAGGAACCAGGTATGGAAAATAAATACCACCTGGATTCTTAAAGACAAACGTAAGCACCACCAGGTTTTCTAGTCTGTTGAAATATACATGAAAAAATTAGATAGGCCTGGTTTATAGAATTTAATGTCAGAGACCCAAAAAAAGTAGCTTTGAAAAGAAAATCAGAACTATTAATATATATTTCTTGCATTTGAAGTAAAAAATGGCTGTCCTACTCTAGGTATTAATTTCACTAAAACTGTGTGTGTGTGTATGTGTGTGATTTAAAATCAATTGTAAATGATATGGATGTTTTATAGAGATGTGGACCAAGAACAGAGACAATTCATCTGCAGTTAGAACTTGTGCTCCATAGGGACTACTCCTATTCGCCATACCACCTACCTGAAAGGAGCTTATGAGAGCTTGTACCTTTTCAGACTTTGAGAACAATGCCCTTTAATAGAGAACGTTTCACAGGCTACGTAAACAGTTGTCAGAGTTCATACACTCCCATCTTCCATTTGAGGACTATGCCTAAACTGTGATAAATTAGAATGTTGCCATTTATTATGTATCATTTATTAAAAACTAATTAGGGATAGGAAGAGGTATTTCTCCATTTTTCAGTGGGGGGTTTTATTTATCATATATAGTAAGTAATTATTGTTTGGTCTATATATGGCTGTTTCATACTACAATGAATTACATGTATTAAAGTAATAATACCATATGTTCACACAGCCTTTGTTCTGAAGTAAAAGCATAATTAATCATTCCAAGAGCACAATGAGGTAGTCGTTTCCATATTTTATATATGTTAAGTGATTTCTACTGTTATCTAACCAAAAGCAATAGAGTTGAAAATAGAAGTATGAAACATTTTATATTTCTTACCCTAAGGTTCTATAAATATAAAAATAAGATATCTCATTCTGTAAATTGGGACAATTATATATTTTAAAACTTGAAAAATTTTCTGAATTATCTGTGCTATCATTTGCTAGGAAATCTATGCAAAATTACAATAAAGTTTATTTTTTGTATAATATGTCCAGTGATTATTTCTTTTTTCAAATTGACAGGGTGAACAGTTTCTTACTATTGAGCACTTGACTTGTTTGAGGCTTATAAGTAAGATATATAAAATATCAACAACTTTTCTGATCAAGATTAACTCAAATAAGTACATGAAATGAGATTATATTTTGTTTACAGAGTGTTTCATATGTATTAGGTGCTAGTATTATTGTTATGATTGCTTTTATTATAATTGAACAACATAGGGATAAGAGTCATAGGAGAAAAATAACCAAGTATTTACAGATATAAATAGAATGAGGGAAAGGAGAAACTCAAGGCAAGAATAAATCATTATTTTTTGTAAATAGGAGGCTAAGAATAAGGCAAATAAGATGGAAGGAGAATTAGAAATTCCTGGACATAAAAATATTAACAAATAACAGGTAATAAAAACAGTGCATTGAAGAAACTGTCAGAATAAATGGAAACAAAGATGTTAAGCAGAATTTAACCTAATGTTTTAAACGTCTATTATCTTCTTAAGCTTTTGTGGAGTAGCAAAAGACAAAGATCTTTTCAAAAAGTGTTTACAGCACAGTAAAATTTCTATAAGCTCTATACATTATCACACTAATCCTCCCCATTATCAACACTCCTGTGTGGTTTCTGGCAAGAGTTACTGCCTCTGTTTGATGGAGAAGCTGAATCACAGTGAACACTGACTTTGTCAAGGTCAGTGGTGAGTCAGACAGAAATAGAACCCAGAGTTTTTTACTTCAAATACCATGGCCCTTTTATACCCTTCTCTGTCTACTGTTGCCATCAGTTTGCTAGAGTCCCTGTTCTATTTGGACACCAAGGATTTAAATAACACAGGTACTTGAAGGCCATGTTTGAAGAACATTCCATCTCTAAACGTTGTCATATTCTAGAAACCTTAGGACATGTTACCTTCTATTTGTGCGTCTTATATTTTGGGATTGGCATTATTTAGCATTTTGTTTAAAAAAAACATTTTAATTGCTTTTCATGCATTGTGCACATTTAACCTTACTAATGTGCACAGTGCAGAATAAAGTAACAGAATAACACTCCCTGCAAACAAGCTAAACAAAAAGTGAAACAAAACTAAAAGCTCTATGAATTCTAATTCTTCCTTCAGTGTTCTTACTTTCCTCATTTGTCAGAACACTATTTCAGAGATCTTATATTTACATATGTTCTGGGCCAAGTGTCTGACTGATCCTCACTTTAATTATTAAACAGAATGACAGCAATACATAAACATGTACACATGCAGACATACCACACACATATATACATGCATTAACATTAATAGTCCTTTTGAGTACTCAGCTTTTCCTAACACTCTCACACTCTGGCTTTAATTCATTGTACATGGACTCTTTTAAAAGGGAAAAAAATGTGCCATGGGTGAAGTAGTATTTTATGGATTTATACTAGTCTCGTGGTTCAAATTCATTGATGTGTATTAAACAATGAAAATATTGGGAAGCCTGTGTGGCTCAGCGGTTTAGCGCCTGCCTTTGGCCCAGGGCATGATCCTGGAGTCCCAGGAACGAGTCCCATATCGGGCTCCCTGCAATGGAGCCTGCTTCTCCCTCTGCCTGTGTCTGTGCCCCCCTCTCTCTCTGTGTCTCTCATGAATAAATAAATAAAATCTTCTAAAAAATAATTAATTCAATGAAAATATTGGTTTCCAGAAACACACCTTTAAATTTCTTTGTACCAAAGTCAAAAACTGTTCAAAGGAATACATTGCCATTATTTAATGCTGTCTTTTGGAATATCTCATGTTTTCTTTTTCCTGGAATTTAAAAATACACTTGCCTTATAGTCAGGTAATTTGTTTTTCTGTGTTCTCCCACCAGAAATTTGAAGTTTAATACAAACAATTTTCTAAAAAATTTTCTTAGCATCTCACCAGTCTAAGTAGGTAAATTTCCAGAGATCCAGAGTTTGAGAGAAGCAATTATTGTCACTATTTTTTTTTATTGAACAAACTCCTGTTTTATAGGTACTGTGAAGCATACTAAAATTTTTGCAGATTTTCTTTAAAAACTAGTCTTTCAGCAAAAAGCATATTACTTTTAAAATAGATGTACCTCATTTCTTATAAGTTAAAAAGAATAAAACCCTCTCATTCTTTAATATACTGTAGGAGTCTTACTTGGCTAGCATTACAAGCCAGAAAACTGATCTAAAGCATCGTTTATCTTTCTCTTTTGGCTAAGGTTTCAAAGAAAACCTAAGGTCCAGTATAACCAGAACAAATCATGAAAAAAAAATTTGGTATGACAACATTTCACTTGCAAGGCAGCACTAGAGGGCGCTCTTCAGCAGGTTGCAAGATAAGGTCCTTCTTACTGGTATCAGAGCCTAAGTTGGTAATGGATGTTTGAGGAGCTTTGAAGAAGGGGGACAGGGACAGCATTTAACCTTTTAGAAGATCTACTCTTCCCAAAAGACTAGAAACTCACCATCATTGCCAATAATACAATACTATATTTCTTAAAACATATTCTTAGAATTTTCCATGAAGCATTTATCTCTTAGAAATTCATAATCTCAATTATATCCAAGTGTCTCTCCTTTCCTGCAGAAAGGAGACTTTTTTTTTTAAATTAACTATGGTAAGGTTGTTCCCTCATGTTTTTGTTTATGTCAGTATTCTTTTTCTACAGTAGGTGAATAGAAAAAAAAAATAACTATTGGTACTTCATTTCTTAATAAAAGAAATGTATTTTTTTCTCCTCTTAATTTAAAACAGCTGAAATTAAACCCAAAGTAACATTTTTAATCCTCTCTGATAAACCTTTTTCCTGTCTTTTCCTCCACTGTAGTTGGAAATCTTTTTATTTTTTTTCTTCAGAGTTTGCTTTGAAGCAACTTGTGCATACTATTCTGATCCCCTTTCCTACCACTTTATTCTAGTCCACAACAAGATGTGCTCTCTAAATCTCTTATAATTCTTTCTTTTTTCCTTCCCTTTTTTTCCTCTTACATTTTCATTTTCTCTTTCTTAATATACCATGCTATGAGGCTGCAGGAATTTGAGTAGTATCTGAAGGTTATTAACTTATCTTTTCCAACAAGAATTCTAAATCTTTGTCAACAATTGCATTTAGATGTCTGCATACAGTAGAAACACAGTCAACAGATTCCCATTGTTAAATGGTTATGGTTGGGTTCTGCCATGGCAGCAAAGCATGGCAATTAAGAGATTGGGCTTTGGAGT